>NC_055698.1:23017265-23341988 GCF_017639745.1 Melanotaenia boesemani
GTTCAGTTTGTTCTCTGATACACTTAGTCTCTTACTGTTTGATTTCTCTCTAAGATGACATGTAAATTATTTTATCTTTGCTCAATTTAAAAAATAAAGGTATAATAATTCCATAAATTATTTGTTTAGAAACCAACAGACACTGTTGAAAAAACTGGCTTCCGGTCCAGGACACTTCTTTATCACCCCGCTGGGAAACTTGTCTCATCCACTGGTGCAAAACTTCAGAATCAGGTTTCACGTTGACCGACCACAGCAGGAGGATATTAAGGTCCTTTGATGTGTTTTTACAACTGTATTCTTTCCCATGAGTTTGACCGGAAAATAATAGTGTCCTGTGAAAACAGTTCTGGTCACAATCATTAAATGACTGTTCTGTCCCTCACAGATTGTCACAATATCATCAATCTACAAGATTTTTCCATCAAAAACACATTACCTAACATATATATTTAAAATAAGGCTGATTAATTACATCCCTCATTTTCTATTCTAAAAGGTTTATTAGTTCAAGTTAAATTGATCATTTCAGTATTATAGAATTAAAATCATTTACAAGAAAATAAAATTCTCAGTTCTATTTAAGCTTGAATGAGAGTTTTTGCTTCTTTTTTTTTTTTTTTTTACAAATTTGAGTGAATTTTCTGGTCTTAAAAACACCACAATTTCTTAATTTTGTTTAATTTTAAAATCAGTTTTCTGTTGAATCTGTTTCAACATTAAAATGTTATTTATAGTATAATGTTGGACAGAATTTCTGTGGGATTTTGAAAAATATTTATTCCAGATCAAATAAAATCTTAAAAAAAATCTTAAATCTTAAAATTTTGATTTGATTGATTTGGAAATTGTTATGATTGTAATATATATTAGAATAAAAATATTAAACCATTTTTCTTCACAGTTGTTGGTTCAGATCTGTTCCTCTGCAGCTGTGAGGTTTTTGAACAAAATCTGCTCTCCTAAAATCCTAAAAGGCCTAAAATCCTTAAATCCTATTCCATAGGATGTATCAGATCTAATCTTTATGCCAAATGTCACCTGATACAGAACACATGCTTTATTTGAGAAGAGTAGCTCAGAAATTAACCTTAAATTAAGAATTTTGAACAATGAAAAGCTTGCCACTGTGTTAATGAGAATATTTAATGTAGCTTTGGACTGATGTTTCTCTTCAAATGATATAAACAAAACAAATCTCTTTTCTCTATCGGACTGATAAAGATAATTGCCTCTATTTCTGTTGCTGTATAGATTGGCTTCATATTGTTACTCCTGCAGTAGTCCTGTGTTCACTGGAGTAATTACTGCATCTTATCTCTAAGGAGCTGATGCTGGAAACTAAATGTCATCCTGTCCATGATCCTCATTGATAAGCTGTGTCTGTATGATCGACAGTCACATTAAAGGGTCTCTGAATCAGAACCCGATCACTCTGATTGGGTAACTGAATTTAGCACAGCTGGTGAAAACAGCAGAAGGTGAACATGAGCTCTGATCAGTCAAGTTTTTCTGAGTGAGGTACAAAAATGCAGTAAAGACATAAAGGCAAAATAAAATTAGGAAAAACTCTACACTTTTAATTATGAGCATTATTTTATGACTGTTGAATTAAATGCCATCAAATCTGCAAACTAACAATCTGTATGACTTCTTGGTGAATCTGCTAGTTGGCCTGCTGGACAATGTCACTCTGCTTTTCCTTTATTTAAACCTTCTAATGTCTGATATGCTCATCAATCTGTGAACTGACTTGGTAGTCAGTTTGCCAGCTGACATGCTAACTAGCCTATTAACCACATTTGCTGATCAATTTGCTTACTGAGCCTCTAATCACTGTGCAACAAATTAATCAGCTAGTTGATTTCCATCAGCTAACCAGTCTACTAACTGGATTGCTTGACAAACAACTGATAGCTTAATATCCCAAGTATATTCTAGTCTTAACCCATTATTAATGTATAAGCTAACTTTAAACTTATCCACTAAATGTCAACTGACCAGTTAACCGCTGAATGGCCTGCAGATGTAAGAAAAAATACATATATGTTTTCAGCTGTTCAATTTTAGATTCCTCTTTTGTATCTACATTTGTGTATTTCATTGTGATTAACTTTGGCCAGGGTGTATAAATGCTAATAATTTACTTGACAATTAGCAGGTTAACTGAACTTAACTTATTGATTCATTTTCACACCAGTGGAGCAATATGGTTTGTCAGTACTTCTGCAGCTGCCGTTATTAGTGTCAGAGTTGATGAGCAGGTGGTGGCTGCTGCTTTTGTCTTTTTTAGCAGAGTTTGTGTTAGTTGCTGAGTGATTAGGCCAGGGATCACCAACTCCGGACCTCTTGAGCCAGTGTCCTGCAGGTTTTCAATATCTCCATACTGCAGCACACCTGACTCAAATAATGGGTCGTTAAGAGGCTGGTGTAGACCTTGACTATTTACTGTTTCATTTGAACCAGGTGTGTTGCAGCAGGGATGCAGTGAAAACCTGCAGGACACTGGCTCAAGAGGTCCGGAGTTGGTGATCCCTGGATTAGGCCTTTGGGCTGATCAAGCTCACATGGGGTCTGATTACAAAGGACTAATCAATTGGAGATGATTGATTGGGGAAATTTGTTGTTTCTGTATGTCCCCATCTGTCTCATAAAAATATCTTTTGTATGAAGTCACAGGAAACTCCGACAAGCTTTAGACTGATCCTCACATCGGCTTAGTTAAGTTACAGGAAGGACAGCAAAGGTGTTACACAGCTTGTGTTCTTTAGCACATTTGGTATAAAAGTGTACAGAAGCCAAAAGAGGCCCGGCTCGACTATTTTTTTTTTAAATTGTTATCTCAAGAAAACAAAAAAATTTCCTCATTATCTCAAGACAACGAGGGCCATTTTCTCGTGAAAATGGGGTAATTTATCTTGATATTGCGAGAAAACAATGTTTGTTTTCTAGAGATAACTAGATGATTAAGGTGGATTGGCCTGGCTTTTACTGTTACACCTGATTGTATTGATCAAAACTGACCCCATGACAGCTGGGGAGGGAAGTCATGGTGTATGTGTAATTCTGTGAATGATTGATGGTAAAACTTTATTGTCAGACACAACACAATTTCAGCCTTTGTCAGATTTGATAGAAGTTAAATTGGATGCATTGATCAGTGATCGATGTTCCTGATCTGACGTCAGCTTGCATCAGATGCTGGCTTGACTGTACTGAGGCATCTCAGTACGGAACAGCTTTGTACTGATGCCCCTTGGAGTGACCAGTTGAGGTGTTAAAAGAGAGGAAGATAATGGCTAACCTCTTATCCATATTGAAGGACAGTCCCCCTCTCCACCACTTCACACCCCTCCCGAACATTTCAGCCCTGCAGAGCTCCTTCAGGGACAGACTGCTGCACCCAAAGTGTGGGAACCAGCACTGCTCCCAGTAGACCAGAAACACACTCAATAAAGGTGAAAATGATTTATGAATGTCCAAAGACATGCATGTTAGGCTGACTCGAGTCTCTAATGCTCGCCAGGAGTGAGTGTGAGTCTCATTAAATGTCTGTGTTCTCTGTGCTGGTTCTGTGATGGACTAGAAACAGCTCCAGCCCCCTCACAACCCTGCATTTCAATAATCCGTTATCTCAAGAAAAAAAAGTTTATTTTCTTGGGATAATGAGAAAAATTATCCCGTTATCATGAGCAAACAGTGTTGAAAAAACATGCAAACCCGACCGCTCTCGTCTTCCGGAAATCTGAGACCACATGAAAGACTTTGTTTTATTTCTGTAGGTGGACATAATTTAATGATAAGCTAGTGATTTAATACTGAGCACATCGTTCTTTTGTTTAATTATTAAGTTCTGCAGATCTGCTGGCTTCAACATCCCTGATGCTCTCTATCACTGTAATCTCCTTAAACTCTCCATGTGAGTCAACCTGCTATCTGCCTGGTTTTTAGATGCTGATTTAAACTGAGACAAACTGGTACATACAGGGGAAGTTATTTATTTATTTATTTATTTTTAAAAATATTTTTCATTGATGTTGATGTTTCATTTTGCTTCATTGGTACAGACATTTTCAGCATTCATGCATGTTTTTACACCTGCATCCTGGTCGACACCACTCAGTCATCAGTCTAAGTGTTGTAAATGTTTTCCTAAATCCTTCAGAACAATCCTGACCTAAAATGAAAAGCCATAAAGATAGTTTTCCCGTTTTGTTAGAGACATTTAAGCTGTTGATTTTACCAAGTAAAAGTGAATTCCTCACCTCTGTGAAAGTCAGATCATTTCAACATGTCCACCCTGGGCAGTGCCACTGGAAGGGAAGTGCTGAAGGACACTACATCCATCTCCTCTTTACTTACAAGGATGCAACATTTATGATTTCCAAAACACCTTCCTGAGACCATGATTTTCATATCATATGGCTTGTCATAAATGTAGTGTAGTGTAGTGAGTACATGAAGCTCAACTGAACAGCTTGTTGAAGCAGTGTGCAGACTTTTGAGAGACTCTAAGATGCTTTTTATCAGGCCCAGTTATGTTACTGACCAGGTGCTAATCAACCAAATTGCCTTTTGTTGCCACTTCTCAGCTTATTGAGACATGTTGCTCCCACCAAATATCAAATTTCAAAATGTGATGTGCTTTCTATGGTCTATTGTGAACAAAATATTAGTTAATGGGATTTGCAACTCATTGCATTCATGATTTTTGTTTTATTTTTCAATTTTGCAAAGAAAACCAACTTTGTTTTAAAAATTAGGGTTGCATGAACAATACTTCCAAAAATATTTAAAAAATATTTAAAGGCAAATTCTTCCCATAAGTATTTCAGTTCTTATAAAAAAAAAAAAAAGTTAGATGGAGCGAAATCTGATGCTTTTTTTCTCATATCTTTATGGGATTAGTTTGTCTCTAGCACCATGACAGATTCTCCATCTGAACATGATGATTCATGCAGAAAAAAAATAAATAAAGAAAGAAAAAAAGTGAAAAGTATCTGTGTATTTATGGCAGCTAGCCAATACATGAAAGACAAAATAATAATCAATGTCTGTGGGCAGACTGGAGAGAATTTAGTTGATCAGGATTAGAAATCATTTAATTTAATTTGTGTATGGTAGGATGCGAATCGAAGGAAGCAGAGATACTTAATTTGAGCTTTGTGGTAATAGACAGTTTGTTTAATTGATTTAAAAAAAACAAAACATATATATATATATATATATATATGTATAAATATACATATTATTTTACTAATTTTATTACTTTTTGAATGATTTGATTGATGAAAAATAACTCTGCCTACTCATCAGCAACCTTATAGACACATCTTGATCTGTAGAGTTTTTGTTGACACAATCCCCCAATGTTGACAAAAAAAATACTCAAAACTTTGAAACTTGTGATGCTATGACAATGAGCCAAAACGCACTTTTTTAAAACAATTTTGATTAGGTCAAAGCATCAGAACAACTAGACAACACTGTCGCCTTCGTACAGCCCACTCGAGGGATCCCGGACATCACGTGACCAATCCGAATGTGACCAGTCAGGTCAGATTGTATATTATAAAGCTGCTCACTATTCTTACTAATAACTTTATGTTCAAGACATATGGACTCTTTAGATAAACTTTATTTTTCAGATTTTTAAATAATTTTTGACAAGCAGTTGGAGAGACTTAAAAACATTTTCAGATAATGAATTGATGAAATACAGGTGATAAATTCTAAGGTTTTAAATATAACAGTCAATAGTTAACACTGTGTGAAAAATATCCTGAAGTTTATCCTAAAGTCATTTTATGCTCCAACAGTCAAAGTTAAAACTCTCATGTGATTCAGAAGGTGAAGAGGTGATATGTAAGTCATGAAGTCATTGGAGGCATGCAGCTTTATGAAGAATCTTTATTAACAAAAATAAATTAATCTGAAAGGACAGACACATAAACGTTAAAACAAAGACAAACATGCAGAGACACAGCCAGGTGTGTGTGTGTGTGTGTGTGACAGTGTGAACCTCTATTTTTATAAGGACAGTCTGCTCTGTGTAAGAACTCAGAAGTGATTTTAGGCTCAGGGTTTAGATGTTATGTCCAGACAAATATAGAGGTAATTATGTGTTTAGGTGTTCAGTAGCATCGCAGGAAGAAGGTGTTGCAAGCTGTTCCTCTCAGACAGTCGCAGAGGCGACCAATACGAGGTCCATGTTTCATCGCACAACGCTCACCTACATCACACTGAAAGAAGGACAAAGATGGGCTTTAGACTGTGGAAAAGGTAGAAATTCCAATAAGTTAAAATACAGCCCTACATTGCCTTATCTGCACTGGCGTGTTGCTGTTGGACAAATAGATCTATGGACAATTATTTATCCATAACTTACTAATACAAGGTTTAAGTCTTTTCAGAAAGAATATGTCTTAAACAGTAAGGCATATGTCTGCAACTGAAAGATTCCTGATCTGTAGTCAATGGGGGAATTCTTCCCATTCATTGGGATATCTAGACTATCAGTCTGTGAAAGGGAATCTAGCTGCAGCTCATCCATCTTGGAGGATTTTATAACAAGTTGTGTCTTTGATGTAATCTTTATTTGCTTAAAAGTCTTTCATTTTGTTTGCTTTTGGCTAATTATTACATTAATCCAGTCCTTTGTGAACATTTATGTCCCACTTCTCTATGCGATCTCTCGTCAGTAAATTCATTCACTGTTGTCAGTTTCAAACTGTTCAAACACTGTTAAGCTCTCTTTGTGTTAGCACTAATTCTGCTACTATTATTATTACCCTGATATGAGTAGTGATAGTAACCGCCATCAGATATGACAGCTGTCAGTCATGTTCTCACCCGTGGGATGACGCTGGCCTTCTTCTCCACAGAGAGCCCGACTCTGCTGTCGGCTTCTTCCAGGAGGCCCTGTAGAGCTTCAGCCTGGACACACAAACACACAGTAACACATATACCTCATAAGGAACCAAAGTTAACACACAGGCACACAAATAGGCCCTGTTCACACCTGCTTTTAACATGTGTCGTAGGTGGTCCCATCACACATAAGTTGACATAATTTTACAACTGGTGTTGAAATGCGTCTGGGTCCTTGATGTGTCATCATGTGTCCCTGAAGACACACCAGGAACCCTGTGGTGATTGACTTTCTTACTCTCCTATTTTATGGCATTTGCATAAAAACAAGTATTTCACTGTATTTCTGTTTGCAATATAAACCAAATCTCAAGATGTTTGATTTGTTTGTGATAATACTGAAAATATTCAGGACATTTTTCAACAAGTGCACACTTCTTCTGTGGTGTGGTTGTGTTTCGAGGTGTTTTGGGTGCCTACACTTGTGCCTACTTGTGATGGAATAATTTCCACTGCATATTGAAGACTGATGTCACACCGTGTGGACCTTGTCTTTAGTTGTGCCGGCCGGTTTGTCTCAGGTTTTTTTTAATAATTTTATTTTTTATGTAGAGGTTGTCAGAATAGCACATTTATATTCTGTATTTATAACATAAAGAATGTGGATACGCAAACATAAAAATACATGAAAATGAATATCTTTAGTTCTGACTCAGGTGGTTTCATTTTATTTGTTGAATGCATAAAACTACACCCCAGCCTTCAGTGTTAAACAGTCCAACAGTTTGTGACTCCTTTCTGAGCTTTAAAATCAAGAATTAAACCAAAATTTCACAACTTTTTCTTACAGTTGACATTTGTTTTAATGTCATTAACAACATCTGGCTATTATTATCACATTCTTTCTACACAGGAGCTGTTCAGGCAGAGATCCCCTGATTTTTGGCAGGAAAATTGACACTAAAACTAAACCTACTGTGGGCACATTCCCCAGAAGCCTCAGAAAGAGCAGCTTCACCTAAATGATGTTAGATGACAGCATCTATTTATCAGCAGAAATGTGATATGCTTAAGCAGAACATTAGCTCGGACTTGTTATATGGCATTAAACCAAAATTATCTGTTTATTTTTGTAGTTGAAAAGTTAAATAAAGTCATTAAAACCTGGTATTGGGTTAATTTATTCCATCACAGACAAACCAGTAGGAGGCAGCCAACACTTATTTTCAACATCTGACAGATTATTTATTGGTAATTAATTTCTCAGTTAATGAAATGTTGGAAGACTGAAAAACTGTATAATGAACACTTGAAATTCAAATGAACCAAACTACAAAAATAAGAGTGGTTGGAGTTTTGCTAAAAAAAAAAAAAAAAAAGGTTAAACATCTGCTTTAACACGTTATATTTACTCATTTGACCTAACTCCACTTTATAATACATTTAATTTTCATGACAATGTTTATCTAATTAATACAGAATTTATGTCATGTACACCATGTGGTCAAACTGAAGTGGGAGGCACCTCTACCAGCTAGTAGAACTGAATGCACATATACTCAAGAAATATTAGGATTTATTATAAAAAAGTTAAAGAAAGAATTAAAAGAAAATTTGTGAATGAACTCATGTGTAACTATAGGAGAAGGTCAGATGGAAAAGTAATGGTACAAAAATTACATTTAATATTTTAAGTAAGTCCCTTTGACTTTATATTTACAGTTAATTAATGAACTGATTCACAGAAAAAAAACATTTGTAATATTGTTAGTATTAAAACAGTTAAACAAATGGGTTAAAATGAAAATTTGAGGATGAACCGTGGAAATAGCTATAAAGTGTAGTTTGTTTCTGTTTTTGAAGTTTTCCTGCCTCACACCAAAAGATTTGAGTCCTGTTGAATTTCACAAACTTTGTTTTGACCTGGGAAATGAACAATCTGAAAATATTCATTTTACAGTTAACTTAAACATTTTGTATTTAAGGACTATTTTTGTTATAAATAAATTAACTTATGTAATAGACTTTATTCACATATGAGATATTTTACCTTTCTACCAAATCGTCTAGTCCAATCTTTTGGTTAGGTCAGTTTTTTCATGCTTTTACTGTAACTGATTAAAAAATGTCACATTTATCTTTTACATTATCTTGTTATATTTGAACATGTTATAAGCCACCCTTGTAACATCTCCTCAATAAAAGTATCTCTATGTAATTTTTTTTCTTGACTGCATTTTTTATCCTTTACAAGTTAACCACCATGTTTGACTTTTATTACAATTATTATAAAATTTCTTTTAAATTACTTTTTAATCTTATGATTTTCTGCTATTTATTGTTATTATTTTATAACATTTTCAAACATGTTCTTTTATAACCAATTAGTTTTAACATGGTCATATTTTTAACCTTATAACATGTTTTATGGTCTTGAATATTTCTCCATCTTAGTGACTTTCTTGTGTTATTATATTTGTAATTCTCAGTATTTGACTGTTGCAGCATGTACAATAAATCTGACCAATGTCCTTTCATCCAGTTTCGTTCTGCTGATACACTCAACAAATATTTTGAATTTTTAAGAGCTTGTTAGATTTAATTTAAACACTATTTTGATTTATTTTAGTTTATTTTTTTTAGTCATCTTGTACTTAATGGATAGATTTCAATTCTTGATTTAATGGCAAATTCACTGTCTGTCTACCATGATGGCTTAATAATTGTTAGTTTCTTCTCAAGATATTTAAAATTGACACCTTTTTAGTTTCAATCCTATAATAATCTTTCTTTATTAAAAAGGACCTTTTAACTACTTTAGTGTTTTTTTTACTATCTGCAACCATATAAATGTGTTTATTGTCTGACCCATATATAATAATGCTATACCTACATACTTGACCTTATTTAATTACACATAATTTAAAGCTAACTATTATTTGTAATAAAGGTACAAATTTAATCTGCTCAACTATTCTTCAGTCAACATACCAAACAATCAATAATTTCTTGTAAATAAGAAAATCCGAATGTCCAATTGTAGTTCAGTAATATGAAGCTGTTGTACCTCTGCAGTTTCTTCCATAGTCAGCTATTTTTTTTTTTATTTTTTTTTTTTTACAACTAAAATGACTTTAACATTAACTTAGAACTTGTCAAACTTAATTAGAATCTCTTACTGGATAGAAACCAGAGCTCCTGTACACTCACCAGTTCACCAGTTGTGAGTCCGAGGATCTGCTCATCTGTTGCAGACGGCAGCTGGTTTTCGGACGACCTTTCACCCTGACAGACTGATGTCATCACAGACAAACAGACAGACAGGTAGACGACTGCTCGCATGCTGTCCATCTCCAAAAGATATCTTTCAAAAACCTGAAAATATTAAGGAAAGAAAATTACACATCTCGCCACACAGACTGTTCCAAATGCCATTAAAAAGTAAATTAAATTAAGTAAAATGGATTTAAACTCACTTTTAAATGCCACGAAAATAATTTTATAATAGAATTTCTATTATCGCTTTTTTCTTCCTCTGTCTCCGATTTCAGCTCTGCAGGCAGTTTCTCTTTATTTTTCCTCTTTCTCCTTTGGAATCTTGTTTTTTTGTATGTTGTTCTTTTTCTTCCTCATAAGCTCTGGTTTCTCCCGCTCCTGTATTTATACAACCTCCTCTTCCTCCTCCTCCTCCTCCTCACCTCCTCCTGCTGTGATGCTGCTCGCTCAAATTATTCATGTATTCAGCTCATCAGATAAGGTGTGTAAATGTGTTGTCCTGTGATTGATGTTGTGTCGGCGAGTTAATATTAAACGGGTAGATGTTGAATGTTTACGCTGAAACAACTGCTGTACAGAGGTCAGAGGTCAGACTGTGACTCACAGCTGAAGGTGAGTAAAACCAGAGAGAAGAAGGAGTTTGTTGTGGTCACGCAAAGGTTAAACTCATCTGATGACATCTCTGCTTGTCAGATGATGATTATTTATTTTCTGTTTGGCTTAAGCTTTGTACACACAGAAGGATTTTTTAAACCTGAAAGTTTACACTGTTTATGCTGTCTTCAGGCTTTTTTCCAAAGTCTTTTATTTAGTTTATTTAATTTTTCTGTTAACAAGACCACCATCCTTCCCTCGTCTTTGTGTCCTTCTCCATGCTGGGTGTTGTGTTTTCTGGTTGTTGCTATGGCTCTTCTTGTTAGTTTTTGTTAGCTCACGTTTGATCGCTTGAAATTTCTGGACTAGATTCTAGGTCAGTTGTGGGACAGGTTCTTTATATGTGTGCTGTGCTGAGATTATCGGAGCACACACATTACGATCAGAAGTGTTCAGTGCTTGATTTTTTTGTCTTTGTGTGCGGGGTCTCTAACAGATAAAATTGCAAGTGTGTATCCAGCTTTATGTTTGAAATGTGCTTTTATGTCCTTGTGTCGTCTGAGCATCTCTGCTGCTGTTTTGTGTCTCCTGCAGATAGTGTGTGATTACAGTCATTTCATATGTTTGTAGATGTTTTATGTTATTTAAACAAAATTGAACAGTAATCTCGTTCCACTTTGTTTTTATTATAAAATGACACTGTCACAGTTTTCCTATTGCTGTGTGATATAACCCTAAAGAGAAATATATGTATATTAAACATTTAATTATAATTTCTATTTGCTGCTCAGTACAAATGAGCTGCTGTGATCTGTGTGTTTATGACTGACTGATGACAGTGTTCCTCTCTAGGGCCTCAGTCTAATAATTACACCATCACCTTCTGTCTCCACCTGCTCGTTAAAGAGAAGCTGCCTCCTGTCTCAAGTCAGAGGTCAATGGTCAGAAGTAAGGAGCCCTGAGGACTCTCTATGATTAATTTAAATTATGTTATTGACCATGTCAACAACAGAAAGCCGGGAATCGGATGCAGCTGACCTCAGGGCAGGTCCGAGCTTAATGATGACGCAGGAGGAAAAGGTTTGTGCCCTTTTCCTCGTCTGATTTGCATCGTGCTGCAACCTGCAGCTCGCCACGTTTGTTCTGCGCTTTCATCTCAACTTTCATTAACAGCTAAATGTCAGCCCACTGAAAACCTCATATCTCCACCTCAGCTCAGCTGTGGCTGTTTTCACATCTGACGATGTCTTTCTGCACAAAGCCACAAAATGTGGAACATCCAGCACCTCAGAGACAGAGTTAAAAAAAAACAAAAGAACAAAACCAGAAAAACAAAAACACAACCAAGTGTTTACTCTAAAAAATCTCATTTGTATATTGAGTTCTATTGATAGATTTAATTAGGCTGCAGCATTAGAAACTATTAAAGGCTTTGATGTGTTGATCTGTAGCCCCACTGCGTCAAAAGCAATGAACTCTGTGAAGACCAAGTCACATAACGCACAGCAAAACATTTAAATTAAATAAACTAAACTCACATGAAAAACTGTTAAATGACATATAAGAGCACAAAAACACTAAAAGGTCATTTATCTTTTATTCTCCTCATATTTTGCTTACAAATATCTAACTATAATAATACTATTTAATAATCCTAAATAAATAAATCCTAAAGGAAACCTAAATAATTCAAAGACAACAATGAATGATTGCCAGATATATGGAATTTAATGATAAAACAAAAATTATAATAATTTTAATAACACCGGAATTAAAAATGTATATTTATGGTTGAGTTTGTTCACTGAAAATGATTAATTAATAGAAAAATAATATCTAAAAATGTCAAGACTGGTTGTGATTGTTTATCTAGTTCATTCTGAGCTGAAATAAATAATCTCTAATAAACAGTCACACATTTAGCAGACCAGGACAATAAAAACTGTATTTAAGTCATGACTGAGTTTTATCTGGGTCAGAATTATTATAAACCTGCAGTTGAAGATGAATGCCCACGCTACAGTCGAGGCTGAAGCTGACGTCACAAATACGCTGTTTATTCAGAGAAAACTGAGGAAAAGAGGACAGGATGACCTCCAGCCTCAGCGCTTCAGGTTTAGTCACCTTCAGGAGAAAAATGAGAAACAGGAGCAACTCCAGAATTTACCAAATCCCTTCACAGGTGATAATAACACTTCTCATATGCTCAGAAAGAAGCTTTCTCATAATTATTATTAAAGGGATATTTTACATTTATAGCAATATTTTGCTTTTAGACCTTATTAGGTTAGACAATATTCAAACTATGGTTTTGCACATAGGATATACTGTTGGTATTACCATTTAAATGTTACAGAGCACGGCCCAGTTAATAACTCATACCTGCACAGGAGTGTGTTTCACAAATCCATGAGAATACAGTGGTCCCAACAAATTGTTGTTCATGTTTAACTAATGCAACTAAGATTAGCATGCTAAGCATTTTGGAAAATTAATCTGACCTCTGACACTTTCATTTAACCCAGAGTTCATATTTCCTGCTAGCAAAATGCTTCGCTGTAAGCAACTGGGGTATTCAGGCACGAATGTCTGATGAAATAATCACATCTACCTGACTGTAATCAGGAAGATGCAAGAAGAAGTTAAAAAGTTTAGTGTCATTGATTTGCTCTAGCTGGTTTAATTATTACAGAGATAGGGATAGAAATAATGGAGAGTGTGGCTGTTGGTATTATATCAGATTCTCAGATCACTGTAGTATGATGCATCACACATACCAATAACCTGAGTAACCTTTTGCTGCAGGGTTTGTCGTCATACTTTATCGTCTTCATCAGGAGAATTTGTCGTCACGGAGATGGAACTGCATTTCAGTTTCAGTCCGTTGAAGTAGTGATGCTGATGCTGCTCGTAAGTTCATTCTGCTGACAGTCAAGCTTTACTGAAAGTCACTGTTACCCAAAAGCATCAAACACATCTTTAATCCTCAATGTGTGTGTGTGTGTGTGTCTAATTACTATCATCATAGTAACCAAAATCTGACTTAACACCAACTTATGAAGACTGCATTTTTTCCACATCGGGACATTTGAGGATTAAAACTCAGGGATGGGCTTGGAGTTAGGTTATGGTTAGTTTTAAAGAAGCATGGATGAAATTTTCTCAGTCCAGTGCCCCCTAATGACAACTAATTCAGCATCCATCTTGCGTCCTCCCTGTACTCTGAACTCTCTCCACCCAGTAAAAAACAGTCTTATCTTGACTCTTGTCTTTTCTCTTGCCCTGTCCACTTCTCTCTTTTCCTCTGATTTTATCTTCTTGCATTTCTTTAATTAATCAGCCACGGTGCACATTAAAAACTGATAATGTGTTGATATCCAGTTACTAGCATGTAACATGGTGCGTAAAGGAAATTTCAGCTGTAACATGATGCAGCATCCTGGAAGAAAAACATTGTTTACTGCAGTTTCTTAGTCTTGGGACCCTTCAGGACAACAACGGCTCCAGGAATGCAAAAGTATTTAACCTGTTTTTAAATGTTCTTAAAATGTTTCTCTTATTTGTTTATTTTTAGCACAATGGATTGCATTTGTGTAATAAATGTGCTTTATAAATAAACTTTGCTTTGCTTTAACAACTGTCAGTGTGCCATTATTACAAGTCAAAAACAGAATTTTTAAGGTCAGAAAGATACATGGTGCTACTTTAACAGAAGGGTTGGGGGTGGTTTTAAAGGAGTGTTCCTCATGAGCAAAATCAAACAGGTGTGTGTATGTATGTGCATGCATTAGTCTGTTTGTGCTGTGGCATAGTTGTAATCTAAATTATTCTAGTAAAGACATTTAGGCATTTGGAGGATTTTCTGCTTTAGAAGGACACTTTTTCCACTACCAAGACACTTTTGTGCTTTAGAAGGACAAATGTGTCTTAGAAGGACATTTCTGTTTTAAGCAACATTTCTGCCTGAAGATGACCCTGCTACATTAACAAAACATTTGTGTCCTAGGAGTGAGTCGGATACGTCTGTTACAAGGTCATTTATGCAAGAAAATTACACTTTTACATTAGGGAGACATTTTTACAACAAGAAGACATCCTGCATATAAAAGAGATTTCAGTATGAAGAAGACATCGCTGTATTTTTGCTTGAAGATGAAGCTTCTTTATTCAGAGGACATCTCATGAGGAAGTAATTTCTGCAGAGGAAGAACCTTCTGCACTCTGAGGACATATAAGCATTAAATAAGTAAATAAAGCTGAATGAATGAAAAGACATTTCTGCTCTGTTTGGAGCATTCACGGATAGAAAGACATCTGCATCAGGACAGCAGTTCTGTATCAGATCATTTTTGGTGTAAATTCATTCATATGGTTTCCCCCAGCAGGTTTAAAACTGGTTTGAAGTTCTTCGTTTCTCCTCATAACTGTAGAGATGCTCTTTTCTGTGATAACAAAAACTATAAACTCAGATAAATAATCTGACATTTACCAGTGGATGGGTTTGAGGTTTATGTTGTCGTGCAAAATCCCTCTGAACTGAAATAACTGCACAGCTTGAGGCATCCATCACGTCTTCCTTCCAGTTTTTGTCAGCATTCGTTGTGAGTTTTGACATTGATGGACTAATTCTTGTAAACAGACACCTTCGATCACAATCAAAACTTCGAGCTTCGTCATACAACAAACTATCTAACAAGGTCACCAGAAATAAACCTTTAACGTATGAAGCCTCAGGGCATCTTGAAGACACTTGGGGGTGTCACGCACGCTTAGTTTATAATATCACAATGTGAATTAAAGACAGAAACATTAAGAGTCAGTGCCTGTTAGGAATCAGCTCTGAATTTCCTCACGTGAAGGTGAAGCTTTAAAGGCAATAATGATTTATCAAAACAAGAAACTCATCTGTACGAAGCCGTTTTGATGGTGTCTGTAATTATTTTGCTCAAAGTCATAATGTAATGTAATATTCAAGTTGTTTGTAGAATATAACTGCCTTAGAGGTGATAATATGTCTTGCTCTTGTGTCTGAAAAGATGAATACAAGGTCATCAAGGTAACAGCTAGAAGATCTGGACAGTAAATTTATTTCAATCCTCCCATGAATCCTTGAATGTCTTGACAAGTCATCAGTTCACTAAGTTTAAACAGAAGTAAGTTGGAGGGGAAAAGTATCTATCTAGACAGAGGGAGCATTTTTTATTCTGTGATTTATTTGTTTTGTATTTTATTGTAGGTTGGGGCAAGCATTGAGGCTAGAGTTTCCATCAGGATAATTGAGGTTTTATCTTATCTTGCTTAAGGGTAGTGCTGTGGTCTGGGTTCTTCTACAACGCTTTTCAAACAGATGATCGCAAAGTAAAACCAAAATCTAACCTTGTTCTCTTCTTTCAAAAACATGAAATGTTATTTTATTTGAAAAATGAGTCACATTTGCTTTTTCTTAAGCCATAGTTTGTGTGTGCAGACCATATCTGGTGTATTCAATAATGAAGAAGAGGCAGCTTTAAGTTTTCTATGTTTTATTGGAAAAGACAGAATATAAACATTAAAGCATATAAACATCTGTTCTGGCTGTTTTAAAAGCCCACTAATTGTTTTTTCATTTTCTTTTGTTTTTCTTGTTTTCATGTCTCTGGATGCTGCTCGTGTGTTGAGTCTAGCAGGATTAAAAATAAACTTTCTAAACACAATTTGATGCATTAATCACCTCCAAAGCAACATTTACTAGATGGAGGCAGCACTATTGCTTATTTCCAGCTTTATATTTATTTAAATTCAATTCAACAGGGTGCAGTGTTGACTGCCTACAAATATAGGTTAAATGGTTTGTTGGGGGATCATTTGTCCTTTTTAACATTTTCATCCTCTCCTCTGTCTCTTCATTTCAAGCTATAACTGACATAAACAGATAAGTGCTGCTTGTTGACAAAGTGCTGGTGTTTGATTCACAGTAAAACTGGGGATAAAAACTGATGTGAACTAAACTGTGGTGAAGTGACATTTATAATAAAGAAACAGAGTCCTACAGACACAACAGGAGGGTTCAGGTGATCTGAGGTGACGTCAGCTTGCTCATGTCTTTATCTCTATGAACAGCATCTTTTTTAACATTAGAGGATAAAAAAAATTGTTCAGTTCGGGAATTAGCCTGGAAATAAAAAATATTTCTTCTAAAGATACTTCTGTTTTTAAATTAATCTTTTAAACTGGACTTTTTAGTCAATGAATGAGTCTTATTACCAAAAAATTAAATTTAACTTTTATCAGTATAATATTTATTCTCATTACTGTCTGATTCTGCTCTGCCACAAGTTAACTTCATATGTTTCTTTTTCTTTTCATATTTGTGTTCAAGTGTAATAGAATTACCATCGATGAGTCGCCTCACTGTATAAGATGAGGTTGGAGAACATAAATGTTCTGGATTACTAGAAACCCGTTTACATCCAGATCTAACAGAAGCTCTTTGGTTCAGGAGGGAAAAAACATATTGTGTATTTGATAGTTATAGTAAATTATTTTACATTTGACCACCTGGTCAAGTGTAAAATAATTTACACTTACAAATATGTTTATTATGGTGAAAATTATAATTATTCATAATTAGTTATAGGCCTTTGGATCATCTATGAAATAGAACAACAACAATAATAATAATAATAATAATAATAATAATAATAATAATAATAATAATAATAATAATAATAATAATAATAATAATACGACTAGGTTTCAGGCTTTCTTTGTAATTATTTGAGAAAAAAAAATTAATTAACAATGGAGGTCAAATTAAATTAAAACGCTTGTTTAACAATTGCTTTTTGGTCTTGGGGCAGAACTGTAAGAGTGAGTATTTAGGTGAAACATTTGGGATAATTTTTAAATATGTTATGCCATGTAACTTCCTGATCTCTTTCCTTTGAAGCACGTTTGCTGCTTCAAATGCAATTGTTATTTCTAGGTGACTGGTTAACTCAGCAGGTTTGGCGTTAATAAACATTCATACTTGTTTAGATTCCCAGCATATCGTAAAGTATAACCATGCGGAGAAGATCTTGGTCCTGGTCTTCCAGACTCACATATTCAGACTGTGACAGATTTTTCTCTTAAATGATTGAATTTGTGATGAAGTTCATATTTTTATGATGCAAGTTCAGAACTCTGCTGACAAGTTCTGTGATTGGCTGAGGTCCACTTGTTGTCATGCTGCTGCCAGAGCCAGCCATGTTCAGGAGGGTGAAGGGATTTCAGTCTCTGCTGAGGCCCCACCACAGGTAAGATGATCCAAGAGACCTGCCAACAGCTGGAAAACATAAATGAATCAATAAAGACACTGACTAGGTCAAGCCAAAAGATTTGACCAAGTTTTCAGCTAATTTTAAGGGTTTTAGAAGAAATCAACAAAACAGAATTAATTAAGTCTTATTTCTCTCCACCACAGAACTTAATTAAAAACAGAAATCCATTGTTAGCGAACACAGATCAGAACTGTATCCATAAATGTGAGTTCAAAATATTTCAATTCAGTTTAATTTATACAACATCAGTTCACAGCAAAAGTAAAAAGTAAAGCATTGTCTTGCTAACTAAATGAACACATCTCATCATCTTTACTTTGATTCAATCCCCCATCCTGCGCATGCACAATCACATAAATAATGAGCAAAAATAAAAAAGAGGAACTCCGTCTTAACAGGAAGAGACATTCAGCAAAACCAGACTTGGTGAGGGGGCATCTGTCATTACCATTTACAAAAAATAAAATAAAATAATAAAATACATGTAATATTAACAAAATACAGTCCAAACAGATGGACTGGAGGGAAGTAAAAAAAAATTAGAAACCACCCTGTTTGTTATGAGAAAACAGTTTTAAACCCAGGATCCATAATAGCATGGAGGCGCAGTAGTGTAAATCATACTGCAATAATGAGGGCTTACTTTTCATGTCAGGTCTTAATTATTTTAACAACACCATGTCAAACATCGCTCACTCTGCATGTGTTATAACAGCAATTCTCTGTAGTAACAGAGTCTGGGAGCTGAACTGCTCTGTAGCAGATTCTGTGTTAAATTATGCAACGGTGACCTCCACTAAAATACTGATGCCTCTGTTCCCGAAAGAAATCAACAAGCAACTTGTTTTTAATGGCCAAAAACTCAGTTTGAATGTGAGGAATAGGGTTAAATGCTAAACCACATTTGGCATTGATTATATGTGACATGTCTGCTTTGTGAAACAGCACAAAGAGTTTATTTGTAACCAAAAAAGCATATATACCAGCTGCTATATTAACAGTTTATGTTCACTTTCATAAGTCCTCAATAGGCTGTCTCAAATGTAATGATGTAATGTAATATGGTTTAAATAATCAGTAATTCATTACATTATGTTTCTAGCTGAAATTGTACTCAGCATTTCAGCTTGTTTGGGGAAAAAAGTCAGAGGGAGAAGAATGACTTGTGCACCTCATTGGCCAAGTGTGACCCATGAACAAAATGTCTAATTAGGCTTCAGCTCAGCATAATAGTGGACAAAAGGCTTTTATCCTGACAGTAGACTAACTTTTGTCTGTCAGTTTTTATTCAGCAGCTTTTATCTGATTTGTACTCTAAATGTCAGGAGCAGCAGAGAAAGTGAATCTGTCAAAGGATGTAATGGAGAAAGTTTAAAATGAACTAATTAAACAGAGAAAAGCATTTAGAAAATCCTTTCACTTTCCACATGTAATCCAGCATTATGTCTGCAGTCCAGCCAAACACAAGAAAATTACCTCATGGGTCACAAAGTTATCAGGATCCGAGAGAAAACATTTGCAGCTTTTCTGAGGGTTTGTGCAGACAAAGACTTGAAATGATACGTAAGCAACTGAATCGTCTGGATAAAGAAAGTTATGTGATTTGACTGAAAGCACCAGAGCAGCATTAAACAGATGTTGCCTGTCATATTGTGTTGTCTGGGTTTTATTTAAAGGCATATAGGTGTTTTTTAGAACATAAAACATGTATTCTTGCCCTTTAAATTTGACTAAAATTATCTATTTAAATGTCCAATTTCAGTTCTTCTGTTTTTTTTATTTAATACAAATATTGCAAATTATATAATGTGGAATCAGGTCTGTGTGCATCAGTTTGAAGATGGAGTTTCTCTTTGGGTCAGCCTTTGTCTCTGTAAACTTTTGGGTCAGAATCTCAGTGAATATGCGGGAAAGGTTCCCTTAAAGTCATGTTTGTGCAGGTGTGGCTGCAGTAGAACAATGCACCACATGTCCAAAGTTTGTTTTATCTTCAAGATCATCTGCGATCAAAAACACGCCTGTACTTGTCTTTCTAGCAATCCTACAATCGGATGTTTTTGTAGGTTTTCCAGATCTTTCTGACTTCAACTTCCACGGTTTCTGTAAGCTGCCATTGTTCAGTTAGCTCATTAACTGAGGAAACAACTTCACACCATACTTTTTAATCTTGTTATAGCCTTTTCCTGATTTACAGACATTAATGCTCTTTATTTTCAGAGAACTAAAAGCAGATGTTAAGAGGAGTAAACTGCTCCTCATTTTCGGGACAAGGTTTAGACTGATTTAACATTTCTATCCCCTTTTTTTCATTCTGATGATCTGAAACAAACCTGAGCTGAAACAAAGTAAAAAGGTGTGAGACCTTTGTGAAAGTTTCCAACATCTCAGATTAAGTAGCTCTACATCTCTTTTAAAATAATAATCTATCTTAAAACTATAAAAAAAAGCTGGGCTGGCTGCTCTTGACACACTCTAGAGTTCCTGGGCTTTTTTTTTAACCCAGAAGTAGAAAATGAAGTTGGTAATAACAGAGGAAAAACATGGGACAGCATGTCCCAATCTGCTGAATTCAATTTAACAACGCATGTAAGCGTACTGAATGAGATTCTAACAAGCAGATTTAGGTTTCACTCTATCCGAATCAGAGCTATGTTGAGTGTAAATAAAAAAGCAACTAGATATTTTTTGTTCTTTTAGTTCATGAAGATGTTTTCCCTTATCGTAAAAGTGCTTTTAGTTCTGAGTGGTTCTGTGCTTAAGGCTTTAGAGAAGATCAGAATCACTCAGGTATGGGCAACACATTCTGGAAAGAAAAGAGAAATACTTTGAGAGAAGATTGAAAAAAGTTAAACAAGAAAGTCATGGTTGAACCACTTTAAATAATAAATTTCACCACAACTCCCTGCTCAGTGGGTGGAAGCATTTTGGATGAGAGGTACAACAGCTGCTTTCTATTAAAATATACTGGGCTACTGTGACCTGGAAGACTAAAGAGAAGGCTAAAGAAGGATGATGATACAGGTTGAGATGATCTGGGCTGTATTTACAAAAGCAACAGAGTACCCCCAAACCTAAAAACATTTACTTCTACTCCCAATTGATCATGTATCTTCTGATGATTTTCTCTACATGTTTATCATGTCTAAGCCTCACCTGCTGAGTGTGATTGTGTGTGTGCTCACAGTAGTGTGTGTCACAGCTGCTGTGTGTTCAGGACCATCAGGATCATTAGAGTCCAGACCAGCATCCTGAGTTCCTGTAGACAGTAAATAACAAATACACGATCAGTTGATGCAGACCTACAAGTGATAAGATGCTGGTATCACACAGAAATCTGGTTCGAGAGACTGTGTTAAGGGCTGAGCAGTCATGCAGCTAATGAAGACAACAAATCAAGTTAATAAAACCTCACTGAGAGGTACTACCTTATAAACATTTTTCAAAGATGGAAAAAAGAGACAGAAAATCTTTTCATAGTACATGCTGGGAGTGCACCCCCTGGTGGCAGACTGATGTAAATTTCTATTACAGCTTCATAAACATATTTATTCAATTTCTGACATTTGTTATTAACTTGTTGAGTTGTAAGGTCAGTTCATCTGGTTTGATGCAAGTAATTAACCAAACATTCCTCAGATATCTATTCAGGTTTACAGATGTGCTCATATTGTAGACTATGAGAGTATGTTCTGGAACAAAACCAGCCAGGACATTCTGGACAGACTACTTGTGGTGAATCCAGCCTGTGTTCTTTAGCTGGACTGTGACAGACTGCAGACATTTTGGTTTTGAATTGAAACCATAAAAAAGAAACAAATACAGGATATTGTTGGGAAGGCGTGCTTATAGAGAATTAAAACTCCATGTCTGAGGTTTGAACACAAAGACAAACAACAGTTCTTGAAGGCGCTTCTTCTTCAGTGATGGAATCTAGCTTGGAGGAATTCATGGTGGTTGCTCTAGTAATTGAACAGTGAGACTCCACTACCTATGAGACATTGGGAATACCGGAATGATTCAACCCAGAAAGCTCATAAACTTTAGACCATAGGTCAGCAACAAGTTCAATCCTTTTTCTGGATATTTAAAACATGATAAAGCATTAGCAGAATTTTGTACATTTAATAACATTTTTTATTTTATTTTCTCTTCTTTTATTCAGCCTTTCTTTTGTTTTTAATCAATTATTCTCAATTTTTTTTGTGTTTGAGGTTTGTATTTTTAACTTTGACTCTCTGTCTATGTTGCAACCTATCTTTTGTTTTTGTTTCTCCAACACAAGGAGTGTCATGTTCGTTGATGCTGGCAGAGATCAGATCTGCACTTACAGAAAGCAGATGGACTCCGACTGTTAACAGAAGCCACCTGCTCACAGCTGCTGAATCAGCACTTTTATAAATAACATCTGACAGAATGCAGCTTTGATCCAGATCATCTGTTCCTGTGGTTCATCATGTTTCTGCTCCTTAGTTCAAAACAACCGAGAGAAGACGTGATGGGCTCAACTGGATTTAAGGTTGGAACCTCTTCACTGTGTCCTCAAAGAATTCAGCTTAAAATGAACACAAGTAACTCTGGTTTCATGTAAAACAGGTCTAACTATGGTTGAAGTCAGGGTTATGCATGGCACTTTAACTAAATTTCAGCATTTACTTAACTTTGTTAGAGATTAAATTAAATTTCTCTGAGGTTTAAGTTTGGGTTAATAAGTTTAAAGGGGTTTTATAGAGCTATGGAACTGTGTAAGGCATTTTCACAGTTTCTGGAGTATATTTTAAAAAATGGGTTCTTAACAATAGCTCCTCACACATGCACTTTACTGATAGAGATTGACTAATGGAGATGTACTCTGACAGATTAACTGGTGTCTGGTAGAGCACACACTGGAGGCAGGACATAAAGCAAAATGTACCCTGTAGATATAGTTGCACTGCAGTTGCAACACTTTGAGAATGGCAGATGAAGCTCCCTGTTTTTGTGTCAATTCATTTCACATTTAGACTTATTCACTATATTGATGTGAGTGGAAAGAAACATATAGAGAAGGAGAAAAGACTGAGAAGCTGTAATTGCTGCTGTATGCATGCATCTTCTCCAACAAAAATCTCCACTGATATCATCCCCTCAAAATCCTGCAAGTTTTGCGTTAAACACAATTTTATGAATACAAGACCAGTTTGTATTTGACCGAATATTTTACTGCACTACTTTAACTGGACCCTTGCTGATATAACAGGACTATTTTTGTTGCAGTATCATCTACTACTGAAGTGCAGTATGACTTCAAAGTTAAAATGCATTGGCAACTGGTCTGAAATGATTATGATTGTTATGATTGTAGTCTGTAGGTTTACATCCTTCAAATTTCAAGAATCTTAGCTTTCCAACATGTGTAGGTTAGGGTTAGGGATCATCTCCACAAGAATGCGGACGTAAATGTTGCATTCACACATGCAACCTGGGCACA
Organism: Melanotaenia boesemani; assembly: GCF_017639745.1. NCBI lineage: Eukaryota > Metazoa > Chordata > Actinopteri > Atheriniformes > Melanotaeniidae > Melanotaenia > Melanotaenia boesemani. The sequence continues at coordinate 23,040,774 of NC_055698.1, forward strand.
AAAAGCTAAAATGACTTAGCTATTAACCAAGGTTTGTACGTGTTCCACTGTCTATCTGAAGAGTATTTGATTTAAGTACAGAGTCTATCCTACATATGTATCATGGAAGCATAAAAAAGCCTCCAAATTCAATGGATGAACTGATGCTTCACTTAAAAGATTATCAAACTTAAACTAAATCCTTTAGATTGTAGTTGTCAGCAGCTTGTTCTAAACACAAATAATATGAAATCAATGATAACACAGTTTGAGATAAAAAAAAAAAAAAGTTTTTGTCAACCAACAAGGTCATTTTCAAAAAGATATTAGCTGAGAACTTGTCATATCTCAACGTTGTATGCAGTGTGTCCTTGAAAAAATTTTAATAAAACTGGACAAGTGGGGGACAAAAGAAAAAGTAACAGGCCTAAAACTAACAAACAAACTAACAAAGAAAAACTACTGCAGATGAAGTAATGTCCTTATGAAGAATTTGAAAAATAATCTAGTAAATAACTTGACAGAACATGAGAGATGCATGAAGTAATTGTCTTAAAATACTTCTGGCGAAGCCTCATCTGACATGGTCTCCATGGAAAGATGGCTGTCAATAAGCCACTTTTAAGATGGGAAACATGAGCACAAGGCTGAGGAATGCCAAATAACACAAGAATTGGACTGAAAGAGAGTCTGGACCTTACCATGATCCTAAAAAAAGCTTTGGAAAATCTTCAAACAAAGCTTGAAGAACTATTCCTGAAGATTACTGTTGACAAGTCAACATCAAGGTTGTGATGATAAATGAAGGTATTAAACTATGGGGGTTTGTTACCTTGTTTTGATGAGCTTTGATTTCAAGCTCATCCAAAGTAGAATTGTACAAGCGTTTTTTGGCTTTTGTACTGTATTTACATTTATGTTTGCATGTTTAAGTATATCCTGGCATCTATTCTTTGTTACTCTACCTATATATAAGAATAGAATAGAACATTATTGTTATTGCAACAAAAAGTGCAACGAATTTACAGATAAATAAGAAACACAAATAAAAAATGAGGGGTGGCTCAAAAGGTTTGATCAGTGTATGATTTAAGTATGAGAATTTATGCTGGGTTGACACTGGTAAAAATTGTTTAATTTTAGTTTAACTCAGTTTAATTAAGATTTCTGTGGTTCAGAAATCTACATATTTAATTGATCAATAAGTCTTACCAGAAAAACAGGAAGTGATGCAGCACCATGAACATCGACTCTGGTCATCTGTGTAGTTTGTCTGGTAGTTGCCATTGTAACAGTCACCACCTCCTGGCGTCCTTTGTCTTTTTTCGTCTCATCTACCTCTTCTTCCTCAGTGTCATTGAATTGTTCACTGAACCTCTCCAGTTCGTCATTGCTGGTGTTACCTGAAAACAAAACAGAACATCCATCAGCTGGAATTTTACCTCCATTTTTTTTCATTTGACATTCTTTAAAAAAAGTGTGTGTATTTTTGCTTTTTCTTTATTTTTCTTTTCTTTCTGTTATTTATAGTTTTCCTGAGCTTGAGTGTGACTTACTGAAAAAGCTGTACTCGAAGGTGGCATTGTAGTCGGAGTCGTAGTCTGGAGGAAGCGTGCTGTCGTAGTACTGAGTCTCACAAACTGCAAGGGCAACACAGTGTTGTTAGTGTTTGTCCAAGTACAGCAAACTGCAAACACACCAGAGGGTTCAGAGGCACCAAAAACCAAAGGACTGAAATGTATTTATCAAACGGATCTGCTTTGTTAAGATGTTGTTTATTTGTATTTTTCCATGCCTGCAAAATATGAGAGTTATTTTTCCATCAGCCGAGAGGAGAGACTGTGGGGAGTGTGTGGCTGTGCTTCAAAGAGTGTCTGTACATGTTTTCAATTTACAGTTGAACAGAGTTGTAGTTGCTGTAAAGTATGAAGTTCCTGAACTACCAGTCCAAACAACATGTCAGTGTCTGGTTTCAATTCTGATTAAGCTTCTTTAGATTAAATAAAAAAGATTATTGTTAAGATTTTGTGTTGGAGAGTTGCTGTTTAAACTTACAGTAGGTTCAGATGGGTTATAATCAGGGTTAACTTTTGTTTCAATCTCTTACTAACTAAAGTCTGAGGCTGAACTAAAGTTGTTCTCTGCAGCCTTGGAATTGTTTTAGATTTTCCACAGGTGGGTGGCATGTGAGAGGAAAAGAGAAAAAAGCATTTACTCCTAACTTCTTTTGAGATTTTCCAGCATGCTGCCTATATTTCTATTCTACTTAGTCGGCACTCTGTTATATATCTGAGAGCACGTCTTACACTGATTGAAGTTTATACTGAAGTTTCAGGCACAGAACATCTTCATTGTCCAAGAGCATAAATCCTCAAGATAATGATGTTTACCTTTCCGTGTTTAACCTTGTTTAAGAAGGTTTCCACTAAAGATAAATAGAGGTTCTGTTTTATGTGGTTTTACTGGGATCAATTAAAAATGCTGGACCTTGACCTCAGCAAGCATCTTTGTGGGTGGATCCCGGATTTTCCCAGTGAATGCACATAGACTGTGAGACTCTGTCCCCACACCTCGATGACCCTGAAACTCAGTACGGGAGCACCTCAGTGCTCCTCTGCAGCCTGTACACTCATGACTGCTCACCACACCATCCTACTAATCTGATAATAAAAGTTGCAGACACAACTGTGGTAGGCTGCATCTCAAATGGGAACACTGCTGCCTATAGAGACGAAGTGAACAAACTGTCTGCATAGTGTTCTCATAACAACCTCGTCCTAAACATAAAAAAGACCAATGAGCTTGATATTGACAGTGTCTGGGAACACTGCTGCTGCTGTAAAAAAAAGGCTCAACAGAGACTCTATTGCCTCAGATTGCTAAAGAAAGTCCATCTGCCTCCAATCCTGCAACAATCTTTCTATCATTGCACAGTGGAAATTTTTCTAGCCTATTCCATCACTTCTTGGTATGGAAACTGTTCTGCAGCTGACAGAGCTGCTCTTCACAGGGTAAGGGAAACAGCCCAGAATATCCTTGGTCTCCCACTCGATGACATCTACCAGTACAGAGGTTGCAACAGAGCTTCTTTTATTTTTAAAAGATCTCTCACCCATTTCACAACCTGCTCAAGTTGCTGCCCGCTGGGACATGGAACAAGTCAATTAAAAGCCCACACTGTCAGGCTCTCAAACAGTTTCTATCGGGTGCAGTCAGAATGCTGACCACCCTTTCCTCTGCCTGTTCCCTCCACACAATACATACAATACATACCAACTAACAGTAAAAATTAATTATGGCACTTCAGTGCAAAGTACATTATTTTGCACTTTTTTACTTTATCTCAATTTTGCACTACCTTTTTTTTTTTTAATCTATTTATTGCTGTTATTGTCTATTTTATTTCTTTTAATTTTGTTAATGTTTTTTTTATTGCCTATTTTTAGTGTTTAGGGATGGGGAGGCGGTGTTAAAGGGAATTAGTGTGAATGTTTGAGTATGTATGCAGTTCTTTGTAAAGAATTTTGATGTATGAGATTTGTGCAATGAAAATAAGGAATTATTAATTAATTAATTAATTAATCAATTCATAGATCAATTGAGATTAACTTTGACTTTTGCTCCTCTTTTGTTTAATTAACCACCAGGGGTGTCTGGAAACATTTTTGGTGAGAGACCAGCAGGGGCACTGACTGGGAAAAGGGTAACACATATAAAAAGGGTTTTAATTTTTTACTTATTTGATTAACTAATTTTAAATACTTTAGTCTATATAGTACTAAATATTTGTTAGAATTTTATTTTCTACTCATGGTAGCAGTCAGACTTTTTAGGGTTCCCCCAAGGCCAACCCTCTCTTGCCTGAAGATAGTCTTACTGGGATTAAAGTTTTAACAGTGGACTGACTTGTGTTGAAAGTTTCTAAAGGATGGTTACCTGGTTTGATTGTAGCTTAGCTATATTTTTTCCTCTTTATTTGTGTTCGTTTACTTATTTTTAACAAGCCTGAATTCTTAGTAGAAACTTAGAGCAAACTAACTCAGCATGTAAAGGTTGGAAAACAATACAGAAAAGCAATCATTCATAAATTCTCTTAATGCTTAAAATCCCTCAAAGTTCATGATCATCATAATTCACAACTGTTGCAATATAAAAATATCCATTAGCTTATTGCGTAAACATAGGACTTAATTGTTCTTTCAGTACTCAAACAAACATTAGCCTTATCATAAATCTTTTAACAATAGTGTTGTGAAATCAAATCATGTTCAAACATCTAGCTGCTGTTTTATTAACCTGAACTGAACCATCATATCAAACATACACATGACAGTCATCTGAACTGACAACTCAAATGTGACCACAGTGACCGTGAGGTGATGTTAAAGTTTAAAATGATCTACTCAGGTCAAAATGTGTGAACTCAGAGAGAACAACAATGAAGCTGCTGACTGTGACTGAGTTCCTGCATTTGTCTGGACAAGATAAACTTCTCGTCTTGCAGCAAAATATCTGCTTCACACTGTTGATGTGTGGTCTCAGTAAGTCATAACTGAGCCCTCCAGTTCTGCAGTCTGATAAATGGGTTTGTAAACATGGATTGCTCAGTCGTTTCTTTTCACACTGATGAATGAATCCAAATCTGTAACAACTAAAGTGTAAGCCAGAGTCTAATGGAAATCAATACTATTATTAACATAAACAAACTGGTGACGTTCTTGTTTCTGTGGACTTTAGAAGGTTCTGGTGACTTTTGAAAGTTTCTTTTGGTCCTATCAGGGCTTCTAACAATTGTGGTTGTAGATATCCTTGAAAGGTCTTGAGGGAGTTCTTTGCAGTCTTTAAGAAGCTCTTTGTACAGGTGTATTGTATGGTAAGTGGATCTGATGATGATTTAGATGAGTGTTTTGGCCATGTGGGTGCTCATAATTGTCGTTGATTAAATTAACGGGTCCTTAAGGAGGTAGTGGACTTAAGGTGGCTCTACTGCTGCTGTAGAGTATTCTTGTGGACCATTTAGAAAGTTAAAGTAGTCCTTTATTTGCTAGTGGAGGTCATTAGTGTGGTTTTAGATGTCCCTAAGGAGTTTCTACTGGTCCTCCAGTTGGACGAACTGTATCTTTAGAGTGTTTTAGTCATGCTAAAGGTGCTAATTTTTTGTCATTCTAGAGGCTCCTGTTGCGTGCAACTGGTGATTAGTTCTAGCAGTTTTGGAGAATTTATGTCTCCTTGTGGGAGTTAAATGGTCCTTTTCATGCAATAAAATATTGCGTTAACCTCCAGCACACTTATTTTCATGGGATTCACTCAGACAACCAGGAAGCCTTACATCAACTGGTTTCCATCTTTATCTCACATATATTTTGAACGAGTTCTTGGAGAACCAGCACCAGAGAGGTTCAATTAAGGTATATTTATATCTATATAATATAGTATTTATCATATTATATCATATTCTTCCTGTGTGCATACCATCACCTGAACATAATTCTGTACATCATGTAATCTGTATAATAAATGGAATATTTTAGGAATTACCTCCATGTCCACAGCTGTTACTTGAATCTGAGTTAATACATTAACAGCAGGTGGGGTTAATTCTCCAGTCAGTCCAACTGAATCAGGTGGACGGAAAACAGCTTCAGATATGAATAGAGATGTTTTAAGATTGAAGAGCAAAACTGATGAGAAAAGCCCTCAGTTACAATCTGATGGGAAAGCTGCTCCCTGTGGACCATCCTCATCCTCCCTCACATCCATCAGCTGCATGAGTCCAAACCCTCCGAGTCTTTTCCTGGGAAAATGTTTCTGCTCATCCTCATGGTTTCACATTGTAACTCAGATTTATCAAACTTGTTAGTGTCTGATAATACCACAGAGACATCTGATGTTTCTTTCCTCCCAAGCAACAGGATTTATTTAGCTTTTATCGCATTTTCTGTGTACATTAATGTAAACACATAAAATTTATGTTGCTGTTTGGTCTACAGCTCTCTAACCCTCATCTAAAGCAGCTGCATCCTAATGATATCTCATAAATTTGAGAAAACTGTGTTGCTTGTTTCTCTGGCAGTATATAATTTTGATGGGTGAGAAAAAAAAAGATCAAAAGCTGTGATAAAATAAGGGTTTGAAATAGGCTTTTTTGTTATTACCAGCAGCATTTACAAATTTCTAAGCTTAGATAAATTCTGAGAGCTTCATTTTAATGACAGCATTATTTTTGATCACTAAATGAATATCATATCTACAAACAAACACATATCTTCTGATCATTCAACGCCAAAATGCATCTGCCTTTCTACTCAGAGTCAAAAGTAAAAACAGCTGCTGGACTCTGCAGGTGAGTCCTGACACTACTTCCTGCAGCTTCCTCGCTGCTTCTCCTTTACAATACACACATAAAGCACTCTGAATTTTCAAAAAGCCCTTTTAACATATGTTATGTGTACAAAAATTTGAATAAAAGTCCATATGAAGCGGAAATGTCCTCACTTTTCCACATATGTCCTCAGAGGTCAAACTGGTCCTCAAAAACCCAAACAAACACACACTGTAAATGAGGTCAATCTGTGATAATCTCCAGTCTTTAATCTGTAAAATCTGATCTGATTTGTGTCCATCATCGTGTCAAATAATAAGAATATAAATGAGCTGTGACACTCTGATGGAATAAATAACACTGAGGATACAGACCAATGTCAGGACTGGTCTGCTTGGTCACTTGGATATGGTCGGGTCCACAACTCAGCTGATTTAGGACTTGCTCAGTTTATCTCTGTTTTTGTACGACAGGTGGTCTGAATTTTTTGGTCTCATCTCTTTATTGCTTCTGTCAATTTGATAGGATTTCTGAGATTTGAGTAACATACAATCATTTTTTTTCTATGTCTCTGCAGTAACAAAACACATAAAGCACACACACCCACACACCCACACACACACACACACACACACACACACACACACACACACACACACACACACACACAGACATAAAGCAGTCCTATACAATAACCTTAAAACCCTTAGTCTAAACCATTAAAAAAGGGAACATGAGGTCCCCACGGGTCATGTGTTGTCATTTTAAAGTCCCCACTGGGATCTAAACTCTCATGCAATCATATGGTGGACTGATGGGAAATTAGGGGGTGGGCTGCTAATAAATCATCAGATAGGAAGTGTGTCATCTCTAACGGCCTGTCGATCACAGAGCTTTGTGACTGCAGAGGAAATGAAAACCAGCTGATACACATACACAAGCACAATGGTTGATATCATCTGTCAATCAAACTCTGTGTGGGTGAAGCTGGGAAAAATGGCAAATGAAGATGGGGAAAAAAAAGAAGAGTAGGGAATAAAGAAAAAACTAAAATAGACGGGATGATGAGAGGAAAGAAAAAACAGAGATGAGAGAAAATGTTGGTAGGTGTGGGAAAAGGAAATTGGGAAAGCCAGGATGGGGGAAGTAATAAAGAAAGAAGGAAATGAGGGAGCAAAGTTGGGAAAGGAGGGACGAGACAAAGAAAAATAGGGTGAAGGAGAGGAAGTTAAGGAGAGTATAGAAAAGGAGGAAAAGAAGAGGAGAAGAGTGACAGGAAGTCAAGCAAATATAAGCCTGAGGGGGTCTGTTACAGCGCGGGGGTGTTTGTTGGCAAAGTCACATGATCCTTTGAGAAACTTTACAAAATCCAGCTGTTTAACACACACTCACTGACACACACACTGAAACACACTTTCACCTTGAATACACTAAGTAAAAAAAAAAGAATTAACTGAAAGCAGTGTGCTGTTCAGGGACTGTTAAGTCATTCAGATCTGTAAAAACCAGCATAGTTGGTTGAATTCTGGCGCCACAGACAGCTGTTCATATCTGTCCTATACAGTCAACGCTGATCCCTGTAACCATGACGACCCTCTTTCACCAACCAGAGAGGAAGTCAATCGGGAAACTGTCACATGATCCATGAAGAAGCGCTTCAACTGCTACACTGTGATTTGCTATGATTAACAAACTGATTATTAAAAACTAAACTGTGAAATTAGTGTAAAGCAACAAAATCAAATAAAACCTCCGATCAGCCGTCTGGTCTGTTTTTCTTTTCTTTTTTTAAAAAAAGTGGTTTAATTTGGACTTGTGGAACACATCACCGTTACCAGGTGGGCCTTAAAACTGCAGGAAGTAAACAAAAAACAGGATTTACAGCAGGTTTAATTGCTTCTAAACACAACCTCCATTTTCTGCAGCTAGTGTTTGCTAATCTTTATGGTTGTCTGATTTTCCTCTTCAACAGCTGTCACAGCTCCATGATCCCAAAGTCCTGTCAGATTTACATCTGATTTGACTTGAAATGTACGCAAACACCAACAATCTCTTGCAGAGCAGTGGATATTTGCAGAATTACTGCATTTTCCACAAATATCCAGTGTGAGATGACAGACATGGGAGAGAATCTGTCGCAGTGACCATGTTGTGTTTAATCTCACATGGGAATCAAGTCAGAAATCTGCAGCACTAGAAGAAAAAGAATGTTTTCTTGCTAAAGTAGAGGCAGTAATACCACAGAGTAAATGTACTGTATTAAAAGCCGCAATATCTAAAAAGTACATGGGTTTGTTTTTCTGTGTATGCTGCTTATTTACTAAAAAAAAGTATCAGACTTAAACCTCTGAGGATTATTTGCATTTTAAAAGTAAAAAAATATTAGAAATTAAAAGTTTTTTTACTTTTAAAAAACTGCAGTTTCTTTTGCAGATTTAAGTTCAGTTAATTTTTTTTAAATAAATAAGTTTAAACAAATATGCACGTGTTAAAGTCAACATGTGGGCTGATTGTGTTATCCTCATACAAACATAGAGCAGGACTTCCAGTGGTTGCAGGAGGAGGAGGAGAGGAAGAGGTGGTTAACATGTCAGCTTACAGTTAACAGAAAAATTATTTCACCAGAACAGGAAGTTGAACAGCTGCAACAGTCAGACAGTTGAAAGACTTACCAGCAGTCAGCAGCAGCAACAGCGAGCCTCCAAGCAGATTGACTGAGAGAAACCTGAAACTGGACATTATTCACATGGGCAGGGAGAGAGGAGGAGGAAGGATGGATGGGTGGATGGATGGGTAGAAGGATGGATGGGAGACTGCCAGAGAGACAAAGAGTGAGCAGAGACAAAGGACAGGGAGGTGTGATGGTCGGAGCGACTGAGCTCTGAATGAACATGATCACATTTTAGAGAAAAGGGGAGGAGAGAGTGTAGGAGGGGGAGGAGAGGGATGAGAAGGGGGGAGGGTTGTCCTGGTTTTCCTGCCAAGTTTTTCCCTGTTTGTCAAACATGAAGAAAGAGACATTCACAACCAAAAACTGATTCACAAGGGCAAAGTAAAGCAATACACCTCTATTACGTTTAGTCATTTTATATATATATATATATATATATATATATTTGTTTTTGATGTTGTGCAAGCTGCTTCAGCCTGCTATTTATTCTCAACTCAAAGGAAAATTGTAGTTTATCCTAAAGTGGTTTGTTTCGCAATAGCATGTCTGTTGTGTCTATGAGTCATGCTTACTCTGCACTCTGTACCTAAACCAGACGAGGAGCATGATATATTGGGGGAAAGCTGCTTCCCTTAAAAAAAAGTTTTATTTGTTTAATTTTACTATCCCTTTAAGATGGTTTAAATCCATAAAACTCACCAATTGTCAAAAAAAATACTTGTTCGGTAGTTACATTTTTTTAAATGAAATGATTCTTCTAATGTTTACACAGGCCGAGTTGTAACTTTACCTCATTTGACATGCATAGATCAGAGAATATGCTAATTGGCTACAGCTGCTGAGCCTTCTATACAGCTCTAACAGTCCATCTTCACTTAGACTCTTTGTCAACCAAAATTAGTCTGTAGATGTGGGTTTTTAAAACAGTGGTACACCTGCTAAAACAAAGCGATTAAATCTTTTCACACTGCCAGTAGTAGCATGTTTTAGCCCAGTGTTCAGAGGGCTATGCTTGTACTCACAGAGCTGTCTAGTAATACTACTACCTCCCACTGGTACAACCATTCAAGCTTCAACATCAAAAGATCTCATTACTCTCTATACTGAACCATAGCCTTTGATGCACATGTTTTTGAGATACTGAAGCTAATTTATTATGTTTTGATTGGACAGTAGAAATCAGCCTCACACAAGGGGAAGTGAGAGTAAGCTCCCAGCTTGCAGAAATTGTGAAATCAGACAGTTTGTCCTTTTTATCTGCATGTTTTCAACTTTAGGGGTTTTCTTTAAGGCTTTACAAGAAATCATACGTTTCCATGAAAAAGTGATCCGTGCACTCCCAGTGAAGCACCCTCGTTTAAGCGAAAGCTTTTAAGATTTTATATAAGATTTTTACCTAGCAGACGATGCTAGAGATTTCAGACAAATGACACAAATCTGAAGTAAAATAGGTGATTATTTTTTTATCTTGTTTTATCATCTGATATATAAGAGGTGAGGAACCTATCTGAACCTGAAGAACCTACAATCTGATGAGGAAACTTAGAAACATGTTTAAATACTTGTGAGAACACACATTTCCATTATGAAGAATTATTACAGACTCAAGAGATAAGCCATAAAAACTCCAAATTTTCTCCAATAAATAGATGAATTAAATAAAATTAATTATAAATGTCATGTTAATGACGAGACAAAAAGAGACTGCTTGGTTGAGCTCAATCAGACAAGTTGAGGTGTAGTCCTATAAATAATGTTAAATCTGCCTCCCTGTCACAGATCAATAATGTAGTGTGAGCACGCTATAACGTTCATGAGAGAAACACTTAGGGTATTGTGACTAATGCAACAATCCAAAGAAGCTGAAAATGTTGCAGTCTGAACTTGGATTCAGTGTTTTCACCCTGCTGCTGCGTTTCCCATCAATAGCTGATGAGAGTCAGAGCAGATGCAATAGTCATTTAACACAAAAACTGGATTCAGATTAAACCCTTTGCAGTGAAAGGGTAGGTTTAAGCTGTTTTTTTCATCGGTAGGAAACTTGCTTTAACAAACAGCTGGTAAATTTTATGAAGTTTAACAATATTATGTCCCTATTAGGTGTGCAACATTAAATGTTCAAGTATGTTTTACAGCAATGCAGTTTGAAAACAAAAATGCTCAGCCATGTGTCTTTCGGCATTTAAATATGTAGACTGAAATTAGTTTTTCTTCATAAGGAGGATTTCAGGCTAAATGGAGCAGAAATTTGCTCGCTGGCTTAAGGATCTTCACCTGGGACAACCGGCTCTCATCATATGATTCACAAAGGAGGCAATAACAGCCAATAATGACATTGAGAGAATTTAACTTGTAGTGGTTGTAAAACTGGTGCAAATTGTGGTGACTGTAATGTAGCCCACATAATATATTTTGGTCTTATTTATTTATTTATTTACATTAAATAAGTTTGTAATCGCACCATGCATCTTCTTCTTCAGGAGAATTTTGTGACCTGTTAAAGGAAACATATTTGTGCTTATATATAAAAATGCTCATTTGCTCATTATGAACTAATAGCAAGCTGTTCTTCAAAATTCAAGACGTAAACAGAACATGAAACTAAATTGTAATGTTGCAGCTGCAGAACTGGTTGTGTTCCTCTAAAGTAAACCACAGAAAACAGTTTTCAAGTTGAGATGTTATCTGATGATATTTTACATGCTGAATTTGGTAAGTTATAGTCTCTGAGACATCAATAAACAGCCAAACTTACACAAGCTCTAAACTCTTTCCATCATTATATTTTAAGTGTGTTATCAGTGTAATGTGCATTGATCTCCAAGCAAGAGAACAGCAAAGAAAAGTTTTCCTGTTGACTTAATGTTTAATATTTTTATTAAGGTAAATAATGAAGCAGTTTATTGGTTATATATAATTTCATGTTTTTCTGAAATTCTAATGCACACCTCTTTACCTTCACAGATGCGTAAACCATCCAAGCCATGGACACCTTGTATAGATAACAGCCTGGCAGGTATTTCACATTGTTGGCACACAGAAATACACGTCAGTTTTTTTTTTTTTGTTTGTTTGTTTTGTTTTTTTCCATAAGCACCTGAAATAGAAACTCATCTGACTATAGACCACATCCCTGCTATCTTTCTGTCCTTCTGAGATGAGCTTGTGTCCAGAGAGCTCATTGGTGTTTAGTTAATATAGCTTCATCCTAGCGTAATTTTCTTTCAGGTTACATTTCTGGTTGCAACACCAGACTGTGTTGACTAAAAATGGTTTCCCAAGGTACTCCAGAGTCTGTGATGATATATTAGTCACAGAGGTAAAACAACCTCTTCCACAGTACTGCCTGAGGGTTTCTGTCCTTGACCTTCACACACAGAGATTTCCCCAGACTGCCATAATTTTTTTCCACACTATTATACACTTTAAATGCTGAAAGACCAATATTCTTTTAGTTTTGGTGTTAGGAAATCTATTTTATAAAGCTTATTGGTTGTTTCAGTGAGCCACTATTCTGGTAAAGCTGAGCCTTTCCCAGTCCATGCACCCTTACCTGCCGCCATTTCCTCTGCTGTTTGTTGAATCCTCCAGATTGTTATTTGTCTTTTTCATAAATTGCTTCTTCAAATTTTTTGTTTTAGTGTTGATAGTGTTTTGCTGGTATTCAATATTTTTTTTTTTTATTTTGTCTGTGAAACTCTAAAAATCATTTAAATCTGTGTGGTGAATAAAGGTTTAAACAAATTAGCAAAATATGGACAAAAGCATTTGCTACTTTTTTAAAAAAATTTACATTAAAATTTTTAGCTTTTATTTCTGTTTTTATTACGTTTTGCAAGACTGATTTTTTTTTACAGCCAGTCTGCACAAAAAGCTGCAGAGAATAAATGCATCAGGGATAAACTCCTGCTCGCTCCTTCAGAAATGTTTTTATTAGATTTTTCTTGTCTGGTCTTGCTCGTCCCCTTGCCCCACATAACACCTTATAATAAACATGCAGGAAAACCCACTGCTGCAGCAGAGACCGAACACAACACCTCAGCAGTTCATGTTTCAGAAAGTCTGCAAATTCAGTTCAGCAGACATAAAGTGCAAGCAGAGCAGCATCACACTGAACCAGTTGGTGTGTAGAGGGTTAAAATCTGTAAAGAATTTGCAGTCTGACCCTTCAAAGAGTAATAAAAGCTCTTTGTTACTTGTCTTACAGCTGGATGTGAAACAATAGACTTGGGTTTCTGTTTTCAGTTCTCAGGGAAATCCACCGCTGGGTGACCTAATCAGTGATGTCAGCTTTGACCACATAAGGACATCTGAATGTTCAGTCTGTGAGGAAACATGATCAACTTTTCAGTTTCCATCCTGTTTCAGCCTGGAGACAAGAGTTGCTCGACAAGAGTTGGTTCTTTTTGAGTCTAAGACCTTTGTTTAGGGAAAAAAAGAGAAGAGAAATAGTGGAAATTATAAATAACCCTCCAAAAAAGAGGAAAAACTTAAATATTGACCATAGGTGGTTTTGTTGGGCCACATGTACTGAACACATTGTGAGAAAACTGATCTATTTTAAAGGAATTATCCAGTGACTAATACAAGAAAAGCAATTAGTTGAGTAAAATGAGGAAAAACAGCCTAAAACTACAAAAAAGAAGAAATATTCATCAGACTGCCTAAAGAATATTATTGTCTTTCACAATGCTCAGCTCAGCTGCAAAGCTTCTACAGCATTTATCTAAAAGTTAAGTTTAAATTCTAAGATTGATTTTTTCTGACAATAAAGATTTTTATATCTGTTGCTGTACTGAAAGCCAGATCTCTTTCTTTAAACCCTGTCTAATAATTAAGTTAAGTAAGCTGAAACTTAATGATGATCCCAGACTAAACACAAAACTGTAATAAGTGGAAGCAGAAACAAGAGATATGGTAAGATTTATAACTTAAGTGGGATTTATAATGTATTTAACCTGTTAAATCTGATAAGGATGCACAGATATAAACCACACTTAGCATTGGCAGTTAATCAGCATGCTGACTGCAGTTAGTGTATTTTTTTATTGTAACATTTTATGCTAAGTTTTTTTTTTATACATTTGAAACTGAGCTGATCCAGAGATAGTAAAGTGAAGGATGAACTACTTTTTATTATACGTATTTCAATGTTTTCCAGGCATTAAATTATAAGCTGGCGACAAAAACAATCTGTATCAGCTACTGGCCATCAGCCAAATTATTATCTTTGTTGGTACTGGACTTGTGCATCCCTAATATTTGACATGCAATTTGATTTTCAACAGGTTGGGACAAGAGAAAGACATCATTTTAGGTGATAAAGATCTATCTTGTATTTTAAGCAATATTTTAGAGCCGTTTTCTCAACCATTAGATTTGAATTTTGTCTCAGGAAAATAAATGTTTTAATCAACATCACTATTTTTTTTTTTTTTTTTTTTCCATGGATTATTTTAAATTTCATGACTGGGAAAGAAAATGTCAAGCAATTTAAAAGCTGTCTGTCAAGGCTTTATGAGGAAAGCCTACCCTGAAAACAAGTTTTTATTTTTTCTAAGAAGATTTGACTCCCTTACCAAATACCAAACTCAGAAGCAAGCACAACACAAATCAGTTCAAGCTGTATTAGATGGAGCTGGATTAAATCAGATTAAAGACAAATCAACATACTTTTTTGTCACACACATATCTGAGGTTCGTCAAGACAACTGAGTAAAAGAAAAAAACAAAACAAAAAGGTTTTTTCAGTTTGCAGGTTCTCACAGAGCAGCGACTCACTGTGAGGTCTGTAGATGATTCCTCTGTAATTATGACAAATCTGCAGGTTTAACTTTTGTGACAGCCATAATCATCAGATTAAAGTCAGGAGCAGTTTTATCTGAGTGCTAGCGCCTAAAGTCCGCTCTGACTTTTATTACAGTTGGCATGTGAACAAGAGCAGCTTAAAATAAAACAAGTCAAAACATCAAAGCTGCTATGATTGACTTTGCAATGATTGATTTTCTTCCTTGGCCTGAAATGTCTTCCTGCTGGTCACAACAGCAGGCTGCATGCTGGGACACCTTTCACAGTGCTAATGCTAGTCAGAGAGATGCTAACAAATGCTAATAGATGCTAATGGGTCTCATGCTGGACAAATTCTCCAGCTGTGCCATCCAGAGGTTACACTGGAGCTTCAAAGAGAAACACAAAAAATAAAATAAAAACAGAAAAGAAAAGAAAAGAAAAAGGCTGGAATAAATTGCTTGCCGATTTAATAGACTCGTGTCAGATTCCGATCAAGACAATCTAAATAAATAAATAAAGTTCGCTTCATTTCTGTGACAAAAATCATGACGTCATCTAGGAAATCCGAACATTAATTTCTGACAAGGCTCAAAGTCGAAGTGAAAACAGTTCCAGGTGACAACATCCTGATTATTATTAATATATTTAGTAGGCCTTTGCACCGTAGGCGGTTTTGTTTCTGCTGTTTTTTTCCTTCTTCTTGTTCTTCTTCTCAAAAATGAATTGCATTTTTGGGGACCTGAACATGCTCGAAAACTGATTCACATTGACATATGCTGGAAATATGGCTCTATAGCAATAACAAGGTCATGAATGTTTCAGATGTCATCACTGGTCAGACTAAGGTGCAAGTTGATCCTCTCATGAGGAAAATCACCCTTTAATACAGAAAACCTCTGGTAGAACGTGCATATGGCTGCGGGCGACAGCGGCCGTGCTGTAGGGAGGTTGCCGCATGATGGGGCGGTGCCGGAGCGCCACCGTAGGTACGAGGGCCTTCATCGCTGCTAGCAGCTTTAATTGTTATTATTATTATTATTATTATTATTATTATTATTAGACTCCTGCATCCACACAGATTATGGCGACTTTGAGGAATTTTAACCACAAAACTAATATTTAAAACAAATCTTCATACCATCTTAAGATCTTAACCCATTGATCTGAACTCTCTAAGGATTGATATTTGTCCTAAATCTGAAACTAAATTTAAACAAGGAACAGTCAAGGTCCTGAAATCCTTCCCACTATGCGTCCCCCAGCTGGCTAGGGTTGTCCTTGGGGGTCGCTGCCTTGCTCCTGGGCATGCTGGGAAAGTGACTGTTCTCATGGTTTCTAAATTTAAGTGTCAGCAGGGATGCTGATACCACTGAAGTTAGACTAAAACATGTGGGAGTTTGCACATTACTTTCTAAAAGCTGCCTACTGCTAGTTTAGCTGCAGTCAGTATTTTATATTTCCTAGTTTAACACATCTGTTTGGCTCCAGGCTTAAAATGTCATATTATCCCAGTGAACCAGTTTAATCTGACTTATATAATATTTAGAAAATGAACATAATTAAAGATTTACTTTAATTTTGTGAAAATAAGTCAATAAATCATTTCTTTGTGACAACATTTTATTTTCTTTAAAATACAACCCATGTAATAATTCATGTTCCAGTATAACAAAGTCTTTTTACAAAGCAAACACCAGTGTGAGAATAAAAAAAACATAATTGGCATCAGAACTTGTGGGGCTGAAAGTCCGGGATGTGTTTTTGACAAAGTAAAAAATCAGAGGACAAACCTGAACTTCAGGTTGCTGTAACAGCATTTTAATTATTTTCATAATAAAAAAGAAGTCACGTCTGTACATATAAATGTAATTAAATGTGGTAAACGTGATGTATGTACAACGTAATGTTGTAAAGCAGATCTGCTGCGCAAGCAGTAATGCTTCCAATGATAATTTTTGTATAAAGTGCGTTGTGGCTCTTGATTTCAGATAAAGCTTGTTTACAACCAAAAATGATCACATGACACAAGACCCATTTAATTTTTTTCCAGCTCCTAAACCATTAAGATTTCTGCCTTTTTATATAAATTCACAACATTTGTTTGCCCCTCCCTACTATTAAGAAAGTCACAAACACTAAAATATTAATGATCAACTTCTCAAAATGATTAGATAAGCTGAGGTCCAGTTTGAGATGCGTGATCAGTTCCCTTACACTTATTCCTTAAAAAAAAAAAACAACAACAATAAAACAATATTCAAACAAAAACAAAAAAAAACCCATCACATTATCATTGTTCCAGCTCATCAAAATGTCAGAATTTGCTGTTGTGTTTAGCTCTACAGTTACTCGGTTAAGTGGGACTACTGAAAAAGGTTAAATTAGAAACATGTTTTTATTGTTTCCTTGTGTTTCAGAACCACATGAATAATTTAGTAATTGACCATCTATAAGATCAATGCTCAGCTTTGCCTCTGGAGTCTAGGTCTAGGACGATGTCATAGTTCAGCAGCAGTACATATTTCTGAAGCAGAAGATGATGAATCAATCATCCAGAAAACCATGAAATGACTCCTGATCGCTGTCGTTGTTGAACACTTCAAGCAGAGCAGATGGACTTTTGACAATAAAGTCTGGCTCTTCCTCCATGTTATCCTCTTTTTCCTTTTCACTTCTGTCCTCAAGTGCCTCCACTATCTTCTGATCGTCACTTTCATCCTTCTTCTCCTCTTCCATTGCCATCAGTAGTGCTAACTGATCTGGTTCTGGTCCTCTGGTCTCTAAAGGCTGGATAAGAGCGTTGGTCAAAGCTGTGATCATCCTTGCTGCCTCGCCTCGACCCTCCACAGGGTGCAGGCTGCACGCCAAGCTGAAGGATCTGAGTGAAAATACTGACATTAATACCCAAACCAAAGAGGAAGAAACCCTGAAGTAAGACCATCACATGACCCAGTACTGTGAATAATTAAAATGATTTATTATTAGCTGATAGTTACAACCAGAAAATGTTATAAGGACTAGCAGAGGTTCAGTGTTGGAACTGAATAACTTTAAAAATTCAGAATCGTCTTTTCATCAATTTTTGCCTTTCTCATGACGTCCCTCTCCATGGTAGCACACAACTATACAACTATACTAGTGATGGGATGTTCTGCTATTTTCAGAGAGCCGGCTTTTTTGGCTTCCGATTGGCTCTTAATTTAGCATCTTTTGTAGCCCCATAATTTACATTAACTTCTCAAAAATTAATGGTAAATGTATTTTTTGCATTATTTATAATCTATTGTAATTTAAAGTTGAATTTTTCACTAAAAGTTGTTGTTTATATACATAGTTTGTTTATAATTGGTGCAATAAAAGTACATGTTTTTCCAAACATGGTGAACGATCATGATTTATAATCGTGATTACAATATAGATCGAAATAATTGTGAGTACTATTTTGGTCATAATCGTGCTGCCCTACTTAGCAGTTGGCAACTGACTGGTAAACTGTTGTTTAAGGAAATGCCCTGGAAATAAATGTGATCCGCAGATTGGTCTTTTCACTGTTTCACAGTCCAAGTGCTGTGTACTTCCCCAAGTAGTGACGTCCAGTATCGGGCGTTTTGGCTGCTTTGTGCTGCTGTTCTATGGCGAGTATACAGATGGACGGTGCAGAACGTTGACGTGCACATTTGGATAAACAGCAAGTATATCCCAGCCCTAAACCAGACAAACTGCAAAAACAACCAAATCATGACATTCACACCTGCGCAGGAAGTGCCTCTGTGAGTTCAGAGTGGAGGAAATTTCACTGAGCCAACAAGCCATAGTCAGAGCCAGCTGATTCAGTCCAAGACCATCCAAACCCCCATCGGAGACTAGTTGATTCCACCGAGCCTGACAAGACAAGGACCGTCAACCCCTCACGTTAACAGTGAATAGGACAGGTGAGACAGAAAACAAGTGTGAGAGATGAGAGTACCTGAAGGAAGCCTCTGAGCACTTGCGTCACACAGATGTCGAGCGGCTGCACGCGGCAGCTGCATCCTGATGGGATGAAGGTGATGGCAGTTTTGACAGCAGACAGACTCTCGCTGAACTTTTCGCTCAGGTGACCTCGATGGACGTCCATCACCAGAAGAGTGTTGTGATTATACTGCAAGGTCACGCTGGGACACCATACCTGTGGGACAGGGAGGATAGTGTGAAACAAGGGGTCACATGACAAGCAGCAGAAAGATCATGTGACAGCAGGATAAAGTAAAAACTTTAAGATTTTGGAAATGCAAGAGACTTATCCTGAGGAATGACAAACAGCCCACAATTTATTTGAGGATAAGAGAAGCAGTTGGTCTACAGATGGAAATGAATAAGAAACCAGAACTCCAGACTAACTTTGACAACTGGTTGTTGAAGTTTTTGGGAGCATTCCAAATAAACACAATTTATTTGTCATTATAATTTTTATCCATCATGGTTGTCATTTGAAAGACTCCATGAAATCAGACTTGATGTTTGTATATGATGTGTCTGTTCTAGAAGACGGCAATTTCTCACTGGGAAATATTCAGGTGGAAATATCGCTGTGTGGCAACTTTAATTCAGTTTTAATTTTCTAGATTATATTATTCTAGTATTGAACCACTGGTGTTTCTTTTTTAAAGTTATGTAGAAGTAAATAACCCTCCCTAACCTGACTAAATTCAAACATATAAAAATATATCAAATTGAAATAAATCTCTTGTTCCCTTTCTGAATGTTGCTAAATATTTCCCTTTAGTATGAAGTTAAAAATCTTGGACCTTATCGATCCAGATTTGCAGTCGGTCCTGGTCGGTAAATCCTTCCTCACGAGCTTCCAGCAGCACGTTGTCAGGAAACCCATCTGGAACAGATGATGACGTTCCTGTGAAGAAAAGCAGGGGGGGCAGAAAGGTGCCATCTGACAGAGCTGAAAGGACGATGTCGAACACTGGTATGTCCTCAGAAGAGCCAAACAGCTGGAAGGCTGTTGGGTTTTGACAGGAGAACCGATCAGAGTTAATGAAAACTGGGACCTCGTCCATGCAGCCCCAGCAATGATCAGGCAGAACCAGACTCTGGATCTGAAGGAGGTGGAAAACAAATGCACGATTACATTAAGTTTTAAGACTGGTGTGTCTCTTACATTAGACGGTGAGGTTGCTCACAATGAATGAAAACTAAGTCATGTGAAGTGGTAAATTAAAAAGGAAATGATGTTATTGTTACTGGGGGGGTGAAATGCCTGTCTGTTTAATTTGCGTGATTGTGAGTTTCTGATTGACAGTCATCATCAGTCATATCTGGTGTCTGACCTGTGAGTAGAGATTCTGTATGAACAAGCTGCTGCTGTCCCGGATGCTCTTCAGTCTGTTGTTGTTTGTAGTCTGTAGTCCGAGGTCGTGTCTCAGCATGAAGTCTACGGTCCAGCTGTAACACTCCTCTGCCTGGCTCCTCTCTCCCAGGGTCGCCCTGGCGGTCAGCAGCAGGATGTCTTCGTTCACGCTCAGCTGTTGCTCCCTTCGATTGAGCACCCACTCTGCCATCTTGTCTGTTCTCCAGCACCACTTCCTGTTGGACAGCCCGCACTGCTGCTGAGAGATCCAGGACCGGATGGTCGCAGGAGAGACACGGTAACGTTGAGACATCTGAGAGATGCCGTGACATAAAGATGAGAGGACGACGGAGAGCTGGGAGAGTGACAGAGGGGTGATCGGAGGCTGAGGAGGAAAAATGAGACGTTAATTATCACCACTGTCATGACTAACATAATCGTCACCAACATCTTGGGTTGAAATACTCAGACTCACCTGTACAGATTGTGGCTGGGGCCCCAAGATCTTAATGGTCATGGCTGGTATAAAGGAGGGAGAGGAAGGGGAGCTGAGGGGTTTGACGGACAGCTGGGTGGAAGTCTGGCCAGGGGGGATGAGGTGAATCGGGACAAAGGCTCCGTTTTGATCACGGACCGGTACACTGAAGAAGCAAAGAAAGAAAATCTATAAGTATTAAAAACTTAAAAAAAAAAGAAAAGTCTGTTTCTGAGTGAACTGATTTCTAATCACATTTCAGTGTTTGTTTTTTTTTTTTTTTTTTATTTTAAACATCTTAACCAGAAGACAAAAAAAGGCTCATCAGCTAATTATCGCTGATCCATGGAGTGACGTGTAAATTAAATCCCATCCAGGATTCAGGTTTGCTACCATTCATATTAACAGTGTGGGAAAAAATGATCTATAACAGATTCTGAATTGATACACAAAACAAAACAAAAAAAGCCACCGACTCAGTCACTGCTTAAGTTAAGTTGGAGTCAGTTGTTTTAATTTATATAGTGCCTCGTGTTTGGGCACACTTGAATAATATAAAATTCCACAGTGAAAGAATTGGGAAACAGATGTCAAGCATTTATCAGCTCATACCATCTGAAAGAAGCATTAGAAGTCCCACTGCTATCTAATTACACCATGTTACTTATCCCCCAGCAAATTCTGAAAGCTAAAAAAGGAAATCAATTGCCTCTTTCATTTCAAAAGACCTACACCCACCCAGCATTACTTAACAATAAAGGCTTTATATTCATGATGCAGAGTTGAGTAAAACTGTCACGCCCACAGCATCATTTCTTTTCAGTGGAGACTTTATCTCAAACACATTCTTTAAAAATATGAATCATATAGGCTATGAAGCTTGTAATTAAAATAGTCTGATATTTTATATTGTTTTTATGAAATATTACTTCAGCATCTGCGATGGACCGGTGACCTGTCCAGGGTGTACCCTGCCTCTCATCTGCTAAAATGCTGGGATGGGGTCCAGCTTCCCCGCGACCCGTAATGGACAAAGCGGTTGAGAGAATGAATGAATTACTTCAGTATAATGATGCACGCATGCGTCGCATGATAAGGATGGGAGGCTGCCACAGATGCAAGATAAGCTGAGTGGTGGCACAAAGATCTAAATATTTAAAACTTTTATCATTTATCTCATTATGTCCTGCTGCAACACATTAGCTTTTACATTTTAAGTCAAACATGGTGTGCTACCACTTTAGAGGCAAAAAAAAAAAAAGATCGATAAACACAAGGACCAAGTTTAATTCAAATTAAGGCTGAACACTTAAGCTCGTTTCATCAATCTTTTTTCAGAGAAAGAAATTATCCAGGTTTAAAACAAGCTTTAGATCATAATGGGTTCAAGTTTTATCATTTGTTTCATATTGAAGAAATAATTTAAATTCAGATGAGATGTTGATGTATTAAAATAAAGAATTTTTTTTATTTTTTTTGTTTAATTACCAGAAATCAAACATCCTCTACCAGCTTAAGTACTTTACTACTTCAAACTTAATTTGTTTGGTTCTGTGTTAATATCATTTTAAATACAAATATTTCACAACTTTGCTCATTCAGACCCTTTCAGGTGTGCTTCTGCTTTCTTGGACTTGAATACATTTCTTAATTAGTACTTTTAGTCACAGACTTCTCTTTTTAGCTCATCATTTATTTTGCATTATGAACTTACAGTTTTTTCAGGTCTTGATGCTGGTTTTCTTGATTAGTCTTAGTTTTGGGTGTTTGCTCTGTGTTTACCTGTCAGAGTGGTTTTCCTCCGTTCCTTTCACTACCCGCTCCTGCTTGGATCCACAGGTAAACTCACCTGAACAGAAAACACCACCTTTAAACACTTTGCAATTTGATTTATATTACTTTCATCGGGTAAAAGCTACATCAGATAATTCTCTGATAATTCGGTCCAATTTTAAACAATCATTTTTACTTTGACCCCACCTTGTGGTAATGAATGACACTGCAGGGTAACTAAACCAGTAAAACCAGTTTAGACTGCATCATCTTCCAAGTAAAAACCGTCTTGACAGTGCAATAACACAAACAAGCTTCTCAGTTTATCTTTAAATGCATACAAGTGGGATTAATTTACGTAAACAAAATATAAGCAGTTCAATTAATACTACTGTCCAGAAATGTTTGAATGAAGAAACCATCCTAAGGAATATCTTGTGTCTTCCGAAATTTTTTGTGTGTTAGGTCTAAGGATACACCGATCCGATATTGGTACTGATATTGAAGAAATTTCTAGATCAGGTATCATGACAATGGGCCCGATCCATAGGGGCAGATCTTTTTAGTGTAATTCTAAGCTGTGCGCTTTGAGTGACGTTGTGTGCTTTCGACAAGCCATGCAGAGGCTCACATTTGTGAGTGACAAGATCAGCCATCTGCAACACTTTCAAACTACCTCAGCCAACACATTCAGCGGCTACGTGTAAAACCTGCGCGGTGAATGAGCGGGTGGTTGAGAGTCCTAGCTGCAGTTTAAATCTATGCTAGACCACAGATTAATACAATAGAGCAGAGACGTCGATGAATAGCTGTTAATGTTGAATAAAACTACAATCAAACTACGCTTCATCAGTTCTAGCTGCAGGATGGAAGGTAAATTAGTGAAGCCTGGTTATCATCTGTTATTTACGACACATTTTCCGACACACTCACCTGCGTGTACACGTGTCTTTGCATATCTGGGCAGAGAAGAACCGTTAATGTGCGACCATGTAGAGCAGGGGTGTCCAGCTCCGGTCCTCAAGGGCCACAATCCTGCAGGTTTTTGATGTGTCCCTGCTCCAAAACCACCTGACTCAAATTGATGAGTCATTGTGCAAAATTTAATAGGCTGTTGGATCGATTTTATTTGAGGAAGGTGTGTTAAAGCAGGAAACACCAGAAAATCTGTAGGACAGCAGCCCTCGAGGACCGACTTTGGACACCCCTGATGTGGAGTCAGAAAGGACATGCCATCATATATAATAATCATTATATATGATGGCATAAAATAATCATTCAAGGTAAACAACTTGAGGCTGGTATGTTTTTAAACACTGGTGCTACATGCCACGGTGGTTGAGCGTGGATGAAGAAATAATACAACAGCTGAACGCCAACCGCTAATCGAGATCAAAATAAATACAGACAATAATTAATAATTAAATAATTGCAAAAAACTATGGTTGATTTCTGTTTAGTTTTAATATCTACTAACCAAGATACTGGTTGACTGGTGGAGCTAATGTTGCTTTGTTTTGGGTTTTTTCCTTAATTACAACTCCTTTATTACTTATTTAACACTGACTGAACCATTTAAAAAGGTTTTGTTCTTGTTTTTACATGTTGTTTGTCCACAGTAGTCAAGCTATTGTGTTGTTTTTTTTTTTGTTGTTTTTTTTTCAGTTTCAGAACTTTATTATTTTACATGTAACATGGGTTTTATACTCCTACTTGCACTGACTGAACCAGGAGAAGTTTTGTTATATTTTTACGTTTGACCAAGCTCGTGATGCTTATTTAAAATGGTTAAAGTTGATTTAAGATTGCTGTACTGGTGCTCAGTTGTTAAGTAAGTATTTCAGTACATTTATATCTGTTGTTTTTAAAAAATTAGAAAGGAAATTTTTAAGTCATGTCTGATGTTTGCGTAAATCTGTATCGGTATTGGCGGAAACTAAATCTCAGATATTGGTATCGGAAGGGGAAAAAGTTGATCGGTGCATCCCTAGTTAGGTCACTGATATATATGTTTATAAAAGCCAATACTCTGAGACAGTGGTATCCCTGTGCACATAGCTGCTGATGTACTTTACTCATCTCTGGGATTATAACTGCCTTTGCCAGGATACAAATTGTAGCTGACAGAAAACAACACTTCCATAAGGAAGTTCAGCATATAATCAATGTAAAGAGAAACCACGGTAACACTTGCAATTAATCAAAACTGTGTGAAAAGCCACAGCAGTAAAGTTTAGTCTGGTCAGTTTGGTCAGGAAATGCATCGTTCCTCCACCTGTTAACTTGGCGAAGGTGTGATCTGGTCTCTCTGTCAGGTGGTTGGCCATTGCATCTCCTCTGTGTGTGGAAAGTGTACAAGACGCACATTTTATTGTCTGTGAAGACCTGAAACACAAAAACACAATAAACCCAACAGCAGGTTAGTTTCTCCGTATATGAAGATTAGCAAAAAGTTTACAGATTTATTTTGGTCTCATTGTCTCAAGACTTACTGTGGGTCTGACTTGAAGATGGTTGGAAACTGAGGGACTTTCTTGCAGGTGGCATGATTACTGTGGAAAAAAACAAAATTATGATAAGAATAATACACTTTCATAGGAGGTGCATTGAAAAGACACTAAATGGAAACAACTGTCAGAAAAATGACAAACTTCATGAATGCAGTCATACTTGATCATGTGGTTGGCGTAGGAAGAGGAGCAGCAAGTGACGAATTTGCAGAGCGAGCAGTGAACCAGAGACGGAAAGTGAATCTTGAAGTCAGGGACTGAGCTCAGACACTCAATACAGAGTTGAGGATGACCAGAGACCCTGAAACAGAAAATCATTCTATTCATTTTGATCCTAGTGGGTCAACTACAGAATAAATTATGTGTAAATCAAGCTTTGTGTATTCAGTGTCACATATTTTCATTCACATATGGTAAATGGTAAATGGTCCGTATTTATATAGCGCTTTACTATACCTGGGATGATACCCAAAGCGCTTTACATTATACATCACATTCACCCATTCACACACACATTCACACACTGATGGCGGAAGCTGCCATGCAAGGCGCTCAACCACGACCCATCAGGAGCAATTAGGGGTTAGGTGTCTTGCCCAAGGACACCTCGACATGAACTCGACTTGGCCGAGGATCGAACCTGCAACCCTTGGGTTACAAGACGACCGCTCTACCTCTAATACTAATAAGTATTGTTTGTAAATTTAAAGTACGCTCATCAGTGAAGTCGTTTATTGTGGTTCTGATGTTTATATAAGACGTGGTCCATCATCAAATTGTAGAGAGTCAATTCAGCTGATCCAGGAGAATAAAAAAAAAACAAAAAAAAAACAAAACAAAAACTGGATTTTCAATCAAGTGGAAACTCAAAAAATATTACACAAGAATCCCAGTCAATGACTATCAAACAAAATACCTCAGCATACTGGAGGCCTTTACATACTATACATACATACTATTTTTTTTTTTCACTCAACTTTACCATGAACTATAGTTCAAATCCACGGAAAATCAAAAGATTAGATTTTCAGAAATAAGTCTTGTTTTTCTTTTGCTGCTAAAAGGAGACTTGTTGATGCTACGTTTATGCCTCTGATTGACTATGGAGAAGTTTTATATATGCATGCATCCTCGCAATGTCTTAAGTCACTGGATGTTGTTTATCGTGGAGAGTTGAGGTTTATAACTAATCTCGAAAGACAGTTTTTGTTTCATTATGAGAAGAGACACATTACATAATTTCATTGATAAAGACCATGTATATGAGTTGCTGATGTTAAAATTACACATGAAAGAGCATGAGGTTTGACTTGTCTGTTGACGTAGCTTTGAGAGCTAGCTTCATCCAAAAGGCACTGATGCAGAACTCTGACCAAACATCTTCACTTTAACTCATAATTTGGATGTTTTATATAATTTATTTGCCAGTCTGTAATTAGTTTAACACTGTGATCCACCATCAGTGTTGAAATGTAAGTAGGACTCCTTTCAGAGGGTCAACTGTGTCAGAATGCAACATTCAGGAAGACACCAGGAACAGCGGCGACTCTGTTGGCTCTGCTGTCACTTACAGGACAAACTACAGGCTATTTTCAAGAAAAAAAGACCACTTCAGCTTCATTCCCATCACATTACTAATAATGTTACAATAAATATATAGTGTATGATCAGTTTGCTCAAAAAAATGAGCTTATTTTTCTTTGTTTCTTTGTCCATCTCTGTCTGACAATTAATGTTTTATAATAAAAATTAACAAAAATGGAACACAAGTCTAAACTGTTGTGTACTGAGGCTTAACTGGAGTATCACGATTTATTGATAGTATTTGTACCTGTTTTTGCTCAGACCAGCCAGAAGCTGTCCCAAACTTTCTACTGGTTTCCTCCTGGGAGGCTCCTGTGTGGGAGGCGGCGGGGCAACATCTACCACCTGATAACCAGAGGTAGAAGAAAAACGGACATAAGGACTGAAAAACACAACAGCAGGTCTGGAGGATGCAGAGCAAAGACATAAAAGGTATTTCCACCTTGCATGGAGCGATTATCTTCTTCAGTTCATCTTTACTTTCAGATTCTCCAGTCACAGAATATGTTCTAACAGTCACCTGCAGACGAAAAACATTTTTCAGTTATCAAAACTCCAACCTCATCCACTGACTCAAACAACAAAACAAGTTCAGCTAGTTTACGAACAAGATCCACGGGCAAATCTTGCCAGTTAAATAGTTTTGTTCTCACCACACATTCGGTCTAGTCCTGATGATAACTTTCCATCTTTTAGCACCTGCATGATACCATCCAAAATCTTAAATCCAGATGCTCATGCACCCTTCTGATCAGGATTTAAGATTTTATGATACAATGTCCAGCTAATCCTTTAGTCCAAGGTTCTTACATTTTTCCCCAAAGTCAAAGTTAAGCACATTTAAACATTTTTAAGGTGAAGACTCAAACTATTACGTCAGATTCATTGTAAAAGTAAAGGAGTTTCATTTCCAAGCTCAGTCAGTGACTTCATACAAATGTTAAGCACTTTTCAAACGTTGAAAAGAACATTTTATATTGTTGTAATTTAAAAGGATTTATAATATCTGTTTTGTTTTTTTTTAGTTTTTTTTTTAGCCTAAAGATAAAAATTGGGGGGAAACAGTTTAAACGTTGACTAAGAAAAATGTGGTATGCTAAGAAAAATTCTCATTTTGGTTTTATTAACTGGATACTCCCACTCCTGGATACTTTTTCTAATTTGAAAACAATTTCTTTTTATGAGAAGTTCTCTGTTTTTAGTGTGTTTTTTTTTTTTTTTTTTTTTAGATTGACGAGGATTTAATCAAGCAGGTGAACAAAGCGTACAGGGGCCTGGCATACCTTGGTTCCAGGTTTGAGTCCGCAAAGTTGAGAAGGTATGATGTGAGTTTTGTGATGCAGCACTTTGTGTTCAACACGTTCCTTAACATACAGGAAGTGAAGACGACACTTGTCACAGCTAAACACATGTTTCTTCTAGAGGCAAACACAGACAAAATTACACAAATTACACACATGAACAAACAAAACTGGAGTGATCCATTTCAGAGTGATGCATCATTTTGTGAAGAAGTACACTGTGCAGTATTTATCTGCTGCAGTGTTTTGTGTACCTGATGACGTGCAAAGTGCTTCTGGTAGCAGGTGTTACTGCGAAGTACTCTGAGGCAGTACTGACACAGCAGGTGTCTGGTGTTGGCGTGAGCCTCCTGGAAGTGAGACCAGAGATCGGAGTAGAAAGACGACCGGAAGTCACACACCTGCAGACAGAGGGCAGGGCTTAGCGATCTCGTATTAAACTGACAATGACGAGAAGGGCGTGTTTTTGCCAATCAGAGACAGACCTGGCAGACATAGGGCATTTCTCCTGGTTTGTGGGTGGTCTTCATGTGCCACAGGAAGGCTGGTTCATTATCAAATGCCATCTCACAGATCTTACATGTCACTGTAAGGAAAAGCAAAAAATAACTACAAGTTAGATGCTTCGTCTTCACCCAAAGTGCTTGTGATGTGCTTGGCTCTAGCAGTCTCCTGAGCTGATCAAAGCTAGACTTGTGTTTCTGGAACATCGACCTCACCCCTACCAAACTTGTCCTCTCCAGATACCCAAGTCTTCTCCTCTTTCCTCCAGTGGAAAGGGAGTCAGGGTGGGAGACTGCTCCATTTCAAGTCATAAACCTCATGACAGGCCTATATATACACAACAAACCTCAGTGCTTCAGGTTTATTGTAGCTGCACAACTCTGACCTAAACATATCTCTTCATGTTATTAAAAGAATACTTGAAATTTCAGGCACATTGGCTCACATTGGTTCACCCCCAGACATTTAAAGCTTGTAAGTATTCTCTAAGAGTAGTATTAATACTAAAAAAAAAATCTGAAAATTGAGGGAAGACTGTCTAATTTTTCTCATGCTGAGAGATTCTGGATGCATCACTACTAAAGTTATTATAAGCAGTTTATTTAGGTCCAACATCAGGTTATGTATGTATGTTGACTTAACTGTATGGTTAAACACACAGTTGAGGTAAAAAACAAGCTAACTTTATTGAAGGTTCAACTGTATTAATATACATTTACTCTTTACTTTTTTTTTTTTTTTTTACAAGAAATGCTAAAAGACGAAACATTAGAGCATGTGTTATCTGACCCAGAACCACATTATCTTTTAAGGCCCATTTATGCTCCATAAGGCCTATTTACGTACGTAAATAGGTATGTCCGCTTCAAACACTGTCATACGCTGCAGTCTTCATACTTCCATGCATCTTTTTATGTTGCCACGGTTGTTAAGTCAATTCATCAACTAGTGGGCGGTGCTGAAATTAGAGTTCACTTCCACATTCTGACATCAGTTTCAGACACCAGTTGGTGGCAGTAATGCACCAGTGTTAAGTTGTTGGACACCTCCCAACACAACCAACATTCTCACACAGCCTTCAAAAGCTCCCACTATCGGGTGACCCGCAACCTCTACAATGGTTTGTTCCTTTTGCTGGTCACATGTCAGCTTTACTGTTCAAAACGGTGTTATTGCTCCGTTTGCTACATCAGTTGACGGCTCCACAAGGCCCCCGAAATCTGACCCAAATACGCACGTAAACAATGCAGGAGACGGACAAAAATGCTTGTACGTCTGCCTATCCATCTTCTGAATCGAGCATGAATGTGCCTTAAAACTTGTTTTAAAAAGTACAATTTTTAATTAATTAGGTCAGACCTAAGGCCCATTTATGGTGCCTTACATATGTAAACAGCAACATCCGTTTCATACGTCGCCATCCATGCGTCTTTTGAGTTGCCATGGTTGTTAGGTCAATCTCTCCGCTAGTGGGCAGTGCTAAGTTCAGAGTTCATTCCCGTGAGCCGACGTCAGTTTCAGACACCGCTTGGCGGCGGTAATGCACCAGTATGAAGTTGTTTCCAGCTGCCCAGCACACCCTAAACACTCATATCCTTTCTTCAAAAGCTTGCGCAATTTCTACAATTGTTGTCCTCGTCTTCATTATTCTTCTGTTTTTTTGTTTCCTTCCTGATCCTCTTCTTCTCTGGTTTGTTGATTTCACTGGTCGCATGCCAGCTATTCGGCTCAGCACTGCCCCCTGCCATTTCCGGTGGTATTGCTCTGTCTTCTGCGTCAAGTGACAAAAAGCTAAGCTCCCTAAAAACTGACCAAATTATGCATGTAACCAACACAGGAGACGCACAAAACTGTCTGTCCGTCTGTTAATCCATCTTATAAGCATAAATGGGTCTTAATGAGTTCACATTTATTTTAAAAGTCAGGTTTTGGTCCGACAGACACAAAAAATTGTTTTTTCCTTAGTGTCGTGCAAACTTGCTTTATAACGACACTAAAATGCATATTCTGAGAAACTTTAATTTACATACAAAGACAAATAACTGGAAAATAAGAGAAACTGGAATGAGGCTTTTACTTTTTTGTTTTTTTATGCGTTACAGACCTGTGGACTCATACTTGCTGTGAACAACTTCCAAGTGACACTGAAGCCTGAACGGAGATAGGAAGGCACGGAAACAATGTGGACAGGAGGTCTCCGAGCCAATTTCTCTATCATTCTGAGGCATAATGGACACATGCTCCTGCATGTGATTCATCAACCTGGAACACAGAGGGGGTGTTATTGCAAGGCATGTAGCTCTACGAGGTCACGGGCTCTTCCTTGCCTAGATCTATTCTTTCTTTTAAAACATAAAATGCCTAGTATGAAATGTAGTACACAATATTACATAAATGTCTGTTGCTAAGTCCAAAAATTTCAAATACTGCCATACAGCTGCTGCTGAAAATTAAGAACAGAACCAAAATGTCAGGCTATTAGTCCTTATATGAAGATATCGATCCACATAGGTTATAAACAGCAAAACATTTAATTTAAGACTTTATCCTGTGCAAGAGCAAACAAGATGTTCTGTATTACTGAGGCAACTGTTTACCAGATTGAGCTGTTATGCAAGAGGTAAACATAAACAAACAGAATATAAAGTCTAATAACAGAAAAACTGATCCATATCGATTCATAACACAATCTATTTACATATTAGTTTGCTGTAGGAAATCCAGTCAGTTAACCTTAGTTTGGCTTTACTCTCCTCAATTTGGGGGTTTACAAAGAGAAGTACTAACACTTATTATATATCCATAAAAAAATGTCCAAATAATGAATATGTGATCCAGCACCTCAACTAATTGTCTATTTTGTACATTTAATATACAGTAAAGCCAAAATATGTCAGAGTAAGAGTGTTTGTGAAATGTTCGCCATTAAGAGTATCAATTTTTCTGGCATGTGGAAGCATGTAAGGCAGTCAGGCAACAACATCCACCATCCATCACATCATCTCTTTTATCCTCTTATACCCAATCCGTCCCTGCCGACAGGATTTTAACACGCGTACTTCTCATAACCATACCTCCTGAACCGTTTAAGATATCTTATATATCTATCTTAGGCCAGTCCATGGCGGTTTGAGGTGTTCAATGTGAGGCTCTTTCTGTAGCAGAGGAACTGCTTCAGGGACTACCACACCACATAAAAACTACTGCCTTTATTGTAAAAACAGGCAGAAAAATTAAGGCCTTGACTGCCAATTTCTTTTTGTACATATGTAAAATAGTTCAAAGTTCAAATTGTTCATGTGAAATTGTTTGTTAATGTTATTTCAGAGTTCTTATACTGTTGTAAACAGAAAAAATTAGATTCCTTTGTTTTTTTCTCCTCCTTTTACCTTTTTTTACAGGCCATAAACACACAATAATGCTGAATCATAGCATAATAATAATATTAATAATAATGCCAAATACTTCCAAGTTGAGTTTATCTTGGAAAAAGCAGCAGAAGTACTCACTCATTGCACATTTTTTGACAATTCTACGGTTATAAAATCAAACCAAATCCAGGCGGTCTGAATATTAATTTTGGTCATGAGAGGGTTACGTTTACTGCTAAATCTAATTGTGCCAAATTATTATCATGCTCAGTGTTTCCCCTAGGCTTTTTCTTCTTTTTTTCTCCCTGGGTAGGTGGCTGGGTCTATCTATCAAGCTCTGCACAATGTCTAATTAATTTGAATCAGGTGAGTTGGAGCAGGGATACAAGGAAAACCTGCTGGATTGCAGCTCTTGTAGGACCGAATTGAGTAGCGCTGATCTAAACCGTGCCTCTGCTACAACTGATGTGGGTGTGAGATTGTCCACTATGCACTGACACACTGGACTGATATTACATACAGATGATTGGGAACTTGTTCACATTAACTATTGTTCTTCCAGTCCCAGCTGCTCATATTAGTGTGTCTGTTCAAATGTGTGATTTTTGCCTTCATTTGTTTGATGGTATTTCTTAGTAGTCTTCAGACCATATCTGAGGCTCAGATTAAATCTTTACAGTCCGGTGAGATTAGAGATTTTTTCAGCAGGTGCAGTTTACAACTGTATAATGCACCAGTTTTACTATGCAAAAAAAAAAAAAAAAAACTCAATGTGAAGCTGTCAATAAGTGAAACCAAATATTATGGCATGGTAGCATGTATAGGTGTGTCTGTGGACACGTGTATGAATCTCACTTGATGTTGTTGAGGAGTGTCTTGGAGCAGTGGATGCAGTGGTACGGTCCAGTGTACTTCTCGCCTGGCTGGCTGGGTTTGATGATGGTGCTCCCAGGGTCACAGCCATAATAAAAATCCTCCACTAGTATCACCATTTTACCCTGAGGGAGGTCAGCTGGTGGTCCAGACTCGTGTTGTCCCAGGGGGCTAAAGGTGTTGGAAGGGGTGGCAGACCTGGGTAAGTCATCTGACGAGACGTCATCAGAATATCTGCAAGTCCTCTGAGGAGGAGAGACGACTTTAGCCTAAAAGAGATACAAAAGTAAATGATGTGAGGCAAACACAAATGCACAGATGTTATACCACTGGTGGTGAACTGGGTGAGGTCTGCTATCTGTCACAACCCACCCTAGCAGCAGCAACCAGCGACAACCATGCTTATTAGTATTAGAACCCAGTTATAACAAAGAAATGTCTCCACCTCCACTTCCATCATCTCAAGCCTATCAGACCAAAACTGCAGTAATCCACTTGTGTCATGGGATCAGACGCTGCTGAACCTGCTTTCAGTATTATAACTGAACATCCTAACAAGCTGCATATGTGGTGCTGACAGTAAATCCTGCTACTTAATCTTACTAAATTAAAAATATTAAAAAACAGGGAGACCTATAAGAATAAGACATAGTGAATGACTGCTTTTCACAGAGTGAGAAAACATTAAAATTATTTAACATTTCTTAATCAGACATGTGGGGATCAGATATGTAGATCGTCTGTGGATCCAGAGTCTAAACTCACAGCAGAGAGCCCTGGTCGAGTCTTGGGAACTTTATTGGAGTTTTGAGAGTCTCTGCTGGTTTTTAGTGTCTTGTTCTTGTCTCTGCTCCTCCTATGGTGCTTCTTCGACTGCATCTTCAGGTTCCTCAGACTCAGAGCAATGGCAGGACTGCATAGCTGGAGAAGGAATATTATTGTGAGGAACTGCACTTCGAAGTGTCCACAAGAACAGATGTAATGGGCATACTGTGGGACTTACACACATAAATCCTCGCAGCTCTGTTATGAATTTGTATTGAGAAGTGCAGACAGTACAGTTTGGGGGGGAAACTGGTCCGAGGTCACCTGAGGGGAGATACACCACATTGGAATCTGGATCACTAAGCCACATTAGAGCATTACCGTTGATTGTGGGGATTAACTTCCTCCACGATGAAACTGCCTCATATATGATAGATCACCAAAATCACAAAAGACTGTTTTTCATTAAATTTCTTAAGGCTCAATGGTGCCTACTAAAAACCCTTTTTAGCTAAAATGTTCAGAAGGACATATTAGTATGGTCAACTTTAGAAATAGCTAAAAAAAAAGGCTGACACAGACACAGATGATTATTATTACTAGCTGTGGTGAAAACACTGCAAAGCATTAATCTGATGAGGCAACATCTGAATTTCCATAACTGAAAAGCAGCTTCAGATGAGGAATCAAACCTTTTCTTAGTAGTTTGTGAGGAGCTGGAGGTCTGCTGCTGGGACTAGGCTTTGTTTTGAGAGATGCTCGGCGTTTTCTTTGCTGTGACTTGGCTTTCATGGTAGGGCTTGGTTTGAAGTTTACTTTGTGGTCATTCAAAACCTTTTGAGCTTCTTCCCCTGAGACCACACCTGGATCAGAGAGTGGGGTTTAGTTTAGTTTAAAGAGGATCTTTTGTTTCCTAACCTGTAGCTGGTTGCAGTGAGTACCTGTGATAATGGGGATGTAGTCAGGTCCAGGTCTAGATGCAAGTTCAGAGGAATGAACTACAGCAGTAGAGGAGGTGACAGTGGCAGTCAAGGAGGCGGTGGTGTTAATATGGCGGGGCCCACTAGGGCTGTGGACAGTCAGGGTAACGGGAATCTGGACTTTGGTGAAGCCACTGGCTGAACCTTCAGGATTAGAACACAGCCTCAGCTCTGCACCACAACCTACAGGACAAACACAGAAACCCTTTAAAACAAAGATTAACACTTATTTCAACGCCAATTATTCCATAGCTGCTGACCAGAAAATAGTTTTCAACGTCAATCTCCATTTCTAAAGATTAATTAAAAGGTTTCAACCTTAATTTTTGATTTATCATCAATGAACAAGTTTCATACTGTAAGTAACATTGACTGTAGATCATGTTAAAGCAAGATAAAGTTAATTTATTTATATAGCAGATTTCATTCATTTGGAAACCAAATGTGCTGTAAGGCTAATACAGATTAAATAGTTTACTGATGTTTAGTATAAATGTGAATCCTGATAGTCTCTTTGTGGCTGAATCAATTGCAATGATCACAAAGGAACCAGTTTGTTACTTAATTATATATATATAAATATAATTATTTATGTAAAATGTTTATGACAGGAATTAATAAACAACAGTGACCATTCACTAGCTCTTACTGGTTATGTGTAAAGGAACTGTGCTACTATTTACACAAAAAGTCTTACAGCGTTGGTTCAGAGCAGAATGTAGTTAATCTACTAAAAACACTAAAGCACTGGTTCCAGCCCCTAAAACTAGTGCTGCAGCAGCACTAACTCTTTGCTGGGCTAGAGAAAAAATAAATGCTTGCATTGGAAGCCAAGGGCAGGGTTAAAAATGCTGAGCCAGTTTAGCATTAATCTCTGCTTAATTCAAGACAGCATAACAAAAACCTGTTCTTGAACACAGCTCTGTTGTTTAACTTTTCTACTGATATCTTTAACTATTAATGTGAAGACAACAAATATTTCTAACCAGTTGCTTGTTGTGTAAAATGTTAATTGTAGCACACGTGTATAAATAGAGAAGACTGACCTCCAGGCAGCAGGGGGACCGGTCGGCCGTTTACCGTGAAACCCAGAGCAGAATCTGTAGACTGAACACATCAGCTGTATTAATACAATGACCAGCAGCAGATCCATCCATCCATCTCATTATGTGAAGTATCTCATTACCGTTACTGTACCGCTAGCTGTGGGGGAGCTACAGCTAGTTACAGACTGGATTGGGATGGGAATGATCCTAAATGGTACAGGGTTCCTTTCTTGCTCATCCCTCATCAATGTGACTGAGGACTGGACACCTGCACACACAAGAGAAATAAATTAAGTTTGTTTCAGACGCAGTTTTAATATATTCAAAATTTATTTTATGGTAAGTAGGATAAAAATCTATATATTTAATAATCTCTATCCCATATTTAAAGATTTACATAAGACACAACTGATGTAATATTTATCCAAGTGAAAATCATATCAGCTTTACATGCAACAACAATTTTAGTGTAGAAAAAAGTAACCACGTTTAAATAATCTATTCATAGAATTATTACATCTAATGTTAATTTGACATGTTTAAAGGGTATTTCTATTTCATTTCAACCTAGAATATTCCTTGTCATTGGGTTTATTATAGCTGTATGGGTTATGCTCAGCTTCCACTCTCTACAGCCCAATAGTTAAACCTGAAATTAGCTTAAAGACCAACACCAAGGCTAAAATTTGGCTAACAATGTCTCTTAAAACAGATAGTTCCAATTGACAACTAAGGAGGTTTTTGTTTCTCAAAACTAGGCACATAAAAGTTTGCATAGGCTTTTGCAAAAGCTTAACTGGGCAAACTGGAGAGCTTTTTGTAATTGTTACTAAAGCTAGATTAGATTTAAAAATTAAGACACAAAGCTTTCATTCTTAAAAAAAAGGAAGTAGCTGACACCAAGAACACCATCTTAATTATACACAATATAATTTACATCATAAAGGGAGCTTAAAGTGTAACTCCACCCACTGCCAAATTTTGGGTGTGGGGGTGATCGGGAAGGGCAGAAAGTGGGTGGCCACTTGCAAGATGGAAAGCAATACAGTTTCACAAAGCTCCTGTGCCAGGGAGCCATGTAGATGCTAACAGCTGCAGCACTAGAGCACATGAGGTGAGCTTTTTGATGGTGGAAGGAAAATATGGATGCTAAACAGAACAGCATGTTGGCTACATGGAACTACGTTGGTTAGAGGAGTGTTGATACACTACAAACACAGATACTCTGTAAAGGCGGATTTATGCTTGCACGGCATCTGAATAACCGCCGTAGGCTCAGTGTAGTGCCGCAGAGGCTCGACGTGCACCTCTTTCAGACCTGACGTGCACCCCTGCTACGCAGACGGTTAAGTGGAGGTACTCCCTTGTGATTGGTCAGTTTGGGATCACGTGTTGCCGGATATCTGGATCTACTCGCTGAATTTGTATGGTAACCACCGTTTTTAAAAAACAATAACCAGTGGATCAAGTTGATGAGAGGCTGATTGAATTATTTCTATATTTTCTTTCACAAGCTAATAAAGACACTGGACCATACTGGACACCATTGTTGTTTTAAAACAGAAAATACCTACTGAACTGAAGTGAACCTTTAAAAGAGCTCCAACCTGGTGAGTTTACCGGCCGATACGACCCCTGCTGCCACCCCAGATTAGGAGTAGAAACTGCAACACAACACCAAAAGACGCGTACCCCCTACGCTCGAGTGCAAGCGCAAACTCACCAGCGTCAGCTACACCGTAGCCGACTGCACGCAGACGCTGCGTGCCCATTTTTGGATTTTCTGGGAATGACGACACGCATGCCGCCCAACAACCCAACAACCCGATGAGCTTCAATTCAGCTCTTCAGAAACCTACGGGTGACGTCACGGAGGCTCCGTCCATCTTTTATATACAATCTATGGTTGTGACACATCTTTATTGTGAGCCCTAATTACCTACCTATCTAATTATCTGCCAACAAGGACAGCACTGTAGATATCTGGACTGATGACTTTAGACAATGGTCCACAGTTACTGATGAGGGCATCTTATCTGGAGTTATCAAATATATTCTGTTTTTCGTATTAGACATTGTAATACAAATGTAAACTGCTTCAATGGACAGAAACTGCTTCAATACACACTGGAATATAAAACAAATCTTATAA
Source organism: Melanotaenia boesemani (assembly GCF_017639745.1). Lineage (NCBI taxonomy): Eukaryota > Metazoa > Chordata > Actinopteri > Atheriniformes > Melanotaeniidae > Melanotaenia > Melanotaenia boesemani. The sequence goes on from NC_055698.1 coordinate 23,078,211, forward strand.
TTTATTAAAAGTTGATATAGAAACAGCTTCAGACTTTTGCAAAGGCTGTCAATTTTCTATCTTATTTCTAGTCTTTATGCTGAAGCACATCATAGTACATGATCTGTTTGTGTTGCTGAACAAATTATTTTTATTAAGAAGAAGAGTTACTAAAATTTAGCATAAGCTAAAAGAACGCTACTAGCATTATTACAGCACAAGCTATAAAGTTCAGCAGATATCTGTGTATAAGTGCCAGTACGTAGCTCATACGTAGCCAATGGAGCTACATATGAGAAAACATCAAAGCAGTAGTTTAATTTATTTTCTTTATCAGAGATGATGTCATCATCGCAACTTTCAACAGTGTTATTGCATATCACATGTTTTCCTTATATCGTGAAGCCCTACTAGTGAATCTACGCCAGATAGTTTATATCTGTACATGTGCATCGGTGGAGGTGGTTTCATTGCCTGCAAGGGGGAAACCTGCCTTTTTTTTTTATCTAGAGGGAGGGGGCTGTGTGTGTTTTTTCATTTTCATTTTCTCATGATGTAGAGGAGCACAAGCTACGGCTTTACATCATGTTTGAGCGTGAAAAACAAAAATTGGTTTTACCCATGTAGGGAGTAATTTTTGTTTTGAGTAATTTTTGACCCATAAAAATCCTGAATTTTAAAGAAATTTTAAAAAATACAAATTTTAACAACAATTTAGGTGGTTTTCATCACAATCAAGAAATACTATGTTGTTTACAGCTCAAAAAACACATTTTAGGGTGCACTACCCCTTTAAATAAGCCCTAAGCTGGCATTTCCGTTCAACAATTAAGAGTAAATGCACCACTAGTGGAAATGGGGAAAGTGTTAATTTGCCTCTGCACTTGCCGCAATGAGTATACCTGTATTGGGAAAAAAAAACAAAACACTTGTTTAAACAATACTTTTGATGTGACATTCAGTGAGGGTGCCACTCTGACATATGGGCATGTGAACTAAAGCTTGTAACATATTCTGCAAGAGACAAGAACTTTGTTTTGGTCCAGTCAATTCACACTCCACGAGAAGCTTAGTCTGCGACGAGGCAGGGATTATTACCATGTGGGAGATGTCTGTGTTTTCTATGTGCAATGAAGAATTATGTAAGTATATATATATACCATTATATACTGTTATTATTACACTATTACGTTTACTATTATTATATTATCATCTCACAAGTGCCCTATTCTATTTTTCTACTTTCAAAATGTCATCTTATGGTATTTTTTATGTATTTTTGTGTACTATCTATCTATCTATCTATCTATCTATCTATCTATCTATCTATCTATCTAACTGGCAGTTTACCTATTTACATTTAACAAACTATTAATTTTATAGATATTTATCCTAATTCATCTTTTCATTTAACATTAACATCAGCTATGCAAATGTAAATTTTCACATAGGAAAGGCCTGGTAATATTGTCAATGTATTTGTTCTTTGCAAATGTGTGCTTTTGGAGGCCAAGAGGAAAACCTGGTGGGGGTTTTTATTTGAATACTGTTTTCAAATAAAAGTGCTTGTGACATGATGCTTATGGCACTGGTTAAACCTAAACACCTTGCCCAATTCATATGAACTAACTTTATAAATTTGATATAGGCATTCAGTCTTAAATTACTGAGATATGAATTCAAGTTTTTATCACCCAGCCCTAATCTTTTATGCTTTCCAAACAAAATTTGTGCATGGCAAACACCACACGACCACAGTGACACAGGTATGCAACAACATGAAATCATTAAGTGTTTAATCTTAGTGTCAGTCTACCAAGCGAAGCAGAAATATAACATTTCAATCAGTTTCACTCAGTTGTTTTCAAACAGGTGAATGAAGATGATTATGCTACCGTGATCAAAATTAACTGTGAATCTGCAATTTCATTGATCGTGACAGGCCTCACCTTCACCCAGTCTCTCGTCTTGTTGTTCTTCATGCCCCTTTTGTGGTGGTAGCAACACATTATGCTCCTCCTCATCACATTCCATCAGAAGGTCAGCACCATCTCCAGCAGCAGTTTCCACCCCTGTCATCATCCACTCCTTACCTGCAACGAAAACAGCATCCATAACATTTATCATGCATAGACCACCTACTAAACTGAAGACTTAGCAAATAAACTATTTTAATATTATTTAACATCCATATTAAGGCAGGATTGCTTAATCCATTGCAAAGGGTTTTAGCATCTTCAGCACCAAATGGTATTTTTCTATTGTACATTACAGTAAGGAACCATACGGTTTAACATTGCACAACTCTCTCCATAATTATTTTCTACAGAAAGTGTGTAGAAAATAATTATTATGTTATTCACATCAAATTAGATGTGAACAATGTTTTGTTTTAACTGCACTGAATAGGTTTCCAAGAGCCTTTAAGGATTTCAATAGATTTTAAGGTTGATTATCATGACTTTGAGCTAGAGTTTAACTCCGGTTAGTGGAGAGATAAAAAAGAGAATAATTTGTGAATTCATATCAATGTTTAATAATCCATTCCATAAAACAATAAATCCATGCATGCAAATGAAATACTCATTATGTTGTAACATGTGTAGCAGCCAAATGTGTAAATATGTGGACTACTGCAGAGACCTTGTTGCATATGCCTACAAAGGATAGCCCTCTTTGACCAACCAGTTTATACCACCACCTTGTCTTGTGTAGAACCTCCGTTGAAGCACTGACAAAATAGTAACATCTAGCATCAATTATGTGGTATTATGTACAATATAAAATAAAACGAGGAGTCATACCACTCAATATAAAGGAAAAAATTTAGCCCTGAGGAACCACTACACCCTATACAGACACAATTCTTTAGCTGAAAATCCAGGATAGGCTTAAAAACTCTTCTATAAAGCACTGTCAATGAGTACAAATTATCACTACATCGTCAAATGAAATGTTTAACTCAACCACGGATAACACTGGCTGAAATGGAGTGGCAAACTGGACTGGTCTGATTAATCGCTTTAAAATAAATAAATAAATAAATAATCTCCTGAGACATTCAGGCAAAAAAGAGGAAAGGGATCCTGCTTAACACCTCTGTTCAGTTTTAAAAGTCATATCTTGATGACATAGCAAAGCAATACTGCACGTAGCATGGGTAACTTGAATATCAGGCACATGTAATGCTAATCAACAAATTCAGTCTTTTATATAAAAATGTTATTTCAACAATGAAATGCCACTATATTAAATATTACTCACTATATTATACTATACTCTGTGCATCCTGAGTAATAATAAAAAAAAAGCTAAACTGACACGTATGCGGGCCTAAAAAACCACTCTGAGTTGCAATATATAAATATTTATATATCACAGCAGGTTATTCTATTAATTTCAAATGTGTAACAATAAGGTAAATGACCAACAAGCTAACCAACAAAAGAATAACAACAAATTAATGACGCCATGTTTTAAATATTTTATACATTAACTTCAAAATTCATTAAAAATATTCTAGGATTACTTAAAACAGAGACAACTGCTGAAGACCAAGTGTTTTATTTTAATGATGCTGAAAATTGGAGAGAAAGTGTAACAGAAATAAAGAAACATCAAAAATACATTTAAGCAAACAAACACAGTTGAGTTATTGTTGTTGTTTAACAACCAGATCAATCTGGTGGATTTAACAGACCTGCATAACATGAAAACACGCAAAATGTTATTTCAAACATCCATTTCACACCTGCCACTCGCATCCTATGAATCTCCTGCTAAGTGTTGCGTCCAAATTTGACAAATGAAAGATGTTGATGAAGTTACCTTTCAAACGCAGGTTTTACTAAATTTGACTTAAATTACACTAATGACCAATGCTATTTAAACTCATCCTGACTAAGTTACTGATCTGTTAATTGAACTAGAAGTAAGATGACTTTTTAGGATTTAACAGTCAATTAGAAAGCAGAGCCAGCTGACTAAAGAACTGTCCAAACATAACTATAACACTTTAGCTAAACATAACAGTAACACAGCATGCTAAATGTTCAAGGTAGTTGATTGCAATTTTCCTTATACTTCTCCAAAGTTACTGTAATAAAACAAGCTCGGAATGCTGTATAGTGTGCATCTCTCTTCCACACGAGCATATCCTCACCCCCAGTGCACCCCTCCTTCTTCAGCCTGCTTAGCAATGAGCTAAAAAAAAACCTAGCATTTTAATGACTAGCCAACAGCTAACTCTGTGACTTTATTAACTCTGCATGGTGTGAGTTTAAGAAGTGTGCTACGTTATCGCTTACCTTAGCCCGATCTTTAATATGTGAAATGAATGTTTATTCCGTTAAAATTCCGATTTTAAAATGTGCGCTTTCTAAGAATAAAGAGTGAATGTCTTATCTTCACAAACTGGAAGCTGTTAGCTGGTCCTACGGAAAACACGTTGGAATATGTCTGTTGCTGTTAGAACGCTGATGTATCCCTCCGCCTTTCGAGATTTGTGGTCTCTTTCAGTGGTACTACGTTTTGACGGGGCGGAGTGATATGCACCCGTAGTGCACTGCGACTTCAGTAACTTTATTACGAAATCTTAAAAATACGTTAAAACTATCACTATCACACACTGTTACTACCATATACTTATGCACATAAAACGCTTATCTTTCATTCGACATCAGTTCAGACCACGTTCAGCCTGAGGTAGATGAGAGCCTCACGTCTGTATGCTAACAGCGATTAGCGTCCATTATCTAACATAAACTGATACATCTGGCGCTTTCCTGACCACGTTATATTAGCTTTATTTTAACGGATAACAAACAGTTCAAACTCTAGTGAAGAGAATTCGATTAACATGAATGGTTTTTCGATATTAGTGCTTATTGTGTAAGCTGCACGCTACGAGCAGTTAAACTTGGAAAGATGGCTGTTCACGGGCAGCAACAGCTACTTATCATGTGTTACTCGTTGCTAATAACATACATCATATTAAAAATAAAATTGCTTCTGGGTTTAGCAATAAGGCAGTTAAATTAACTGAAATTAAAGTCTAGTTGGCTAAATCGGGTTGAGGTTAATCCAGTCTAATATAACCTAAATTGGCTATGTAACATAAATAAAACCACCATAAAACTAAACATAATAAACAAATACCTCAGTTGTATTTTATTGCTTTACTAATTAAAGTGTGTTAGTTGTATGATGTTAAATATTTTGCAAATGGCTTCCTCCTGGCAACAGCTGGCGTTAACTTGCCAAACAATTATTTATGTGAACTCTATAAAAACTCGCATAAATTACTATAGCCAACAATTAACACATGTAAGTACAAATTGCTGACCTTAAATAAATGACTGAAAACGTTTACCACCATATACAATTGAATTTTCAACCATTTTCTTTAGCAGTTGCTAACAGGTGTTAGCCTAGCTAATGTCATCTGCTAAAATGTAGTTATTCATTCGACATGTATATTAAACCTCTAGATTTATAGGTTGTATAAAATTTTAACTTTTTTATAAATTAATACAGAAAATATATAACACTATGATATTTTAATAACACTAAAATCATTATGTTATGGAAAAATGATAAAACAAAATCAGCTTCAACAACAGAACACACAGGTAAGGATGACAACGATTTTCTGCGATAGGTCGTGGGACATGCTCAATCTTGAATTTTGACAACAGACTCATGATTTGAATTACAAATATGTTTTTAAATGTTGCAGCATTTAAATTGCATTCTTGAATGACATATATCAATAAATTGTTTAATCTATTTGTTTTTAAATCCTCTAATCCTGTTCAGGGTCACAGTTAAACCAATGTTCTTTAGGCTTTAGCCTACGACGTAGCATGGAATGTATACATATTAGCCAAATGCTTATCACTTGTTGTGGGAATTAAATATATTTATTTTAATTGTTTGCACTAATACTAAACCACAGGTAAAACATTTCTTGTTTCTTTAAACCCTTTATAGTGTATCTTTACATTAAAGTGTCATTTAAGCAAGTTCTGAAAAGCTCTACCAAAAAAAAAAAGAGAAAAAGAAGGAAATCCGTTTTCTAATCAGAAATGAATTAATGTAAAATTAGAATACAATGATGAATTAATCAGCTCAATTGAAATATATAAAATACCTAAAAACTTGATATTTATGAACATTATCTGGTCAACTTCGATACATATAGGTTATCGTCACATGCGCTGTCGGCGTGGTGACGTCAGGGACCCGGAAGAGGCCCGCAGTTCTGTTGTTGTCACAACAGCTCAGCTGATAGTTCCCTAAAAGAACAGTAATAGAGGGTAAAATCCCCCCAGACAACGTGAAATAGGCCCTCTACGGGTGGTACCGCTTTTGTTTCTTTCTTTGTTGTTATTGTAATTGTCTTATCGTCGTCATCATGAACGTCACTCTTGCGGTGAAGCAGTACATCTCTAAAATGATCGAGAACAGCGGGCCTGGGATGAAGGTGCTGCTCATGGACAAAGAGACGGTGAGACATCGGCGGTGCTGATTGTATTACTTTGTTAAAATGGTACCTGGACTTATACCTTGTAATCTTAGTTACTGTGTAATAGTTGCTTCACTGCGACTGTGCCACACTGCTGCTGCTACACGTTTCTACTGTACTTTTACCAGTACTGTGTGGTCATCAGTTCCAGCGGTACGTGGTGGTGGTTCTGATGGAAGTTACAGAACTGGCGCTCATTGCTACTGTTATCTGTACCCTGTAGCGAAAACTGTACCAGTCCTCTTGCGCAGTGTGATCGAGTTCTGTTTTTTTTTCTTCAAATATTTAAATTGCTACTCTGTTTCCAAGTTGGAATTGAGCAATGTTTGCAATGGTTAAAAAAAAACAACAACAAAAAAACACAACTAAATATATGTCTATGCTTAGACCAGCATAGTGAGTGTGGTGTACACCCAATCTGAGATCCTGCAGAAGGAGGTTTACTTGTTTGAACGGATCGACTCTCAGAACAGAGACAGCATGAAGCACTTAAAGGCTATCTGCTTTCTTCGCCCAACTAAGGTACAAAACAACACACGTACACAAAACAAAACCTTTCTCTCAGTCTGTGTGGGAACATGGATTTTATACCTATGATATTTACACTTGTTTGTGTTTCTTCCTGCAGGAGAATGTGGAACACCTCATCCAGGAGCTAAGGAGACCAAAATACAGTGTCTACTTCATCTGTAAGTCACTTCGGCAACGCTGGCAATCATCATTAGGAGAGATGAAGCGAAGATACACAGCAGGGTGACAGTAACTTAGTTTGTCTGGTGGTGTGGCTCTTTTTCTCAGTTAGCTCTGTCAGATTTCCTCTCACAGTATTGAAACATGCATGTTCACATTCTTAGATTTGTTTTCACCTTCTGGAACATGTTCATTTTAAGGCCAACACCAACAAAGTTCCTAGGAATTCTGTCTTGGTAGAGAGAATTCTAAATACTATTATTCTGTTTCATATTTTGCTGGACATTTCCTGAATAATGCTAATGTGTGTTTTTCAGATTTCAGTAATGTGATCAGTAAGAGTGAGATCAAAGCTCTGGCTGAAGCTGATGAACAAGAAGTGGTGGCTGAAGTCCAGGTGAGTCAGATCTTAATTCTAGGACAATAATTCCAACAACCTGCTTTACTGTGACAATATTCTCATACAGACAAGTTAGAGCTATTCACAACACACTGACAGGATCTAACAGACTTGTTTACATTGTTGAACATTTTTTTAGTGGAAGCTGAAACAGGTGTGATGTAACTCTTAAGTTGCTAAGGCCTCTTGTGCATTTCCACCAGCATTTCCACCAACTTTTTTCAGTAAAAAAACAAAAAACATTGATTGTATGCAACAAAGTCTGTACAAAAAGTTCAGTCAGTTTAAAGTCACAAAGGTGCTGGTGCCACTATAATAACCATTTACTTTTCTGCTTAGACAAACTCCTTTTGTTTTCACTGCAGTTTAAAGCCTTGTTACATACATTCTTGTGATACATTCTTGTTGAAACGTGATACAAAACAAAAACTAAACTAAGTTGTCCTCAGTTGCATGTTGTTAAAATTATTGTTTGAACATGGTGAATAGAAGAATGATTAGGAGGATAATTATCAAAATTCATCAAGATGCTTAATCTTGAGACTGTCATAACCCCAGATCAGGAGTCATTTGTTGGTAATATTACCTCTGATTTCTTTAGAGGAAACACAAGTAGTGGAGCTCAGTTCCTTACAGGATACTTGTTGTAGAGACATGCCTACAAATGTTTATCGTTTCTCACTGATGCAGCACGAGTCAGAAACAAGCTTTTTGTATGAGAATGGCCCACAGCGATGGAATACCCGAATGATGCTGGTCCTGAATCGGTCTATTAATAGATTCTTAATAAAGTTCTTCTGTTGATTTGAGTGCGGCTAATTTGATTCTTTTTTTCTATTTTTAGTACGGTTGTTCTTAAACCCAAACCAGTAAAATCATAGCTTATTCAATGTGTGTGTGTGTGTGTTTTTCTTCAGGAGTTTTATGGAGACTTCATTGCTGTTAATCCTCACCTCTTCTCCCTCAACCTGCAGGGAGTTGCCAGGGTAAGAAAAATGGAGGCACTTTAATAATTTACTCCTTCTGCTCTACATGATCAATATTTATTGAAAAATTCTGAATTAAAAATGTGAAATCAGACAAGCACAGTGTATGTACAGTTTGTGTGTATGTATCTGAGCTTGTAACTAAATGTTGTGTGTCTCTGTATGTGTGTGTATGTTTTAGGGTCGGAGCTGGGAACCCTCCATGTTGTCTCGCTGCACGCAGGGTTTGACCTCAGTCCTGCTTGCTCTGAAGAAATGCCCGATGATCCGCTACCAGCTGTCCTCGGACATGTCCAAACGCCTTGCAGAGAGCGTCAAGGTTTCCACGACAACAACTCCATCATACCCGCTCATGTTATTTACTCAATTGGAAGTCTTTATTACTGCCCCAGTTCCAGCTCAGTTTTGATGGAAATTTTACACTTTGTACGTCCTCACAGTTGGTCTAAACAGTTCAACAAAGCATCCATTTCTATCTGCTGTGACTAAAAAGGATGCAGCAAATTTGGCAGTTTAGTTATTTCTGAGGACAGGTTTAATAATTAACAGATTGACTCACCAGCTGTCGAGCTTTAACTGACTCAATATGTAAAAGTGTCCTCAGGCTGAGGATCCCCCCACCCAATAAACAGCAGTCTTAAAAAATTTAAAAAATTTAAAATTTAAAATTATATGACAGAAGCATTGCTGCAGCATGTGTTACATGAAGTTTAATCTGAGTTTCAGCACAACAATCAACCTTAGTTTGTGTTTTTTGCAGCTAAAGACACTTTTATGCTGTAAATTTATTCAGAAATATCTTAATGAAACTGAAGATTACAGATAAAGTTCATACATTTATTCATCGCCAACAACAATCTCATCATTTATGTTTGAAACAACCTTATTGAGCATATTTAGTCTATTGAGTACATTTAACTCATGTTACTTTGTACTTTTATTTACTGAACCTCATCTGTCTCATGTCAGCAAATCATCACGAAGGAATACGAGCTGTTCGACTTTAGAAAGACTGAAGTTCCTCCTCTGCTGCTGATCCTTGACCGCAGTGATGACGCCATCACTCCGCTGCTCAACCAGGTGATTGGTCGCAGCGCTGCACTCAGTGGCATCGTCAAGTTTTTAGAGGAAACATGGCGTATACTCAGTTCTTTTCAAAATCGTAATCACTTTTCAAGTAATCATAATCTTTTGTGCAATTAGTTTCTGTTCAAGATTTTAGTTGCAATAAGATTTTTATGGTGTTTTTGCAAATGTTCACATTTCAAATCAAGAACAAAATATTATTCAATATTATTATAATCATATTTGTATTTGAATAGTCGTAGTTAATTACCTTTTACCCTATAATTCGGATGTCTGTCTCCTCAAGACAAGTATTTTTGTCTATGCTTTAAATATTTGTGTTTTAAAGATTTAACATGATCTGAAACTCTTTGCAGCCGCTGTATGGATGTTGCTACACTGTTTACAAGGTGTTGGTGTGTGTTGCAGTGGACGTACCAGGCGATGGTTCACGAGCTGCTCGGTCTAAACAACAACAGAATTGACCTGTCCAGAGTCCCGGGGATCAGTAAAGACCTGAGAGAGGTGGTGCTGTCTGCAGAAAATGACGAGTTTTATGCTAATGTGAGTCTTTGAACAGACAGGACACAATGTAACAATTTGTAGTGGTCTCTTTATTCTCTTTTTTTCTTTAAATTTGAGAATTTCGACAGATTAAATCAGGACAAAATGATCTGCAGGAGAAGAAACAAACAGCCACATACAGACATGATCCTTGTACTCCCTTTATGGTTGTACTGCATTACTATGGTCATTCTGTGGGAAAAGAGGATGGATATTAGAGGGTAGATACCAGTGCAACAATCTTTGAGAGTATTCCAGCTGTCTGGATGTCTGTAGAAATGTTCTTTTGTATTAGATTAAAAATGGTATTGATGACTGAATTGACTGCAGTTTTTGACAGTAAGGACACAGGGAAACGTCTGACTCTTGTTTGCACTTATGGTTTAAATTTATGTGTCCTCTCTGTACAATTGTTAAACTGGGATTAAGGTGAGATGACAGACTTCTGCACAGTTTTAGTAGCTATCCTCTTCTAACACTCTTCTGTGTGCTGCCACCAATCCGGCATTGAAATATGTAAGGTACTAATGCCAGTTTTTTAGGTGCTTTTATCATTGTGTTTGTTTCCTCCCTCACACTGTCTTCATTCTCTTTCACTAATGTTGGTTTCTCTAACAATATACATTTATCTGCCACTTTATTAGATACACATTGCTAGTACTGGGTCGATCCCCGTTTGCTTTCAGACCTGCCTTAATCCTTGGGGTCATAGATTCAACAAGGTGTTAGAAACGCTCCTCAGAGATTTTGCTTAAAATTGACATGACAGCATCACACAGTTGCTGCAGATTTGTCTGCTGCATCCATGATGAGAATCTCTCGTTCCACCACATCCCAAAGCTGGTCTATTGTATTGAGATCTGGTGACTGTAGAGGCCATTGGAGTCCAGGGAACTCATTTTCTTGTTTAAGAAACCATTTTGGGATGACGTAATCTCTGTGACATGGTGTATTATCCTGCTGGAAGTAGCCATCAGGAGATGGCACGCAGTGGTAATGAAGGGATGGACATGGTCAGCAACAATACTCATGTAGGCTGTGGGGTTTAAATTATGCTAAATTTGTACTAAGGGGTCCAAAGTGTCCTAATTATATCACCATCAGCAGCCTTAACTGTTGATATAAGGCAGAATGGATCCATGCTTTCATGTTTATGATGAATTCTGACCCTACCATCTGAATGTCACAGCTGAACTAAAGACTTATCAGACCAGGCAACATTTTTACTAAACTTCTATTGTCCAGATTTGCTGAGCCTGTGATAACTGCAGCCTCAGCTTACTGTTTTTAGCTGACTTAAGAGATGTGGTCTTTTGCTGCTTTTGCTAATCTGCTTTAAAGTTCACTTGTTCCTCTGCAAGGTATGCAGGGACGGCATTCTGCATACCTTGGTTATAACCAATGGTTATTTGTGGTACTGTGTTGACTTTCTGTCATCTCCAACTAGTCTGCACATTGTCTTCTGGCCTCTGACATCAACAAGGCATATTCATTCAGACAACAGCTGCTTCACCATGTCTACATGCCTAAAGGCATCGAACTGCTGCCATGTGATTGGCTGATTAGCTATTTGTGTTAACAAGCAATTGAAAAGGTGTACTTATTAATGTGGCCTGTGATTGTATAAGAAGAAACATGACTGGATGAAATATTGTGATACATTCAGTATGTTTAAATACAGAATTCCTGGGTTTTCTATTAGAGATGATACAAAAATTATTTGATATACATGTGAGATTTTAAGTAATAGACCAATCATGTATCTTAAGTGTTGTCATCCCTCTAAGAGCCTCACACTCTTTACTTTTCATGAACAATCCATTAGGTCGTAGAATGAGGTGGGTGTTCGACAGCTTTGTTCAGGGTGTAATAATGTTATTCATATGGATAAATGTAATGATAATCATGATTGCATTCTGAGAACTTAATTTATATGTGTGTTTATCATAGGTCACTCATTTATGCTCAACTTTCTGCACTTGCCCATTCAGCTTGTAGTGTGTTTTTGCGATGCAGTCACATTCATCATCCTTGTGACTGTACTCTCATTAATCACCTCCAGTTTTGTAAAAACTTTTATAAATGGAATTAGGTCTGTCTGCTCCAGAGTTACACTATTTTTCTGCTGACTCTGCTACAGAATATAAAACACATTGAAATTGAAGACGCTATCAGAAAACTGCCCGCACACTTTTAACTACAAACTTCACAAAGAGCAGAAACTGTCTGAGTTGGTGATTGAACGTTGGGATTCTGTCTGTCTTTGTCTATATAAGAACCTGTACCTCAACTTCGGTGAGATCGGCACCAATATAAAGAACTTGATGGAGGATTTCCAGAAGAAGAAGCCTAAAGGGCAGCAGAAGCTCGAGTCCATCGCTGACATGAAGGTCAGAGTTGGATTCTGTATGAAAGTAGCTTTTATCCAGTGAAATGTACTCGAGATGTTCGAGTGTCTTGTGTCATCCTGCAGGCTTTTGTAGATAACTACCCTCAGTTTAAGAAGATGTCAGGCACTGTATCCAAACATGTGACGGTGGTGGGGGAGCTGTCTCGGCTGGTGTCAGAACGGCAGCTGATGGAGGTGTCTGAGGCAGAACAGGAGCTGGCCTGTCAGAATGACCACTCCAATGCTCAGCAGGTACTTTATGTTATTTATTTTCCTGCTGTGCAGATAGCACTGCATTTTCTTTTGTTCTTTACTTGTTTTGATTTACAAGTTAGATTGAAAGCAATGAACACTAAGAAGTTAAAGGGTGTAACAAGATGTGATGAGCTTTAAAACAAATCTGTTTGCTCCCAGAGCGTTCGGCGCCTGCTGCAGAATCCCCGTGTGGCGGAGCTGGATGCCGTCCGTCTCGTCATGCTCTACGCTTTGAGATATGAACGCCACAGTAGCAGCATCCTCCCTTCTCTGATGGATGAGCTGAGCAGGAGGGGTGTTTCTGAGCGCCACCGCAGGGTAAGGATGCTATGAAAGCGCTGCCTTCTGTTTTACATAGTCAACCTCTGTTATCTGATTTGACAAAAAAGACACATTTTAGTGAGAATATTTTCCTCAGTTGTAAAACAGTTGTAGGACAATCAGAAAAAGTGACTGATTTTTAACAAACATGAAGTTTTCTGCATTTAGGCTGGAGATGGTGGAAATGTTTAGCTTGAGGGATTTTTATGTGTCCTGTCTTTCACAGATGGTTCAGTCTGTGGTGGAATATGGTGGGAAGAGAATCAGAGGAAGTGACCTCATCACGCCGACAGATGCCGTCGCTATTACAAAACAGTTCTTCAAAGGTCTCAAGGTACCAGATCACACACTCGCATCTGGTATTAACAGTTCTTAAAATGACTTTTTTTCCCCTCTAATTTTCTTCCTCATCACCTGACTTGTTAATGTTATACAGTAAGATTCCATAATATGTTTATTAGTAATCTGTTTATTTAAAATCTTGTTGGAGAGCATATAAATGTACATATTTTATGAGTTTGACTCATGTTCACATATGCCACAAATGACAAAAAACCTACAGAAAGTACATGTTTTCTCTATGAATGCTGTTACAGCAATGAAAACATAACAGCAGAGTGTATTTTTTTACCTGTGCACATACTTGTTTGAGATTTTAATGTTTGTTTTCAGGGTGTTGAGAACGTCTACACTCAGCATCAACCTCTGCTCCATGACACTCTGGATCAGTTGATTAAAGGCCGACTCAAAGACAGTCAGTTCCCATACCTGGGAGCCAGCAGCCTCAGAGACAGGTAACACACCTGATGGGCTGTTAACTCACACATAAGACAAATTAAATACTATAATAGGCAGGCGAGATATATCCAAGACCCACAAGAGACTGAAAACAGACATCTGGGAGATGGGTTTCATGTAAGAGTCAATGTTAATATGTGCCTGACACAGTTTACTTGCACTTGTGACACTTAACTTGTACCTAAGAGATGTGTAACATCCCGCAGAGGCACGGTTAATACGCACCTCAAAGACAGATTAGACATGTTTAAGACACACTTTAGACAGATAAGATCCACCTGATAAAGATTACACATCCATCCACCTGGGAGGGAGTTAATGAGACCTTATATTTAGGTGTGTCTGAAACACCTGAGACAGAGATCATACAGCTAAGACAGAATACAAGAAAAAGTGTCCCTGAGATACAAATAACAATCACCTCAGAGATGAGTTACAACTACAGAACAAAAGCTTTGCAGGTACTATTCCTGGGGGACAATTAACCTGCACCTGAGGCCTGAGTACACACCCAACAGCTAAGAGGAGACTCACATCCCTCTGAAAAAGATTGTGTGCTCCTCAAAGACATATGAGATATTTGGTAGATAATATTCACCTGAATGTTCATGACAGACGAGTATCTTCCATCAGAGAGCTGCACATGAGAGGAAGTTAACTCACACCTTTAAGACAGGTTAGTCCTGTAAACAGCTGAAAAAGTTAACATATTTTTAAGATGATAACACATCTGTGAGAAGTAATATGTACCTTAAACGTACCTGAGACAAATAATGTACGTCTCACTCAGAGGTGGGTAAATCATTTCCTAGAGACACACATATGAAAAATACTTTCAGAGGGCACAAGACAGATAACTCAACATCAGGTTTGTTATATAGAAGGGAAACCTTGAAAGGAACACCTAAGATGGATATTACATACCTGAAACAAGTATTAAATCCAGTCCACTTTATTTATATGCCATAATGCATGGTTGCCAATGTGTTGTACATATAAAACATAATTGTTGAACACAGAGACACACACCGTTAGAAATCATCCAAAAGACAATAAAATACTAGAGAAACAAAATACACTAATATGTCTGAAATATCCTGAAGAATTCTAGAAACTAAAGTACACTAAATACGCTAAAAGATTAAGAAAGGTAGAATACACTAAAAGAAATTAACAGACTAAAAGACAAGTAATACACACATGAGAGAAATAAGCCATAGCTGTGTAGAAAGTCACATGATGAAAATATGTGTGTGTGTTTCAGGCCTCAGGACATTGTGGTGTTTGTGATTGGTGGAGCCATGTATGAAGAAGCTCTGACTGTTTACAACCTGAACCGTAACACACCTGGAGTCCGGATTGTCCTCGGAGGAAGCAGCATCCACAACACTAAGAGGTATCAAACATCTGAAACACTGTTTATTAACTTTTTAGTTTAACTTATCAGAGATCCAAGTAATATGAAAAGAGGTCCCAGACCACAGTTCATCTTATAAAGACACATAATGTCTTCAGTTAAATTTGACCCCTCTCTTTATTTGTCTCTATAAGTTTCCTGGAGGAAGTGATGCTGGCGACAGGTCACAGCGGCAGCAGTGACAGAGCGCAGGGAAGCGGTCGGCATAGCAGCAGGCGCTGAACATTGATGCTTGCTCTTCCTCTGCTTCTTCACTCCTCTTCGTATAAACAGCATCATTCCTTCTGTCTAAGTCTGTGCATTTGTGTGTTTGAAGGAACAGTCCAATATTTCTGTGAATCCTCTGTGCCTCATCCTCAGACACAGAAGCAATTCTGTTTACAAACAAGAGGTGGACACAATATCAGAAACACTTAACTACCATAAACAACAACACGTTGGCACAACAGTTTTAACTAAGTTTGGTTATGTCTGATATGAAGCAGTATTATGACACAATGTTGATTTTTATTAAGCATAGTACACTAAATTTGTGGTTCAGTGTGCGTAAGTCACCATTATTAAAAAAAATAAATAAAAATTTTTTGAGCATTCAAGTGTCTGATTGAGCTCCTTATAGGAGTTTGACAGTGTGAAAAAGAAACTATTTCTTGCTGCAGAAAGTTATTAAAACCTCTAATACAAATGAATATATAGCAGTTATAACAAAGACACAATGTTTGCAGCTTCAAAGGTCAGCTTTGCTAGCATCATAAATCTAATAGATATATTGTTTTGAGGATGGACAGAATGTCAGTGTTAAGAAATGTCTGACAGAATCCATTGAGAACTGTTCTAGCCCAAGAAACCAAAACTATCAAATCAGGATTGAGTCTGTTTCACTGTTTTCATGAAGTTGCTCTCCATGCAGTCCTTTTTTAACATTTTGGCTCCAAGCTTCTCAAGATTTTGGAGTCTAACTGTATTTTTTGTTATTTTCTGATTCTTGTTTTTGTCTAGTTAAATGAAACACATTCAGTCTCTGTTGGATTTGTGCATTTTCTGAGTGGGATTTCTCTTTAGGCTTTTGTGTGATTGAATGTGATTAATAAAAGGTTAATATTAAAAAATACAAATAAGTTATATAAATGACATGCTGTGTTTTGTTGTTCATAAAAAGATCACACATTCTAATATTTTGTTGGACCGCCTTTAGCTTTGATTACAGCAGCATTCTCTGTGGCATTGTTTCAGTAAGTTTCTGCAACATCACAAGATTTATTTCCATCCAGTGTTGCATTAATTTTAACCAAGATCTTGTATCGATGATGGAAGAGTCTGATCCCTGTGCAAAGCCTTCTCCAGCACATCTCCAATCCATGTGTGAAAATGGTGTTGCATGCTCTCTGAATCTCTCTTTCAAAATCTGAGCCCGATGAATCCTGGCATTGTCATTTTGGAATAAGTCCGTGCCATCAGGAAAGAAAGTTCATGGATGGAATAACCTGCTCATTCAGTATATTCAGGTAGTCAGCTGACCTAATTTTTTGGACACATAATGTTGCACTAGGCATGATGGCTGCATCACTTCACCTGCTTCTCTTCTTACCCTGATGCTCCCATCATTCTGGAATGGTAAATCTGGACTAATCAGACCACATGACCTTCCAGCTCCAGAGTCCAATCTTTATGCTCCCTAGCAAATTGAAGCTTTTTCCTCCAGTTAGCCTCATTAATTAGTGGTTTTCTTATGCCTAAACAACTGTTTAGTCTTAATCCCTTGAGTTCCCTTTGCATTGTGCATGTGGAAATGCTCTCACTTTCACTATTAAACATATCCCTAAATTCTAAACATTTAGGGTTTTTTTCTGACCAAATTTCTACCTTGAAGCAGATGGTTTTCCAAAATCCTTCCAGATTTTAATTATGTGTTGGACAGTTCTCAACCTAGTTTTAGTTGATAAATTTCCTTTGATGTTTTCTCTGCTTGATTCCAGTGATTTGACCCTTTTTTAATCAGACTTCATCTTACCACGACCACGGGCTGTCTTTCCACATGGTTGTTTAAGAACTTGAAAGCTACTCGTGGCATCTGTTGGGGTTAAATAACTTGTTGCCAGCTGACAGATAATTGGCCATGCAGTAATTATCCAATAGGAGACTCATGCCTATTTGCTTAGTCATCATTCGATTGGGAAATTGGGCTCTGCATTGGACTCATCTCTAGATGAACTAGAGAGCAATGGTACATCTAGAGATGAGTCACATGCAGAGTAGAATTTCCCAATTGGGATTAATAACAAAAAACTATATATTATTAATCATTATTATTATCACAGAATCATTACCATAATAAGATTTCATATTTTATTCAAAAGCACTGTAATTTCTCCTCTTTTACTCTTTTGCTCTGTCTGGAATTTGGCTTCCCATGTAGTCTGAAAGCCAAGTACAAGGGCTTTGGAATCTCAAAAATATTCCTGTAGCTTAATAATCCTAGTAGTAGTGTCCTTATCTGCAGTGCACTCTAAGCTCATCCATGTGCCACAGACTATGAAGTGAATAAATGGTTTATAATTACTTTTCCTCAGTCTCCGTTTCAGTTTACCCCTTTCCTCTCCCCTTTCATTTATTTAGGGATTTATTTGTATTCAGAAAGCTCAGTCAGCTCCTCCCACTTGTGAAGCAACCTTTCCATTGGCATCCTATTTTTTATTTATTTATTCATATTTTTTCTATTTTTATAAAAGTTGTTTTACAGTGGTATAACGTAAGTAAGAAGTCTTACCTCTGGATGCTGATGAGATGAACGCTGCTGGGAGTGAATACAGGAAGATAGCGGAGTGTGTAAAGTTCAACACGGGGACAAACTTCCGCTACGATGGGAAAGCAGGTCAGAGATTAAGCCACGCATGACAGCTGCTGTGACCTGAATGGTCCTGTGGCAAACACTTGGTGTTGGATCCCTTTAAACATTTCAGTTTCATAATTTTCTCTCACAAACACGAACCATATAATAATTTACAGCATAAGGCACTAGTCAATATCTATAATATAATATGCAGAAGTTTAATCAGCAACATGTGATCACTTGGTTGTCATTTGAGCCATTTTGCCCTTTTGTTTTTATTGTAAAGAACAGCTGAACAACAGGGTGATTCAAAGCGCTTTACAGAGACATTAAAACATCAGAAAATAAAAAGCAGAATTTAAAATTACAAACAAAAGAGAAAGGAAAAAGGAAGAAAGAACGTCAGATAAAACTATTAAAACATGATCAAGTCTAAATATTCCAGCTTAAAAGAGACAGATGCAGATTTGGGCTTATAAATTAAAACTATTTAAATGCAGCAGATAACAGGTTTTCTCTTTAATATGGATTTAAATAAACTTGTGTTTCAGCTGATCTGGAGCATAGAAGCTGAACGCAGCTTCTCCATGTCTGGTTCTGACTCTGGGAACTGATAAGAAACTGGATCCAGATGACCTGAGGGTTCTGGTAGGTTCATAGTGGGTCAAAAAGTCACTGATGTATTTTGGTCCTAAACCATTCACAGCTTTATAGACCAGCAGCAGAACTTTAAACTCTGACGACCAGGCAGCCAGTGTAGACCTCAGAGCTGGACTGACGTGGTCCACTTTCATGGTCTTAGTGAGGACTCGAGCAGCAGATTTCTGAATAAGCTGCACGTGTCTAATTTATTTTCTAAGTAGAACCTGTAAAAACGCTACAAAGACATTAGGTCTTCAAAGAATGAGTCAATTTACCCATCTACCTATAGGGAAAATAAAAACAATAATTTTATCTATTGAACAACTCAATGGCTTTTAAAATAAAGTGTCAAATGTATTGATAATTGCTTTTGGCTGCAAAGCGAGGCAGTTTGTCTGTGATGGACCAATAACTCAGCGTTGTTGATGTTCTGTGTGTACTGAAACGTGCAAAACAAGAACTCAATGTTACATCACAACATTGCACCAAATAAATTCAGGATTAAGAAAATTAGAAAGATCTTCGACGAAATATTCACAAAAGATTTCCCTAGATAACAACTACATGAAGGTAGTTGGCACACCTACAACTACCGTTAATGCTTAAGGTGTTTCTGAAACTCATGTGGCTTCAGATTGATCCTATGAATCACTATCCAAGATGAATTATTCTCTCTCTGAACTCGTATACAGAAATAAATCACTTTCATGTTTGATTCCTGTCCAATCCAGTTAATCAATATCTATTTCTTAGTGGAAAAGGACCGACTGTTTGATTAAATTAAATTATTCCTGTTCTATTCACTTCAAACTGTGCTGCAGATTTAGCCTTAATGTTTTAGCCTGTATTTGACTAATTAAATAGTTAAATGATCTGGTAAGAGTTATTAGACGCAATTATGAGACCATGATCTTGTAATCATTATTATCATCTCATGAGTAGGAGATTATGTACAAAATGGTAATGATGCAGAACTAAACGCTTCAGGCAGATGGTGGGATTTCATATTTCTCGGGAAGCACATAAATCAGACACAGTCTCCTTTTGTTGTTTAAGATCTGGTAATCATGCATGATTCAGGATCCCTGGGTGTGGCTGGTGATCCAGGCCATCATGGATGATATTCTGGACAAACTGTTGACTTCAGTCTTATCTCTGTTTCTCTGCAAAGTTTCATCCTGATAAGAAGGAAGGAAAGGAAAGAAGATGGAAACATGATGATGAATGTTTGTTTTTTTGTTGTGTTGTTTTTGTGCTTTTTAAATCTTGTGATTAGGCCATTAAAACACATCCAATAAACTTTATGTATCTGTATTGATTTTACAGAATTTGTAGTTGGAAATGACTATAAGACTGAATGTTATTGTATCTGCGTTTAGAACATTCATGTGAAATCTGAAATATTTACTAACTAATACACCGATCAGTATTATGATCACCTGGCTGACGCTGAGTCTTCAGGACACCCAAAGAGCTCTGCCCAGTCAGGGTGTAAACAAATATGAAGCTGTCCTGGAATATAGGTAAGCATTAGATCAATCGGGCCTCGTGGGATGGAGTCTTTGTGGGATGTACTTGCTTCCCACACATTACCAGATCCCATCAGATTGACTTCTGGGTAGTTTGGAGGCCTGATAAACACCAAAGACTCTTTGCCATGTCCTTTAAACTCTTCCTGAGCAGTTTTGGGTGGCACACCGTTTACATGTCCTGGATGCTTCTACAGCAGTGATGTTGGTCCTCAAGGACTACAGTCCTACAGGATTTAGGTGTGTTCCTGCTCCAACAACATCTGACTAAAATTGTTTGGATTTCTTTCAACAGTTTGTTTCTCAAGTTTAGCCCAAACCTATTAAACACATTAATCTGTGTCAGATTGAAGCAGGAATCATCTAAAACCTGCAGAATCACCCCTTGAGGACTGGAAGTGGACATCCCTGTTCTATGGCAGTTAATGCCGACTGATTGTCGTGTGAAATGGACAAAATTTCTGTTTCAGACAGTTAAACCCATTAAAATTTAAGTGATCAGAGATAATGAAAACACTACAGACTTATCCTGTTTAAAAGTATTAAACTGCGATTCTTAGTCATTTTAGGACAGGTCTGACATATTAAAATATTTTTTTCATAATACAGACACATTTAAAATGTAAAATGTTGATATAAATTAGCATACCTGAAATTAAAACTAAATTCACACAAACTGACACAATAATGTTGAGTGAGATAAAAGTTTAAGAAAATAAATAAAATTTTAGGTTTAAAAAAATCCTTTTTTTGTTGTTTTCCTATAGACTATAGCATCAGTTTACATTAAGAAGTCTGAGAATTTACTGTTTTTTTACCTAAAATATTTTAAATGTAATTTCTGAAAAATATTAATTTAGTTTATTTTCTTGGTGCTCTAACGATCTCATTAACTTTTACCTTAATTTTACAGTCAGATGTTTAATTGTGAATGTTGACTCTTTCTGTTCCGTCTTAAATGTCGCTACTCCTTATGTCCGCTAGATGTCGCTCTTGGGTTCCATGTACCAAAAAAAATAATAATAACAATAATCGTGAACCGTGCGCGTCCGCGTGAGAGAGAACGTGCATGTAGAAAAAGAGCAAGAGCATCTGCTTCAAACGTGCGCGGACGCGCTGGGAGGATGCATCCTCTGTTCAGACAACAGGGGCACCGCTGAAGAGGAAGAACCGGAGCGGACCGATCGGGCGCAGTAACACCGATATCTGGATCTGCCGGGACCCGACCCGGGCTGCAGCTCCCACCCCGGACCGGACCGGACCGAACCTCCTCCCCGTCGGTGTGATTGTTCGCGGAGCCCCAGAGTGGAGAGAAGATGAAGAAAAGCAACCAGAGCAGACGGGTCAGTCATTCACAGCTTTATTCAGATTTTTACGGGTTTCTTTCTGTAGAACCGAGTCAGTTATAATCGTTCATTCGGTCATAATTCATCACTCATCTGTAATGTGATATTATGATTCTTGAGAGTAAAAGATGCTCTCCAAAAACTCAACCCACAGATTTCTGATCAGTATTCATTATTCATCAATATGCTGCTCAGCAGATTAAAAAAAGAGAAAGAAAGAAAGAAAGAAAGAAAGAAAGAAAGAAAGAAAGAAAGAATGAAAGACCCACATAAAAAAATTAAATAAATCTGTTTCTTTCTTCTGGCTCTCTGGCTTGATATGATTCACTCATAAAATCAAACAATAGCCCTTGATTAAATATTGATTATTGTCAGTAGGGTGTATTCAGGTTGTTTGTGATTTTGATAACTTTCTTTTAAATTAAGCTTCTGTTCATCTTCACACTTGTAGTAAACCCAGGAGCTGTTGCTTGAATATGGTTTAGTTCTTTCATAATTTATTTATTTATTTTATTCACCTTTATTTAAATGGCTGAACATTAAATCCTTTTAACAGTTAGTCACAATAATTCAGTTTTTGCCTTCCCTTGTTAACTCATTCCTGATATGGACTGTTTAAGGTGGCTGATTTTCATGCTGCATTTAGAACAAATGAAAACCACCCAGTCTGAGACCTGATAATGACTTTCTGTTTGAGCAAGTCAAAATGTGAGTTTTTAGAGAAAGTCACAGGGGAGCTCAAATTAATGCTAACAATAAAATCTGAGCTCCATAATATCAGGAACAACTAAATATGTTGAATAAAAACAGCAGAACAAACTATCATGAATACATGAGGTATTTTTCTGGCTACGAGGAGAATGTTTTGTGATATCATGAGATGAAATGAAATCACAAGCATTTCTAGGTTGTTCTAACCTACTCTGAGGTCGCCTTTCATCTCTTTAAGATAGTTTTTTTTTGTCTCTGAGGTTTTTTTTTGAGTCTTGTCTCTTAGGTTATTCCCAAACACTTTGAAGTTGCTTCCTGGTTCTTTGATGCTGCTTTATTATTTCATTTTGCTGTGCAGCTCTTTCAGTGACATCGTGCTCGGTTTCTTCTATCAATGTGCTGTTATGTAGTTAAACTGGGTCAGACTGACAGAGAGCAGCGGGATCATGACAAACATGATCATCACGAAGACGATCACTCCCCCGTTGATCACATGTTATTCCACTTCTTCACTTTCTCCTCTTCAGTCTGAGACAGAAGCTTTAATCTAATAACATCCTCTTCCTCTATTATCCTTTTGAAATGAACACACTTCATCCTCACTGCTGTTTCATCCTGTCTTCATCTTTCTCTAAGCTTAATCTCCTCATCCTCCTCCTTTATCTTAGTTTTAAATATCAGACACAAGGGATTTCCTCTGGATCTTCTCTTATTTCCCATTGATTTTTATTTAATTGTATTCCAAATAGAAATTAACCTTTTTCCTTCCCTCTATTTTCATTCATTCTGTCATTTCCTTCCTTTACTAACCACTGCATTGTTTTATCATTTCCTTCCTTGTGCCACTTGTGAACATAAATTAAACATTTTGTAAAATGCTTACTTGATTAATTCACATCTATAAGGATCTCTGCTGGTTTCTGTGGTCCAGCTCTAACTCTTCACGCCACCTTTCAGGGCGTTCAGGACTCCGGTCCGCTGGCGGTCCAGCAGCCTGAGAAGGTGGGCTGGATCAGGAAGTTCTGCGGCCGGGGGATTTTCAGAGAGCTGTGGAGGAGTCGATATGTGGTACTAAGAGGAGACCACCTCTACATCTCTGACAAGGAGGTGAGGACAGAGGACACTGAAACGCATTAAGGAAATAAATAGAGTCCAGTCAGCTGATGAGCTGCTGGTCTCAGCCTGTTGCACAGGAAAAATGGGATTGTGTGTGGTTTTCTGGCAGGTTTGTGTGTCAGACTGTGACCAGCCCCTGAGCTGTGGGTTATGAGGAAAAGAGACAGGACAGTTTGTATCCTGAAGCTGCAGCAGAGAAGAAGAACAGCTACCGATTTAAGTATCCGATTTGGGATTTTTTTTGGTCAAAGTGATTCCTCTCTCTGTCAGAGATTACAGACAACTTATGTTATTACAAAGAATGAAAGTTCACAGGTGCTTCAACATGCGAGATTAAAGGTTTTTATTTCTAATATTGACAAAAAGAAGTTTGGTTCACTTGCATTGATCAGAGCCTGAAGCATTGGAGGGACCTTTTGATTAGTGTCTTTGTAATTTTTAACACATCCTGATTAAAAAAAATAAAGGCAAACAGAAGTAAAAGGGCCACAAGGAGACAAGAAAGAGATGTAAAACAACTAGAATGGGACATGAAATAATCAGTGGCCACAAAAAGATCTAAAACAACATCTACAAAGTGATGTTAAACAGCCAGAAAGAAAAACAATACAACCAAAAACAGATGCAAAAACAATAGCCAAGAGACAGGTCAGCTATAAAGAGATGCAAGATGTTCTTTAATCCTTTGAGTGATGTGCCTATCTTTTAGGCCTCTGCTCAAAAATTGCCTCTCTGCTATTATGAGGTCTATATGAATCCCATTGGGAATATTGATCAGATGTGTAAATATCAGTGTAACTAGGGAAGAATGAATGAAGATGGCACACAGCACTATTGAAAAAAGTTTTAGGCCTGCTGAAAAAACAAACAAAAAAACAGACATTTTCAGGATAAATATCTGTTTCAATTTACACAGCTGCAGCTCTAAACCTAAAAAAATCACATTATAGTACAAAATCTGAACATTTTATCTGCAAAGTTCAACTCTGATAAAGGGACACTTAACAAAATTAGAGAAGTTTTAGTACAGACAGTTTAGGAAAACTGTCTGTTCTCAAAAGTCTCTCAATGGGGGACCCCAGGCTTTAAAAATGTAAGAGACATATGAATGATGTCAAAGATACATAAAAGTACAAAGAGGCACAAACCCAACACTATTGCAGTACACACGAGGAGCAAAACATCCCCAAATAAGATGCAAGGCAAAAAAGTGCAAGATCATGATTGAGAAAATAAATAAAATAAATAAATAAAGATTAAAAATAAAAAACAAAACCACTAAGAGACAAGCAAAAAACATAAACAATGCACAAAACTGTAAAAATCAAATCACTCACTGAGAGCTCCACAAGAAGACATACCCAAAGAGATGGAGAAAAAAAGACTGCTAATAAATACAAATGAAACACCAAAAAGATGCACAATGACCTCAGAAAGGTAGAAAATCAGCATTAAAAGATGGAAAAAATACAAATGAACAATGACCACAAAGACAAACAATAAAATCTTGCAGTCACAGGACAGAAAAGAGGGAAAAAAATACCTCAAAAAGTGTCAAAACAACCTGAAAATTGACTTATTTAACTCATGTGAAAACTAACAGATTATTCCACAGTTGAAAATGGTCTAACAAATATGCTTTTCTCTATTTAACAAACAGCTGTTTTAACCTTGTTTTCTTGTAAACAAAACAGTATATTTATAAAACTTTATGAAACATTTAAACCCTCAGTGGGAATTTGTGTGTTGAGATCAGAGTATGTTGGTGTGTAACAGTTATTTTATTGGGTCATAGGAGGAACAGACCGCTCCTCATTTATGTTTATTTCCACCTCAGATGACACTTAGTCTCTTCTATACAATGCAGAGTCACATATATCATATGGACCGACCTGTCATGATCCTGCTTTACAAAAACCAAAACGTTCTAATAAAAGAAGTGAATTTATAGCTACAATGACAGAGAGAAGAGGTTATGTTGTTCATGTTCTCAGGCAAAACTGAGGGCAGGAAGTTAGTTTTAATGTCAAATGTTTCCAGAGGATATGATTATCTCTGATGTTCTCCAGATTTACTCCCAGCTGAAGGTTTGTCTTCCCTGGATTATCTGATGACAAGATTTGTTGGGTTTTACAGTTTATCAGCGAGCCCCTGATCGTGCAGAGTATAGGTGCACAGTAGCTGCAGAGTGGGTTTGCAGCAGGGCTGGATGGATACTAAAGTGCTGAGTGTTCACACTGACTCTTTTTCTGCTTCACATTATGTAACAGTCTGTTACACAACTGCACACAGAGGCTTGTGGGATGCTGAGTCAGGCTTTCTCAGGAACACTTTATTCTGTCTGTTACATCAGGTTTTAGGTGATGATGGGTCAATGGACAAGACACCCAACTCAAAGAGTTTATGCCACAAATTTTATGTGTGTTTTGTATGTCTTTCAATGCCTGTCAGAGCTACTTGCATAATGTTGGAATGTGAAACCACAACAAATTGGCCTGAAGAGCCAAAAAGACACAAAGGAAGCTCAAAGAGGCACAAAACAACTCCTAAGAAGTGCAAAAAAAAAAAAAAAAAAAAAAAAGGTGGGGGGAATTACAGAGTGACATAATACAGTTACAAAGAACCACAAGCCAAACAGAAATAAAAAGATCACAAAGACTTTAGAACTGAGACAGAAAATCACCATAAATTAAGGGTTGAAAAATGCTTTAAAAAGATGGATGACTGCCACATGCAGACATAAAATGAAACATAAAAAGAAACAAAATCACAAGTCTCACAAAGATGGATACAAAGAAAGACAACAGACGTGCAAAATGACCAAAGCTAAATGGTGATCAACCACAGCCAGATGCAAGACAGCAACAAAGAGACTAAAGAAATCTAAACACAAAAATGACCAGAGACTCAGAACAAAGAGACAAAAGACGATTATACAGAAATGTAAAATCATGCAATGATAAAGCATGACAAACTACAGGAGAATCTGCTTTGAGGTCTTATATATCTGTAAGGCTTTGAGCCCGGATTGTGTTTGGCGCAAGGGGCCGGGACCAGGGTCCATGTCTCTGTGTTGCTCTGACATCATTAAGTTCATGCTTGTGACGTTTATATAAAAGTGACTCATGCAGTTTTTCATCATCTACATCATCTGCCTAAGAAACATAATTTCAGCTAAATGTGGACCGAATGTCAGAAAAATACAGTGTGTGTTTATGTTTCCCACAGAGGTTTTATTTTTGTCTGTTCAGTTTGATTTCGGTGGAAACTCGCGTTGTCGTTCCTGTTGTTCTGCGGAGATCGACCAAGTGAACTGAGCAGCACATGATGACTCACGTTCACCCCGTCTGTGTCTGTGTGGATTCCTATTACTCATAATGTGTGGATCAAAATCTGTTTACACAGTCACATTATGAGAATGTTTCTTTTCTCAGAGCAGAAAATGCAAGTATTTATATCACATAATTTAATTTCAGGGTGAATCTATGCTTTAAGGTTGGGATTAGCATGTTTAAGAATCCAACAAATAAGTCAGTGTAATGTCCTCTGAATGTCATGACAATAAGACTTTGTGTTTCCTGTAATTAGGATTTTTTTTGTGCCTCATCTTGTTTCTGTGTCTCAGCACATTGACCCAGGACTTATAAATACAGCAGCCTGAGGGAAGCTTCACAGTGTGTGTGGAACAGTGTTCCTCTATCACTAAGAGGACCAGTTCTACCATTAAGCCTTTGTAGTGGGGACATTTCTATTCTGAGGATGTAACAGCCTGTCCATGCTTATTCAGGTTTTGGCTTTAGGTTAGGTTCTCTCTGCTGCATGCTTTTGTTGTGTTTTTGATTTAAATTACCTAAGATCTGATCGGAGAACAGTGCAGATTTGGCTCACTTGATCATCAGAATGAATCTCACGTTTTTTCGCAGGGCTGTCTTTCTGGTCTAAAATGTGTTTGTTGAGCAGAACTAAAGCTCGGGCATCGTATTGATCGTATAGATTGCGATATTGACAAATGTTCGGCTCCAACGGCTTCGACATGTGACTGCTGGTCGCTCCAAGACCCTGCAGGCATTGAACACTCCATGTGACTTTGAATGCACACAAAATGACCATTATTCTAATTACTGCTGCATTCATTAAGTTTAGATTATCTGCACTACTTGAATCTTATTGATGGTAATGTGGAAGATATAAATTTTTAATTCATGTACTTTTATCCATCTAAAACATTCACTTTTAAAGTATCCCCCATGCTCATTAATATTTCCCCAAATTCTAGCAACCACGGGCTGAAACTGAAACTGAAGACATTGAAAATAAAAGTGTAAGACCACCAAGAATCAATAGACACTATATGTAAAACATTACTGGCTCCTTTTCAAAGAACTTTCAACTTCTCCCATGAAAATAAGACATACAAGACATTATGATGTTAGATTAATTAAAACCTTTTGATTAACTATATTATAATTAATTATATCCATCATAAAGTAGATAGAAGTCCTCAGAGAGATGTAGACTTGGGGTGGTGACTGGCTTGACAGACACATCTGGAAGTCTGTTAACGGAAGTGGGACATTTTGAACACTATAATTTGACCAGTTCTCACTTCCAGCTCATCACATTAAGTCAGGAACCCATTTGGTTTTGAATGCAGACGATACATTCAGTTTCACTTTTAGATGTGCAGGGTTTCCTGAGCTGGAAACATACCAGTAGTGGGACTCGTTGCTCTGGCAATATTATAAATCTTGATGAAGTTTTTCCACATATTATGGCAGAGCTCTTAACATCTGGTCCTTGAGAACCACTGTGTTGCAGAATTTAGTTTTTTCCTGCTTCAATACACATGATTAAAATCAAGCTGATCTCTTCAACACCTTGTTCACCTGGCCCAACTTAATGAGCCACTAAGTTGGGCCAGGTGAGTGCAAGCAGGGAAACATTTAAAACCTGCAGGGCACTGGCCCAAGACCTCCTGAGTTGGTGATCCCTGATCTTATAACTTCGACAAGGTACCCTGTTTTTCATATATTTTAGCCATGTTTTTCATTATTTTTTTATGTCAAATGAAGCAGGGCAAAGGAAAATCAAAATATGTCATGGGTGGGTGAGTTGTGATGTTCTGCTCAAGCCCATCTGCTTTACTCTGTATTGATCTTATGAAGCAGAAGTGTTGTTTCAGCATGCCAAATGTCACGTAACCATACCAACCGAGGCCACGTTGTATCAGACACGTGTCGGGCTGCTTCATAGCGCTTTTGAAGGGGCTGGTCTTGTCAGTGTCAGTCCTTTAAAAGCAGTTTCAGTCCTTTACATCATAACTTTATTAATACAGTAATACAGTCACCATCCCAGTGGCATAAGCACCCTCCTTCTCCTATTAGACATTCTGCATAAATTCTGGACTCATTAAAGACATTAAAATTTGAAAAATAAAAATACATTAAAAGTAGAACACCAAACTATGTCTAAAAGACACTAAAATATTAAGAAAAACTAAACTACACAAAAAGATATTAAAAGACTAAAAGAAATAAAATGATTAAGTAAGATACACTAAAAGAAATATAAAAGGTAGAATACACAACAATAAATAAAAGACTAAAAACAATAAAAGACTTAAATACACTAAAAGCAATTAAATACAATAAAATAAATTAGAAGGCTAAAATACATCAAAAGACAAACAGAAACTGCACAATTCTCAAGATAAGGAGTAAAAATGTGTTTTAAGGTGTGATTTGAAGTTTCCAGAGTGGGGGCCACTTTGATCTGAGTGGGGAACTTATATTCCACAGTATGGGTGCCAGTAATGACAAAGCTCAGTCTCTTCTGGTTTGGTGTCTGGATTTAGGAATAACAAGCAGCAGCTGATCTGCAGACCTCACTGCCCTTGTGTATAACATGTCTGATATGTATGTTGGTACCAGTTCATTGAACAATTTAAAAACACAGTAAAATCTTAGAATGAATTCTATGACTGAGATTAAAATCACTTTCCATTTTAACACCAAGGTTTTCCAAAAGCAGTCTAAGCAGCCTCAAAGAGAAGTCTTACACTGTTGGAAAATCTATTTATTTCCCTTTTAAATAATCGTTAGGTAACATTAGACTTTACATTTTCCAAACTTATAGGCTGTTGTAAAATCATTTGTTTCGATTAGTTTTAGGTTTGTCTTAATGATGACTTGAAACACATTAAAGGGAATCTCTTATTCATTTATTTTAGTCAGTAAATGTTTATTTTCTTCAAGATTTTCTTCATGATTTAGTTTGATGGACCTATTGGTAACACAGTGATGATGCTGTGTATCTTAGTTTTGTGTTCCAGTAAGGTGCTAAATGTCACTTATTCCCTCCTCCTGTCTGCATCTGGTAATAGATGACCATAACATGATAAGATAAGATAAGATAAGATAAGATAAGATAAGATAAGATAAGATAAGTCTGTACAAAAACTATATAGACTATCAAGTCAGCTCTGGTGCAAATCAGTGGGCGAAATTACTGCTTGCTACATCTTATATTTTCTCTAGTTCTGTTTGTTTACTATCATGCAAATAAAACTTACTTTAAAATATTCATAAGATAAAGATAGAAATTAGAAGCAGTCTGCAGAGTCATGAGCATGGTGAAGTCTGTAGGCTGAGTGGGAACACGGTTAGAAAACTAATGAGGATGTGCTGAGCGCCTTACAATGCTCACATGATGGGAGAAATCTATTCAAATGAGCTGATATTAACTTTTAGTCCAGTTTATTTACATGACTGTAGTTTAGTAACATAAAGACGTGTATTATTCAATTAATCAAGCTTGGCTCCTGAGTCCTGTTACTGCTTTGTCTGATTTTATTAATTCACATTAACATTTTTGGGTGAGTTAAGTCCTTATTATCGTCTTCACATCTCGGTCAAAGCCTTGCTGAAGTGGTGATAATACTCCCTCTTCACTCCAGTCTCTGCAGCTGTCCTCTTATGAACTTTTTAAAGATGAACGAAGGGAAAATGTCTGATGAATGAAACATGGAAGCCAAATGCAGAGCAAGTCGACTCATTTAACTCCAGCTGAACCTTTTACTGACTCCATCTTAGTTTTTTTTATTTAAATTACATCTGTATCGTTCATTCAGAGATAGATATTAATCCAACATATGTTGTATTTTTTTTCCTTATTTGTTTTTTCAGTCAGACTAACTCAGACAAAGAGAGACCCTGAGCTGACAGTATCATGCTTATTTATGTGGATCAAATCAGCCAAAATTCTCAGGCTAATGAGCCAGATGTTTAACCTGATCTGGTGGAAAATGTGATGCAGAAAAGACACATCTGGTCCGAGAACAGACTGAGTTAGAGGGGTTTTTTTACACAGTGAAAATTGACACAATGATACAATCAGAGGACAAATCTGCAATAATGATTATTTAATAACAGTTGATCTGTTGATTATTATTATAAATCTATCATATTGAAACTAGTTCCTCACAACCTTGTTAAGGAGAAATCTAACTTTAAGTATAATAAATATAAACACAGAAAAATTGAGTGATATTTTAATTTCAGGTATGTTCAGCTATGAGGGAGCAGCTGCATTTCATGTTTTCACCAGCTGTTACAGTTAAAACACACACACACTTATTTCTGTGTGACTTCTTTTGCATGTGTTAATGTGTGTTAGTATGTGACAGATGTACACAGAGTTGTTTGTGCATAATTTCTGAGTGAACATCCAGATTACTCCACAGAAAGAGACAGGAGGAGAGGACACAGGGGGTGTGTGATGTGTAGCAGGGGTCTGCCAAGCAGGAACTGAGCACAGGGGACATTGTGGATGCCATTTACGGTTTCTGCTTGAAGAATAAGTAACCAACCTGGATGTGAAGAGCAATGTGAGATTCAATGTGCCAGATTCTGCAGCTCTGGTTTTGATCAGAGGTTGTGTTAAGAGGTTTAACCCAGGTATCCCACTTAATTAAAAGAATAAAATAAAATAAGAAAAAAAAATTGTAAATTAATTTGTGCATAGTGCTGTGAATATACTATATATTTGAGATGTCTTTTCGGAATGCTTAAATATCCTAAATATGCTCAATATTTATATGCAACCCTTCTGTAGAAGTCCCTACAAGGTGTTGAGTAATTCTACTCTGATTCTATTATTTATTCTTTATTTTCTACAGATTCTTCTTCAACCAGAAAATAAATAAATAAAAACAGCCCAGTCTCGTGTAAAAATGTGAACATCTGGTGTGTCCATCATATTTTGGGTGTTTAGCCAAAGGGTTAGGTCTCTGCAGCCAGTAATCCAGGAAGAGGATATTTTGATGCCATATATTATTAGTGTTGGTTTTAATGCAAGCCACAATGTTTTCCAAGTCACGAAACAGTGACTGAATCCTAAAATGACAGTGGTTGGGATTTGCATTTGACTGTTAACTCCAGCCCCTCTGACCTCCAAAACGTCATCTTGGTCAGCTTGCAAATACGATGCTTTTGTTGCAGTTTTAATAATATTTTTTTAGGTCATGTGTTTCTGTGAGACTGGGAGAAAACCTAAATGTGGAAACAATTTGAGGTGGGGACAGTCTTTCAAAAGATTGTTAATATAATTGAGCGAGATAAAAAAAAACATTGCTTCATGTTTTGTGTTTGCAGGTAAAGGATGAGCGTAAAGCACAGGAAGTGTTCGACCTGGCTGATTACGAGCGTTCTGAGGAGCTGAGGAAGGCGAAGAGTCGCAGCAAGAAGAACCACAGTCGCTTCACAGTGCTGCGCTGCAGGCAGCCAGGAAACAACGTGAGTCCACCTGTCTTGTCTTTTCCACTTTGAGTTTAAATTTCTGTCTGTCCACGTGCCTGCCCTCCTGTATGTGTCCCATCTTTCTGTCCACCTCTCTGTCTTTTGTCCTGTCTTTCTGTTCGTGTATATATCTTTCTGTCTTTCTATAAGACTTGTATAATCTCAAGTAATTAACACAGTAAATAAAAAAATGGTGTGTTTTTGTTTCTGATGTTCTTGTGTGGCCACCAGTTCACCTTGACCTGGCTTACTATGTTTCTATGTCCTGGTCTGAAAGAAACTTAATTCTCTACGCTTGCATTATATATGCATTATTATATGCTAAATAAACATAGCTGCAATATGTCTTAATTTAATTTATTGTCGATTCAACAAAGACATGGAGAAGTAAGTATCAGTGTTCTTATAATGTATCACAATATCAGCTCCTGCCTATTTCTAAAGCCCATCCCTAAATGTTCCACAGTGTAAAACAGCAGAGACTTTAAAGATCTCACCATCTACAGTAACATCATTAAAGGATACGGAGAATAAAATGACGATACACAATGCTAGAAATCACTCTGTTCCAACTTATTTTAGATGTATGGCTTTTTAAATTAAATAAAAAATAAGCTAATATTTTCCATGATGTGGCAAAATATCTCAGTTTCAACATCTGATTTGCTGTTTATGTTCTACAGGGAAAAATATGAGTTTATGAGATTTGCAATGAATTCCTTTGTGTTTTTATTTAATTTTTACACAGTGTCCCTACTGTTTTGGAACTGTGGTTTTATCTTCTTGTGTACACATACACATGCGTACTTTATAGGTGTCATTTAGTGCAATAAACAAAGGAGACAAACACATCCAGAGTAGTGAACTCTGATCAGAACTTGCTGGATACACGTCATTAACGAGACAATTTTGCATAATAGTTTTTTAAAGCACACTATTTATTATTTGTCCAAGAGTTTACCGTCACATCACTCTTTACACTTTACAGATGTGCTCTTTCAGCCACTTACCAGTTAAAGATCGCTCTATGGTTTTGTGCTGTAAAATCTTTCCACTCAGTTGAAAGCAAGAGCAGCACACAGTGTCCAGGGTGGACTGACGTCAGAATGCAAGTCTTTGTACAACATTAAAATCAGTTCATTAACAGAAAGAATAACCATTTAATCAGTACCCAGTCCCAGTTAGTGTAAAATAAAATAACATTTGTTTTTCTTGTTTTCTTTTCCTCTTTTTTTTTTAAATGATCTGCTTCTTGAGTCAGATGATAGCAGTTCTGCCAAGTCTGAGTACAAAGAGACAAACAGCCTTCATGGAAACTGAAGAATATATCTCAGTATGATCCATTATAATGCATCCTGTTAATGCATTAACAATTTTCCTCAATTAAGGAAACACTTTGAGATTTGGTGCAGCATCCTTAAGTAAAGGGCGCCTCCAGTGGATGTATAAAACATTATGAAATAGTGGTCATGGGAAATGTAGTGATAGCACTACCAGGACAATTAATTGGTATTTTTAATTTATACCCATCAAAATTTATTTTAACCCACATTCTGCAGGATGATGGGTATTCCTAGTTGATAAATCAAAGCCCTATAGCAGTTTTATTACATCACAGACAAACTGAGGAGCCTGGCTATATAAATGGATATGGATTTTCATTATCTGACCTCATTAACTCATTCATGTTACATCACATGAGTGAATTGAGACCTCAGACACTGGCTATGAGTACTTTTCTAACCTTTAAGTGGAACAGATGCCACTTGATGACCAATTACAAATAAATCAAGAAAAATAAGAGGTGCATATTTGTCACAAAATTAGCAAACAACACAAACTATAGCCACAAAATAAAGAAGGGAGGTTGTAAAAACAAGCAAACTCTGCTGAGTAAATGAGTTTATCAATAATACTTCATATAAAGTACTTTGTAGCTCTGACTATGTGTGTTGCAGGTGTTTTTTTTATGCTGTGTAAGACTAACTTTACTGTTTCAGCTGCAGCGTTGATGATATTATATTGTCTTGGGATCAAGCAAAGAACAAATATAAAAACACAACTTTCAAATTGGAAAGTAGGCTTACTATCCTATAAGGTCAACATGTACAAGCTTTAGTGCTACAATAAGTCTGTCTTAGATAAGCAGTTCCCACTGCACTACTGTATCTCACATAGATGCTCATCAGGGAAATCTTAAAGGGCTTAGATTATCTTTAACTTTATCCGCCTCGGAGACTCCCCCTGTTTTCCATTTATTCCTTTTCAATTTTCTAGTAGAATTGATTGGTCAGGCAGCCATGGTGATCTCATGAAGCATAGCTGCTCTTAACCTGAGTATGTTGGGTATATTGAACAAATGGTATGAAGTAAACATACAGCAAACTATCGATGGAAACTAAATGTTACATCTAGATTCTTGTCCTGTACCACAGGTTTCATTTTAATGTATTTTAAGCAGTCTGTCCAGATGTGAAAGCTCTGTACTGCAGTTTGTCCTCTCTGTGTGTCTCTTTTCATCCCCGTCCGTCCTCTGGCTCAGAGATTACGCTGTCCTTCCTGACTCAGACCGCCGCCTCATTGGTGGATTTCCTCCTACATCTGCCTCAAGATTGGTGGAACTGAGTTTGTATCACCCACCCATCGTGTCTAAAATGCTGTGATTGGCTGAGCTTTGCTGTTTTTTCCCTTCTCAAAGGGTTTAATCTGCAGAATCCCATTAGTCCATGAGTTACAGCAGAATAATCCCTGAAACACTCTTAACGTCAGTCTAACCCTGCTGCTCGTTCGGTTCAGCTGCATTCATGTTGCATCAAAATGTAAACACTAATTCTGCTTCCTCTTATGTGAATACTCTGTCTAAATAATGTGTACTTATGTCTGTGGAGTTTAAAAAGATTCCTCACCTGAGGTGATGTGGATGAAGTAGCAGTTGTTTGAAGCTATAACCACATAACACGCGTTTAATAAAACCTCCATCCCACTTTATCCAACTGTGATCTCTTCATTATCCACATGTCAACATTTGCATCAAAAGCAGTCATTCAGCATTTAAGGGGATGTCTCCATTTTTTTAAAGAAGGGTTGTGTGAAATGCACATGAGCAGTCAGTATATTACCTGCAGTGATTAGAGTCCTGTTAGTTTGGAAGATCAGACGTTTTCCTGTCAAGCGAGCTAAAGCTAAAGGTTACCATGAAAAAAGCAAGTTTTTCATCATTTACAACACTCCAACTTCAAACATTGTAAAGCTGTAAACTCTATATTTCACACATCACTTTTGTATAAAACAGCTACATGGTGTTACAACCTGGTGCTTCTCTCGCTCCTTTGAGTCAGGTAGCAGCAGGGTGGTGGATGGGTACAGGTATGAGCTTCTGTGTTGCTGGAGGAGCTTGTTGGAAACTTTCAAGCTGAATATTGACTTAAAATAAAATTTAAAAGCTTCTTTTAGTTTCTGGAAGAAAAATGATCTCAAACAGTAGTAGCCTACAAGAAGTCTGCAGCAGAACAATGGTCTATAGCCTCAAAGTACTCTTCTGTTTAAGTTGGTGATTACAAAATAAAGACCTGGGCCACTTCCTCAGAAAAGTTCTCTCAAAAAAATCTTTTAAAAACTTCTCAGTAAGGCAAGGCAGTTTATTTGTATAGCACATTTCATGTACAGGACAATTCAAAGTGCTTTACATAAAACAGTAGTGAGTTTTACTTTAAGAAAAGACAAACACTTCTTGTACAGTTGAGGGAAGTGGTTATTGCCTGTGCTTGTGGATGCAGAGTAAACATTTAAGTGTAAACGACATTATCTCTAAGCACAAAGAACTGTCCACTAAACCAATTATCAATTGCTCTCAAGCAACAAATATGGCAGACAAAAAAACATGCTATACAATGCTAGCAACAAGCTAGCATATATTGTAAATCAATATACATGTTAGCTTGTACAGCACCTAGATAGTACCTGGTGCTCTAACAGTATTTTACAGTATTTCAAGCTCTTTAACACAGTGATCTTTAACAACTCAAATATACTCTTTTATTATTTTTATTATTTACGTTTTTTGTTTTCATTAAATGTACTCTAAAGCTAACTTCTAAAGCTAAGTTCAACAAGAGCAAGATTTCTAGGTTCAATTAAAAAGCAGCATCAAACAACTTTTAAAATTTGAGTTAATACAATATAACAAAAGGTTAGTTAGTGAAGCATTTTGTGGATAAACAACTGAGGCATGTTGTTTTTTTATGATGGGTTAAATGTGCTAAAATTCTGTCTTTCTCCAGGTACCTAACCTGGTGTTTTTGGCTGTGAGTCCTGAGGAAAAAGAGTCATGGGTCAACGCACTCAATGTAGCCATTATTAAGGCCAAGAACAGAGTTTTAGATGAGGTATGAGTTGGTTTTATTTGTAGTAATTATAATTACATATTTGATGGTAACTTGTCCGAAACAATGATAAGCCTTAATGTTATGAATGTGATGAATATCTTAATTAATGATGCCATAATTGTCTTTAGATATAAAAAGCTCCAATGTGTTTCTGTGTCTGACCAGGTGACCATCGAGGAGGAAAGTGCTTTAGCTCATCCCACCAGAGACAGAGCAAAGATCCCTCAAGGCCGCCGGCTGCCGACCAAAGGACACCTCATGGCCGTGGTACTAGCATCCCTAACTCAATCTTTCTGTTGCTCCAAATAAACATTATCTTTAATGAGATCATATTGTCGTTAATCTCCAACCACAGGCGTCTACCTCCTCCCACGGCATGTTGACCCTTGACCTGGTTGCAGAGGAGGACGGCTTCTGCCCTGAGTATGATGATGACTTGGATGAATCCTGGGAGAACAGCTTCCGGATTGACCTGCAGAAGGGGGGCTCTGGTGAAGGTGTTGGAGGTCGTCAGCGAGCTGGAACAGATGTTTCAAAGCTGCGGGTGACTTCCAAAGAGCCCAAGGTGAAGACAGGAAGTCTGCCCAGGGGGAGTGAGCGATCCTGGGGCAAACAGTCCCATCTGGAAGCTTCCAAGGCTCACAAGAACCAGCAAGTTCAGGTAGTACATTATTTTACAATAGATTATAGTTTTTTGCTACACATATCTGTGCATGTTACATGAAACTGACCTACAAGACTAAAAGCTAGACCCAAAAGGGTCTGCACAAGGCCTGGACCTGAAGATCCACTAATACTTAACTGATATTACTGAATTTCTTCTTTAGAAATCATTGCTGACAGTTTCTAAAACACAGGTTTTTCTCTTGGTGCAGAGACATAAGAAATGTTTTTTTGTAAGATTTTCATGGACTGTCTGAAAGTTTTTGTGTCATTAGCTGGTTTCTGTGAACCCAGGTAAAAAGAAAACTGCAGATATAAACAACAGACCTGTTTTTTTCGGGTCCTTCAGGCTAAATCTCGGACACCACAGCCAGGAAAGAGGTTCAGCATGCAGGGTCGAAGTCGCTGCGCTTCCATGGATGAAGTCCTCTCCTCCAGGTATTCAGACACCTGACAACTAAGAAATTATGAAAACACATCTACTTAAATAAAACATGACTTTAATTGATAAAGAAGAAAAAAAACTACTTACTCATTCCAAACAACCTACCTTCATAATACACATCTTGAAAAAGGACTTTTCAGCATGGAAATTGTTTTTATTTCTTTTGTCTATTTGTTTTCAAGGATTAATATCAATGTGGCACAATGTGACCCTACACTAAGCAAAGGTTACATGGGTGTTCAGTTTCATAGTTTATCTTGAATGATGTTAAGATATTTCCAGAAACGAATGGGGTGTCATCCCACTGGTTTTCTACAATCTTCTCTAAATTGAATGCACCAGAAATATGTAGCTCTAAATAGACTTAAATCAGATGACCAGATCATGGCATCTTTTTGCAGGATTTATAAAATCCTTGTCTTGATTTTAAGCCGGCTCCTGGCATCTATCCAGCGTCATAAACTAATTTGAGATTCTTTTTTTTTTCTTTTTTTTTTTCTTTAAGCCACTGGCCAGATCTCAGGACTGTTGATCCATTTATTAAAATGTAAATTTATGATCTGGCTTTATCTGTTCTTTGCTGCTGTTTCTGTTACTCTGTTTTCATTTCCTTTCTTCAGACCAGCAATGATTCGTTCAGAGTTTCGTTCTGCTCTTCGTCGCTGTCCAACTGAGGAGGAAGCAGGGGGCGGAGCTGCAGCCCAGCCTGTCGGTCAGCTGCAGAGCCTCATTGCTCAGAGGATGCAGAGAGCTCAAGAGCTGCTGGAGGAGATGAGACTGCAGGTCTGAAATCTTCATTCATGAGAACTTCAATATAAAAAGTTTATAAAAGTTCAGCTGCTGTGAAAATAATGCAACTGATGGGGAAACAGAATGAAGTTGAAACTAATACACTGTGACTGACAGGAGCTGCAGAAGGCCAAGGCGGAGAGGGAACGAGGCGGCAGTTCAGCTTACATGAAGGGTATCGACTCCCCTCGACTCCATCACCTCAGGGGCTCTGACTCTCCCCATTCCAGGTTTGTTTAATCAGATTCATTTATGTTTAATCATATTTCTCCTGTGAGCTGTACTGGTATTAAAAAGCAGCAAGTAGAAGGATCAGAATGTCTCAGTGAGCCTTATCTTAACTATGATTGCCAACACATTTCTAGGTGATTACACTGAGACTTAATGGTACTTGTTGAGTTTTGAGATTTGAAAATATTACCTTGAAATAATGTTGAACATTAATAATTTTGGTTATGACACCAGACAAAGATCAAGTTTGGCTCATTTCATGATGTTACTGGCTTATATGCAAAGTGAAATGATAAAAATAATAGAGGTTGAAAGCTTTTCATTGTGCATATTTGAGTGGACTCTGTATTTGAAATGGTCGGTACTCCAGACTGCAGATTGGGTTGCATAAAGATGGATTCTACAGTCTATAAAAATTTAAGTTTAAGATTGATATTCAATAGATTTCTGTCATCCTCAGCAGGTCATCGGGATCTCCGAGGAGCAGGAGTAGTGATTCTCCTCGCCTCCGGGGCAAAGACTCTCCTCGTATGAGAGGACGAGAATCTCCTCGATCTAAAGCAAAAAAGAATCGCTCAAAAGGAACCGACTCGCCACGCTCCAGGGGATCCAACTCACCTGCAGCTAAAGCCACAGACTCTCCTCGACTGAAAGATTCACCTCATCTGAACGGCTCTCCTCGACAGAAAAGTTCTGACATAGTTTACTCACCAAAACTCAAGGGATCGTCCAGCAACTCTTCCAACAAACAAAACAACTCCCCTGTACAGAAGTCCCCTGAATCGTCTCCATGCATCAAAGGATCTGAGTCCTCTCAGTTTATAGGATCCGATTCACCACGAGGCAGCGAAACTGGCTCCCCTCATTCAGAGAGCAAGAAGGAGTCTGCTTGCCATAGTCAGGACTCCCCAACTGCGTCCAGATCCTTTGATTCATCACAGCCCAAAACCACTGAGAAGCATCGCCTGTCCCCTCCTCCGTCTGCCTTGCAGCTGTCAGAAGAGGACTTGGAGGTGGAGAAGAGGAGAGCTGAGGCAGAACGCCTCCTGGAGGAGGCTGTGTCATCGTGGAAAGAAGCGCAGGAGGTTCTACAGGAGGTGAAGGAGCTGCAGAGCCAGACGCTGAGACGGCAGCGTAGGAGGACCTATGAGAAGATGACATCGTCAGCAGCAGCAGCTGGACTGCCCACAGGGACCTCAGCAACAGAAGAAGATGACACGCCCGCCTCCCCAACATCACCTGAGGATGACGACGAATCTGAAACACCTTGATGAGGATTTTCTTGCATACAAATATCTATTCAATTATTGAATTTTCTCAGTGGAGGTAGCAGCGTTTTTCAGCATGCTAATGCACAGAAAAAGACAAGATTTGCTTCATTTGGAATTTTTCCAAATCTATTTGTGAAATGATTTTTATCTTTCAAAAAAGGAATGACGGATTGCACGTAACCACCTCCGTAAATATGGATTTAAAAAAAAAACAAAAACAAACAAACAAAAAAAGAAAAAACAGTGAAACCGTTCTTCCGAGGAGGTTTGATGACTTTAATCCTTCATAGTGCACTATACCGTCACCGAGCAAAAGCCCTCTCACTTGTGCTACCCATTTATTCCAGGAAGCCTCCCTATATGGCAGATGGGTCACATTTGTTTTCAGCAAACACAGATTTAATGGAGAGGCCCTCCCTTTCACCCCCTCAAACAGCGCTGCACATTGTTTTTTTAGTGGAAAGTGAAGCAAAAAGCCTCACTGTTGATGTCAAAGATGGTTTTTAGAATGGAAGTTTTGGGTACATTTTTTTTCAAACAAAGATGTCAACATTTATACAAGAAAAAACTTTTAAATATGGCAAAAACGTGTACCATTGAAGAGCACTATGTTTCCTAAGACCACAAACAGGGAGATTTGCTGCAAATTTCTTCTTTTTAACATAAAAAAAAATCCTGAAAAATGGACTTCCAATATCAACAGTTATTGTTATTGAGATTTTATCTATTTATTTGCTAATATAGGTTTAAGTCATCTTTGTTAAAACAATCTCATTAATTGCTGGCTTCCAGTTTTGTTGTAGCCCTCCACATGTGTCCTAAAATGTCCTTTCAGCTCACTGCTCATGTTTTTTACAATTACAGTGAGTTTTCTCAAGGTGCAGCCGAAATCAGGGATTTTAATGTTGTACACAGTGAAGAGAAAACAGCAATAATGAACATGGAGAAAATGTTTACTTGTTTATCGTTGAAACAGACGAGCTTCATGTTATAAATTCTGCACTATGGACTGAACTCCTTTTCAAGAATTTCGCTTCACTCCCTTTTTTACTGTGATTAAAAAACAACACAAAACAATTAAGCATTTTATCCTGAAACTGAAATCACGAGGATTTCATTTGCACTGAAGTAATCTGACAGATGTTGGATATTTGAGGATGACACCTTATTTGAAACACCCAACAACAACGCATGGTTTCTTTTCAATAAATCCTCATAAAACTTTTAATATGTTCAGGAAAATTTTTGTTGGATGTTGTTTTCATAGAATTATAATTTAGATGTGGGGATGTAAACATTTTACATCAATAAAATTAAAACTAACATCTCACACATGAACCAGAAGTGACTAAATTAGTGACAAATGAGAACATATAACTGTTAGTGATGAAAAAACTCATGTATCCTGAATTAAACAGCAAAGCACACAATTTCAGATCTGACAGACCCAAGTATTATTTATGAAATTTCAGTTCCATGAATATGCATGAAAATGTTCGGTCATGGAGATTAAAGTGCATCCTCTTGCAGTTCTACGGTTTTAAGTATGATGACACAAATAAAATATCTAGGTGCAAAGCAAATCTCATTCATGTTTGGTCCTGGTTGCGAGGCAGCTGAAAAGCTATCCGGGAAGTAACTCCTTTTTATAGCTACAGACTTGGATACAGGACTGATCTGTCAAGCTACCAAGAGGAAAGCACTGGCATGACAGGAAATCTCATGGCAAGATGGAGTTTGGAGGGTATGGGCTCATCCAGGAGCTGTGACTGCTTCCAGCTCTATTTTGGCCTGAGTAATTTGACAGCCTGTTGGGGAGAAGCTTACAAAAAATTACAACCAACTTCAGGCAGCCATCACTCTATGAAATGTTTGGCAGACATGAGTCTGAGTGCCTCAGACTGGATGTGTCATTATACAGTGCTATTACAGTCATTGAGACAACTGCCAAACGAAATATTCTAACGTCAGTTCAGCATCTAAAGCTTGGCTCATAGTTGGTCATGCAATGGGACAATAATCCCAAGCATTTTGTGAAATTGCTGCAGTTAAGCATTGCAGCAAATTAAAAAAAATGGCCATAAAAGTAAAGAATCAAGGTGT
The DNA here is from genome assembly GCF_017639745.1 of Melanotaenia boesemani. Lineage (NCBI taxonomy): Eukaryota > Metazoa > Chordata > Actinopteri > Atheriniformes > Melanotaeniidae > Melanotaenia > Melanotaenia boesemani. Next base: position 23,120,457 of record NC_055698.1, read on the forward strand.
TGCAAAGTTCCAAAGTCCTGACCTAGTGGTAGGAGCTTAAGGGAGCTCTGCATTAATGAACTGCAATTGAAGCAATCTAATAAAGAGTGGTACACAATTCCTCCACACTGATGTGAGGGGCTGATAGCATATTACCACGTGATTACTTCAAGTTTTTGGTGATGTAGTTGGTTGTACAAGTAGTACTTAATTCTTCCCACAATGCTTTAGCATTTCAGTTTGTTCTTGTTAATTAGATAATGACACTAAAATATGCCTTATGTTGTCGTTCATTCAGGGTTTAGCTCATTTTAAAACCTTTCAGATTCAGATTCCTTTGTTGTCATTGTATATTTAAGTGACCAGGAAATTCTTTTTATGTCCTGATAAGTAAAACCTTGGAACTGAAAGAGGATCTACCTTCTTTTTTAACATGGCAGTATGTTGCTAACAGGATGAAACTTGATGCAGACATGAAAGCAGGTGGTGAAATTCCTGTGTCATGGACATGAAAAACAAAATTACAAGGTTGCAGATGGGCTGCTGACAAATTTTTTACACATGAACAAATTAATATGTCACATGAGCTGTGTGACAAGTGTTGGCAAACGTGACAAAAGTGGCGTGTAATAGATATAAATGGCCCAATTTAAATATTGTAGATGGGATTAGAGATGATAAACTATACACAGATCAGCTTAAATGTATTATTTGCTTAGGAATGTCACTAATGGTGGAGTTAAAAAATATAGAACGGCCATTCTATTTGGTTTGTCCTCTCTGGGCTACTGTAGTAACAAGGCAGATCAACATAGCACAGGGATGATGAGGCCTACTTACTATATTTTTTGACAAATTGCTTGTTTTGTGGTAGTTAAAACACACTCATACTCATAGTCACGCAATTCAACACTACTTAAAACCTAGCTATGAATATTATATTTTGTTTTTGCTAATAGATTGCCTTAAATGTTACACACTGGATCTTTAAATATGTTTTTCAAGAGTGAGAAAATGTGCTTGGGTCATTTTATAAAGATCAACTTCAGTTTTACCTTGTGAGCAAATTTAATTTAAACTACAATTAGAATGACATTGAAATGACTTTCTTTTTGATTGATAACATGATATATATAAAAAAGAAAAAAGTAAAAGCCACATCTGCACTGAGAAAATACCTGCAAGTTTAATTATATGGTAAACTCAGTAATCAAAGAAATATAAAATGCTCAAAAGATATTAGAACTGCTGATGTTTTGTTTGGTTTAGATATCAGCTGATAAATAGATAGAAATAAACTGACTCTGCTTAAAATAACAGTTTTTAACACACAAAAAAATGGACATCTGAGTTTCTGTTGGTTGCTGGTGTCACAACATTTGACCCGTTTTTTCTCCAGTAGGGATGTTTTTGCACATTTGTCATGACTGTTGAGAGCATGCATACGAAGACACTGACACTGAAAGAGCTAAATCATTTAACAGATTCTTTGTACTGTGATTTACATTGATGAGAGGATGTTGAAAAAATTGTATTTATTTTTATTTATTTTAATGTGTATGCACATGTGAAACAGCTTTTATGAGCAGAATCCAATGCTGTATTCATTGTTAATATGAGAAAACAAATTACATTTAACTTCTTTTGTTTGCTGACTTTACTTGACTGTACATGTATTTGTTGATGTTTTTGAATAATGTTTGAACTACTGCGTTCAGCAATGCATTGTGCGTAAATAGTGGCAAAACAAACACTGTTATTTACTGTCTGGATGGATCCAGAGCTCATTGTTTCATGCAAACCAAGCCAAGCTAAGCTAAACTGTATTTGGGTGTGTCACGAACTGGTGCGAGTTGCTGACTGATGTGTGTTGCATATGCTCAAATAAGACTCCTGCATGGGCCATAGAAATAATAACACCTGGACTTCCAAATCTACAATAACATTTTCAATTCTTAACCTTTTTTTTTTTAAAATAAAATAAATTTGTGCTCATAATAAACATGGGAAAAAGAAGTCAAGCTAGTTATTTTGAGGAGGTTAGTCAATGTATGCAGATTAAATGAATCTTCTAAATAGCCACAACTCAATGTGGGCCATTTATAAACAGCATTTAGAATTTAGTAAATTAGGTTGCCAAATATATATATATATATTAAGCAGACTCCTGCAGGCTGAATACCATTATGCAAACCATGTCACAATCATTTACCTGAAATATTTTATTTATATATTTAATAGTTGCTATTAAAATGGTAAAGGTTTGTCATAGAGGTGATTAAAAATGCCATTAATCACTGAATTTAATACTGGTATAAAGGTTCAATTTAAGTGACATTCATGTCTCACAACAGGCAGCAACTCATCAGATAGTGATAGGGTGAAAGCTTTCGCCTGCTCTGGCATGTACACGCAGGTTTATGGTCATTTTAACATGCTGATGCAAAAATGTTTGGGTTAAAGTGACTCAGATCAGGTGGATGCCTCTCATAGCACAGGCTACAGGTTTTTCTTGTTTGAATAAAACAGTCTTGAAAGTAAAAGTTAAGACCAGTGTGTGTGTTAAATTTGCTATTAACTGGTGATGGAAGTTGCTGTGTTGACACAGCTCAAAAAAAAAAAAAGAAAAAAAAAAGAAAAATATTATTGGTACAGTTTTTCCTTCACCAATAGATGGGTTTCTGTGCAAGAGGTGCCCAGCAGGCAAAAAGCATTGCTTAGCTTGGTTTGTTTGGCAGAACCAAGCTCAGAAATGACAGCAGTTTACTTAAAATATCACCTAAAAGGATGGATGGAAATGATTCAGAATTAATTTGCTAAGAGCAGAAGAGAATTGTAGATCCAGGTCAATTGAAGAACTGACAAGGATCTGCAAATCCCAAAGGCAGAAGTGTAATTGCAGTGTTAACTTTGTGCATCAAAGCACAAAGAGCATGCATGCTAGGATTCTCCTGCACGCAAATTTTATTGTGTAAAAACACTCAGTGATATTCTCAGTGACATGTATAAGGCCATATTGCTCATTAGGAAAACAGCTAGCTTGGTCTATGCCACTTTTGTTTTTAAATTTTTTGGAAATCTGTATCAAAAGTCCTGAACTCTGAAATGTTGTTTCATGATTGCAATCTTTAACAATAAGCCTTTGCACTTCCTGTGTGTTTGGGCCTAATAATGTAGTAATAAAGAATTGAGACAGAATAAATTAATAACAAGGGTTTAAAAAGACTGATAAATTCAGGAAGTACTTGTGAAAATGAATTAGTCTTTTTTTAAATCACTTTATGTGAGGCTAATAAGTTAGCCAAGCAAATTCATTTCCTGAAGCTAGAAGCTGTCATGCTAAGCTAGCTAGCTAGACAACAGAAAATTGTTCGCACACTCTAAACAATTTACCCATTCACACATAACACAAAATATCCCTTTCAGACATGTTTTCACAAGTAGTAATAGTACAGAGTATCCAGATTAGTTTTTTATTAGATTAGTTTACAGCTAATTTGGCAGACCAACAGTTTTCACATACTTTTTCAACATATTACTGCAAACTGCAAGCAAAAAATATCATACTTGATCAATTTAAAATACACTTGCCTTTACTAGATATATTTACTTAGTTGCTCATTCATGCATTATCTGGACTTAATCTGGACTCCCTGCAGGCCCTAGCCCTCATCACACGCTGCCCCTCCATGTAATGTCTTTAAAAATTGAGGATGACACGGCACGAGTAAAACTACTAATGCATTACTGCTAATGCAAGTGAATATAGTTAGATTCCTTAGCAAAAAGTAAAAAAACAGGTATGGAATATGTCACAGGTTGCCTCAGAGAGACATGCACAATGCAAACTCTCACCAGCGATTAGGTTCCAGTTTTTAAAAACTAATTATCTATATTACAACCAGCTCCAAAGATAATTGTTAATTGTAAAGATTTTTTTATTGTTTGTAATCACCATAATCACCATATCTGTCCCACTGGTTTATGTGTGCTGCAGGTGATGTTTCTTATTTTTTGTGCACGTGTGTCCATAAGGAAGTTGAGCCTCCATACTGCTACTTCTCTCCACGTCAACACAGACACTCAGAGAGTGGGTCAATGAGCAGTGGTGAAGAGCTAAACAGATGTAGGGCAGGACAAACAGCATTGCTCCATTACACAGCTCCACCTCCACAGCTACACACACTAACACCCACTCTAAGGCATCAGTCTGTGTCTGTGATTGTGTATGCATGCAAGAGCATTTCTTAATGACTAATCTGCTGCCATTATGTGAGCTGCATTTGCACCACCCTGCCAAAACTAGCATGAAAACTAGAAAACCAGATCCACCTTAAAGGAACAGTCTGCCAGCTTTAATAAAACATCCTCTCTGTCTCCATCGTTTCATCTCTGTGTGACAAATTTACAGGATCAATGAACCAGATATAAAGTGCTTACTGTGCTTTCTGGACAGCAACAGAGTCACGCGTGAGGGTTTATATTTAACCTCATTCTGCAGCAGGAAGTGCAGCATGTTATTAAGGACGAAAGTGATTTTTTTCTGCTCCAATATTTTCTTTTATTGACGGCAGTTTGATTATCATTCCACATCTACAAGATAGATTTGATATAAAATAAAAAAAGAGGATATTGTTGTTCCTTACTGAACAACAGCAATATTTATAAACATGAGTTCTTAGAGAAATTTAGTGCTCACACACCTGTGTTTTTGAGGCTGAATGTGTTGCAGCAGAATAAGTGTTAACACCTTATTATTGTGATGAGAAAGCATGTGTCTCTCCTGGTTTGATTTTACTAATTTGTTGTTGTACAACTACTTCTACTAATTTCTGTCTGTAGCATTATTGCTCAACTTTCTGCATGTAAAATATGAATGATAAAATATTTACTACTGAGATGCTGAAACCAGAAAACGTTGGTGTTTCTTATTAAGAATTTTTATTGGATGTTGTTTAGGTGATGAAACAATTGTATATAATGAACTTCCCGACAATAACTGTGCGGTTCTGGGCCCCTCAGGATGTCGATCCAGCCATGAGGCTTAGGTGCTTGTTCTTTCACAGAGTTATTTACTGAAAGACAGTCGGGGCTGATTCATGTTCACATCAGAATCCAGTAAATTATTTACACTGATTCTCTCCGTGTATCATCACGCTCACTCGCTCTCTGTCTGATGCTTCTAGTTTAGTTCTCTGTTGGGAGGAGGAAGGGATAGGGTAGCGGAGGGGTGTTATTCCATGTTTTATTAAAACACGCACACATTAACACACACTCAGAGGCCCAGTGTACCAGGTCAGTGTTACAGTTTGTTCTCAGTTAAAGCAGGAAGGATTACAGAGGGAGGTGGGGGATGGTAACCGTGTGAGTCAGAGCCCTGCAGCGTCTGTTCAAAGCCTCGACCTCGTTTATTCCCCTCAATCCTGCTTCCTTCCCCATTTCCTTTCCTATTTTTCCTTTTGTTTCCACTCCTTTCTTCATCCTCCTTCCTTTTCCTTTAGTTGCATTTCCACTCTCCTGTTATCATGCTCATTTTGCACAAGTTGCTCCTTTCCAACCTGACGATATTACCTACGCCGTCAGTCAGTTACTGATCCAGACATTTTAATTCACTTCTGAGGAGCTGTCATATTGTCCATCTTTATTCATAGTTTGTGATTTGAACATCTGAAGTGGATTCACTATCATTCTGAGGTTGAGCTTCTGAATAATAATCTGCTGAAGCCTCTGCTTTTTTCTATGTAACTTTTCTTTTGAAACAGGAGTGAAACTCTTCATAATCAAGGACAGATGCTACTTAATCCAGGACATTTTGGAGAATGGCCAGCTATCACTGGCTCCCATCACTCTGTTGGATGCTCTTCTGGATCATCAGGCGTATCAGTTATTTCATTTTCTGAAAATCTCTCACTCTCACATATGGTCCAGGGGTCAGGATCAGACTATTCACTTGATCCCAATCTGCAGCATCGTGATGATCCTATGACGCCGTGAAGCCCGAAGGCCCTTCACCACAACTCGCTTGGTGACATCATCAGGAGGGAGAGGAGGTTCAGCAGCAGTTTGTCATCCTGCAGCTCTCGTAGCAACAGAACTAAAAATACTTCCTGTTTATCATCCACATGCAGACACACTCACACATACACGTACACGTCGGAGGGCACTTACTTACATGCACTTCCTAAACCTTAACCTTAACTCGAAGAAACATCTTCATCTTTTGATTTGATTATTGGTTTTTGTCCCAGTGAAGACAGCATGTCCCCAAAATGTGACTGTGTACACAGACATAGGTCCAACATGAGCACACACATACATGATGCCAATAAATAAGGAAAGAATGTGACATCAGACCAACTGTAGTGATAAGTAATAGTGATGTCACTTACCCATCCTTCTGATTGTGTGCCTGCAAGGATGTGCATTTCTGTTATGTGTGCATGCCAGTGTATCTGTGTCTTATAAAAATAACATGACAACCAAAAGTCTTTTAGGTTAAAGACTTTACATTTTTCATATGATCTAAGACACAAGAAGCTGGCACTCTTAACACACACACTTTGCTAGCTCAAGGTTGGACCCCATCTTGCTCCAGTTGCTGCAGATTAGTCAGCTGGACATCCATGATGAGAATCTCCCGCTCCACCATATCCCAAAGCTGCTCTATTAGGTTGAGATCTGGTGACTGTGGAGGCCATTGGAGTACAGTGTACAGTGTTTCTAGCTCATTATCAAGTTCAAGAAACCAGATGATTTGAGCTTTGTGACATGGTGCATTATCCTGCTGGAAGAAGCCATCAAAAGATGCTACACTGTGGTCAGAAAGGGATGGACGTGGTCAGTAATAATACTTAGGAAGGCTGTGGCGTTTAAAATCCCCCACACCATTACACACCACAACCAGCCTAAACTGTTGCTACAAAGCAGGATGGATCCATGCTGTCATGTTGTTTATGCCAAAACTCTGATCCTACCATCTGGATGTTGCCACTTAAATCAAGACTCATCAGACCAGGTAACATTATTCCAATCTTCACTTTTTCCAATTTTGGTGAGTCTGAGTGAACTTCTAGCTTCAGTTTCCAGTTATTAGCTCAGTTATTGACACCCATTATGGTCTTCTACTGCTGTAGCCCATCGGTCTCAAGCTGGACATGTGCATACAAAGATGGTATTCTGCACACCTTGGTTGTAACCAGTGGTTGTTTGAATTTCTGTTGCCTTTCTGTCATCTCTGGTTTGCCCATTCTCCTCTGACCTCTCACATCAAAAAGTAATTTTTGTCCAGATAAGTGCTGCTCACTGGATATTTTCTCTTTTTAGGACCTTTCTCTGTACACTCTAGAGATGGTTGGGTGTAAAAATCCCAGTAGATCAGTAGTTTCTGAAATACTTAATCCATCTGACATCAACAACCATGCCACATTCAAAGTCACTTAAATCCCCGTTCTTCCTGATTCTGATGCTCAGTTTAAATTTCAGCAAGTCGTCTTGACTACATGATGTAATGCATGAAGATGCTCCCATGTAATCAGCTCATGAGTTATTTGTGTTAACACTTTATTGAGCAGGTGTACATAAAAAGGTTGCCGGATTTTTATTTTGAGTTTTTAAGGGATAAAAAAGAAAAAGAAAGGGGAAAAAAAGTCTGGATATGTCTGGCAACAATTAACAATACCAATGCAGTCACGTCTTCCTGTTTTGTAGAGGCAAGAAGGTGGTGGCTTTAAAAAATTTTTGGTACAATTACACAAAAGCTACCCAGCTGACTGCCATGCAACCTGGTGGAAAACTGTAACATCAGTAAAGGAAGAAGCAACAGTATGTTTGATGTGTTTCGGGATAAATTTCATTAGAGATTGTGGTGTGCAGATTTGAATTTAGGGATGTGTGCATTGTGACAATTTGATCACAGAGCTGCAACATCTGCTGGCTAAAGAAGAGATAAACTCTGACCTAGGAATCTGTTGAGCAGCTGGACACAAACTGAAAAACCTGGATTTATGTGTCAGACAGCTTCAGAACAAGAAAGATATTTGGAAACATCCTGTGACCTCAGCTGGAGCTCTCCAAATCGACCTGCTTAAGCCAAATGGACTTTGATTTAACGGGACTTAAAGAATTTGCTTCACATGAGGGTAAAATAATTACATGTATTTAAAGATGTAAAATTATATCCTCACAAAAAGGACCCTCCACAACAGGGAGCCACAATGAATGCCTCCTTTATGGCCTTGTTTTATTGACTTTTAGCCTTCCTCAGCAAATATATCAGCTTCTGATGACTGATTGATCCTTTCACGTTTCTTTCTGAACTCCACACACTCATACTATCACCTCATCCTAAATGACCCATTGATTCCCTGATTGATCGCTGCAGCTGCGGCTCTAATTTCAAACCTTTTCTTGGCTCCATGATTTGCCATTACTAGATATAAACATATTACAGTCATAGTTGCTGAATAAATCTGAGACTTTATCACAGCGTGTCATTCTTCTGTGATCAGCTGACCTTTAGTGACCAACCAGAACAGCTGTAGCCTGCAACTGACTGCTGAATAATGAGCAGTTTGAAGCTTTCTCTCCTGGGAGGCGGTCAGACAGGAAGCTCCCGGGGGAGGCTGCAGAAGGTGGGGGACATGCGTGTAAATGTGTGTGTGGTCGCAGCTGTTGTCTCCATCAAAGAACAATTTATGTGTTTGGCCACGGTTGATCAAGAGGAGAAGAAGAAGAAAGGGGGAGGTGTCAGGGGTCACAGTGTGTATCCTCATTTCACCTTCTTGATTCCTTTACTTGCTCACTTGTTTAAGAGTAACAATAAGAAACTAATAAAGACTTTTATTAGTCCCTCAGTAGGGAAATTTCTTCGTTGCAACAGTACTGGGGCAGTAAGCAGAAGCACACGCGTGATTTCAAACAAGAACACACACAAATAATAAATAATAATATCTACAGTATATGGTCTGACAGGGTGAGTATGTACAGTATATACATATGTACATAAACATGTATATGAATATGTAAATACAGTTTACATGTGCTCATTGTAAAAAGTCTGACAGCAGCAGGAAAGAAAGACCTGCTGTATCTCTCCTTCACACTTTTCTGCTGTAATCAGAACAGAGCATAATAATAATAATAATAATAATAATAATAATAATAATAATAATAAATGTGTTCCAGGAAGGTAACAGATCAAGGAAGGATAAGGCGAACTAACACACATGCATACACGCACACAAAACAGTCACATTGACCTTCAATTCAGGTCTTAAGGACTCAAAAGTAGCTGAAATATTTGCATTTGTAAAATAAAATAAAAAAAAAAAGTCAAAGATCACTTGGAAAGCTAACAGGAGGACAATAGCCCCACCTGCAGGACAAACTGTGAACACACCCAGTTTAAGGAAGGAAAAAATGTCAACATATAAGTTAATATTTAACCAGACAGAAACATGTTCTCACTTAAGCTCTAATTATCAATAATAATAATAATTTAACAATTCACCCAAAATACACAAGATACCACCCACATATAATGTTCTATTTGAGCAGAACGCTTACATTCTTGAACATTATGTCAAATGTTCATTCCTCAATTTATAATAAACGTTTTATTATATATTTCATAATCTATTTGTATCAGTTGCTCTTTCAGTTATTATTAAAATTAGGTGTTCATATCATATCTGTTAATAATTTTCCAAGGAGCTTCATTCATCTGCAGTAGTAGTTAACATCTCAAACTATGGTTTTGTTGTCATTAAGAGCAGCTGTTATTGTAACTTAAGTAACCAATAAACGTTGGTACGCTACCTTCACTTTACCAGGGAATGCAGTAAATTAGCAGAAGTGGAGCTTATCTAATCCTGATTGATACTCACCTGCTATGATGCTTAAATGGTTGGAGACTCATGTTGTTAATGGGCTTCATACCAGACAGGCTGATATGCTGAGGAAATCTGGCTTAACTTAGTTCAATTTTACTTATGAAAATACTTTATGAAAATAATTTGACTGTTTTGACAACATTCAGGAAGCAGGAAAGAGTCACAAAATGTAGGAACAGTAAAATCTTTTCTATTTCTAGTCTTTGTTTTCTACAACATCGTGATATTTGATCTCATGGGAACAAATAATCAAACTCTTGATGCTCATTTTGTATTTTTTATTCAAAACCCCTGAACATGTTTTAGTTACACCACAAAAAGTCAAACACAATTTTTCCCCCAGAGGGGACGATGGAGGGCTGACGGAGGATCCAGGATGATGGGTTAAAAGGGGTGTCTACTATTACATCACTGCAGAAAACTAGAGAAAAAAAACTGTCAAAGGTCTTGGGAAATCTGTAACTTAACTCGATTCTATTTACAATATTGCCTTGAAAACCAGAGTAACCCTGACCTCAGCAGGTCTGACAGATATGACTTTTTTCCTTTTACTCTCTGAAACACAACACACCAGTTAGCAAAAGCCCTGTGTCTGTTTTATTTCTCTCTGTCCTGAATTCTTTACTGGTTTCTCACCCAGAAATAAGTGAAGACAACACTAAAATCAATTTAGTTATCAAGGAACCAGTAAAACATCTTTAAAGCCACTGTGACTGTGTGGGGACCACCCGGTCAGGTGAATTAAAAATTAGTCACGATCACACAAAGACACATTTTCCTATAAAAACCATCACACGGGTGCATTTTAGTTGCTGTGTTGTTTCCAAGAATGTAAAAGTGAGAAAAGCTAAAAGTTGACAGCAGTTAATTAAAATCAGAGCTGTGCAGAGACCTGCTGACTGAACAGGACACATCAGGAGAAAAACGAACCTGGACAAATAACATCTATACGTCTGATGTTTTTTTTTTTTTATTTATTTAATTTTTTAAATAATTTTATTTATTCATATTTTGCAGATTTATGTTTCTGCGTCTGCACTTGTCAAATGTTATTTGAATGAATGAAGTCACTTATTTTCCATCCTGGTTGGGTTCAGTCCACATGAACACAGCAAGAAGTAAAAAACTTCTGCTTACAAGGCTGCAGAAACAGAGCAGCAACACATGAATCAGATGAGATGTGAGTGAACCCTGTTTCTGACTTTAAAATGAGATGAAAAAAATGTAAATGTGAATATGAAGACGTTCTCATTTCTCTATTTTGTGCATGTCCCTTTGAGCATCAAGTTTTTTTTAACATAACTGACATTTTAACCAGGAGCGACATATATAACATTGTAAAGTGGCCTGAAAGTTAATATGTATATGTGGTCAAGATCGTTAAATTGCTCTACCAAAACAACTGGTCGATGATGGAGAGACACTGCATGTTTAATGGACATCTAATTAAACAGTGCTTTCCTCCTTTCTTCGGGTTTCTTTCCCATCTCCCGTGTTTGTGTGTGAAGTGGAAGAGACTAAGAGGTGAGGAAAATAAATAAGGATGCACAAACTGAGAAATTAGAATAGGAGGAAGGGTAGCCTCCATGTCCCAGGATGCAGTGCAGACCTGGTGACTTCAGGTGATTTCTGACAGCTCAGACATTTCAAAGCTGGTAAAACAAGATGTTATGGCCCCAGCTCAGGATCTTCTAGCCAGATCACAGGCATAGTCACATATTTTGCTAAGCATTTATCTAAATTGTGAAGCTAGTAATCAAAATATGAGAGGATTTCTAAACTTAGACTGTAAGCTTAAATTTGGAATCTAAATGTTGCCTGTTGAGCATTCAAAGTTTTTCTTGACTAAAAACAATGAAATTTCTTTCTGTAAAATTGTGACTTTTTGACTCAATATTGAGACAGAAGACACCTGAATGCACCCCCGGCTTTGGTCTGTGTAAAAGTAAACTGTACGGTGGTTTCAAGCGGAGCCCGAGCTGCGACACAGCAGCGGTCCGAGCATTTCGAAAGGAAGGGCAGTTTGAAGATGAGCAACTTGGTTATTCATCAAGCTAAGAATTATTGACAGCCATAGATCAGTAAACACATAAACAGAAAATAAAAGAACACATTAACCAAAACCAAACAAACAAAAAACCACCCACAGAGCTAATACGTTCACCCCCTCCCCCCGAAAAACCCTACATTAAATCAAACACACACTGGAACAATATCATAACTAGGATCTCCTTTGTGGACCTGAGCTAACTATGAGTGGGTGGAGGCGGCAGAGTCCATGTAATCCTCAACAGAAAAAGGGCAACTTCCCTGACAGGTTGCGAGTTGCTGAAGTGGAAGCTCTCCTGTGTTAGGGCCTGGCAGAGTCCAGAGACTGATATGGCTGCAGTACAACCCAGCTTCTTATCCTTGGGTCTATTTAACAGGTGTTAATCAGATTTGGAGCACATGCTCTGTCTTGTTTGAAGCTCAGGAATTCAGAGAAAGACTAAATGGTCAACTGGAGGCTCCTGAGAACTAATTTGCTTTCTGTTCACCTCTGATGTTTAAAAGGTAAACAAAGAAAAAACAAAAAAAAAGGTAAAAAGCAAAAGGTCTTGACACACCGGAAAGATGGAGGGGAAACTTGCAGGTTAGACTTCCTCCTTAAGGTGCAGATGCAGACCTCGATGGTTTGTCTGGGCCAATTTAAGGTTTCCAAGCCAGTACATCTGGCACAAACTTTGCCATTTGCGAAGCAGGAGGTCTGCAGGGCCTTCTCTGACATCTGCATTCCTTCACCAATTACTGATTGGGTAGAGACTTCTGAATTATACTTCTGTTTCATGAATATATAATAGATCTGTTTTGAGGAACAGCATCAGGCTTGTAAGAACACACAGATCACATTTTCTGTCTGACATTTTTATGTTATACCACTAACATAGGTTCTATTCTTGCCATTCTGAAGTTGCATCACAGATCAGCTTGTACCCAAATCATCACACGAAGGAGCTGCATGCGTCTGCTTCTTCATCCACAAAGCTCCAATCTGCTCATTGATGTGGAGATGAAAACCACAAACTGGCCTGTAGCCTGACAGCGATAGTTTCAAACTAAACCTGTGCAGACAACAATTCCTGATATGTCCCAGTGTGCTGCTACACTGCGGTTCGATTACTGACCAAAAACTCAGGATGGTTTCAGGAACAGATGGATGATCAAATCTCAGAGGTGAAATTCAGGCTCTGTTTGAACCGGTTTCTTCCATTAACTTAAATGTGATCACGCAAGACCACCAGGGCTTGATGGAGAGGGGGGTCTGTGTGCTGTGAAGTAAATCTGGTTGCTTGTAACTTGACAGCATCTGCAGCACCACTTAAGATATCATCAGAAACTGAAGGAACTCAAAGCAGTTGTGTTTTTTCCCAATTGTTCAGAAGCCGATGTGGGACGAACAGATCTTGAATCTTCTCTGGATGTTGGCAGAATTTTACATCTGCAGGCCTATTTAGTACCAGCTGGAAAAAAAAGTTGTCCCTGAAGCTCTTTAAGAAAAATCAACCCTTTTCTTGGTGGATTTCTGTGCTTGAAGACACAATGAACAGATTCAGATCAGTAGAAGCTGCAGCAAACAGAGGAAGATCCCAGAGCCAAACTTCAGCCGTTCCAGATGTTCAGATGAGGACCAGAGTTCAGGATGTGGAGAGGAGACAGACTTACTGGACAGACAGTTTGATCCTGAACCAGGTTTTAAAGGGAAACGTCTGGAGTCTTTAGCTGGAACCGACAGGTAAAGTTCAGATAAAATCTTTCTCTGTAAATCTCATATATTATCTAAAAATAAACAAGTGATTCTATTACAAACGGAAACTATCTCAGGTCACAGAGCCACGGCTGCTGTTTGGTGGAGGTTTGGGTCCGGAGGAGGACTGAGACGGACAGAGACGGGACAGGATGACACACAGGCGACAGTCAGCTGGAGGACTAATCGTCTTCATCGTCATCATCCTCTTCGCCTTCGTCGTCTACGTCTCTCTTTCTCTTCTGTCCCTGAACACCTGCCTGTTCCTCTGCAGAGAAAGACCGGCCCAATCACAGCCTGTACAATACCGCTGGGTTTCAAAATCAATATCAGCAGTAACATTTTAACACATCCTCACCTTCCTCCTCTGCATAGTCATCCTCTTCGTCATACTCTTCCTGTGATGAAGCACAGACAAAAATGAGAAGACAGGCAGATGAACTTCAGCTGAGGATGTCTTTTTTTAAATGTTAGAGAAATTTGTCCATTTCTGATTGGAGGACACTAATGACGTTCTACGGATACTCAACACTACATGAATGTGACCAGGCCAACGTCCATCAGGCCGACTCTGACAACTGCTTTTAAACGTGTGTGGTGTATAAAAAATATACATTTACAACATAAATAAAAAAAAATAAATTCCACCTATATTTATTATAAATTACCATATTAACCTAATATAACTACAAAGAATTTTTTCTTCTGCTTAAAATCTTATAATTCAGACTCAAATTGTCAAAATATATTGTAATTTACAGCTGATTTATAGGAAAGTAGTAGGGCTGGGCAATATATTGAGATTTTCAAATGTATCGAGACTTTGTCAGACGCAACATAGAAGGAAGGAATAAAGTTTATATCGAGATAGCTTGTTTTGAGTTAAAAGCATCTTATCTTTTGCACTTTGCACAGCTGTATTTTTTTGTTATGGTCATTGAAAATTATTTTTAATTTATTTTGTTTTAGGAACATTTAATTTAATATAAAGGTACTTTAATTTAATTCAGCTGTTTTAATGCACATGTGCTGCTGAACCTTAATAAAAGTATATTTAGCACTGAAGACTGTAAATTAGAACTGTCTCTTTGGTTACTTGACAAAAAAAACGTATATCGAGATATATATCGTATATCGAGATTCAGGTAAAAAATATCGAGATATAAGATTTTGTTCATATCGCCCAGCCCTAGAAAGTAGGCAGAAAATTTAATCCACAGACGAGGTGCGGCTCAAATCACCCTTATGATGATGAATAAACAAGGACCAAGGTTTCCCTTGCCCGGACATGGGTCACCGGGGCCCCCCGCTGGAGCCAGGCCTGGAGGTGGGGCACGCAGGCGAGCGCCTGGTGGCCGGGCCTTTGCCTATGGGGCCCGGTCGGGCTCAGCCCGAAAGGGAGACATGGGCCTCTCCTCCCGTGGGCTCACCACCTGCAGGAGGGGCCATATGGGGTCGGGTGCATTGTGAGCTGGGCAGCTGCCAGAGGCGGGGACCCTGGCGGTCTGATCCTCGGCTGCAAAAGCTAGCTCTAGGGACATGGAATGTCACCTCTCTGGCGGGGAAGGAGCCTGAGTTGGTGCGCGAGGTTAGATATAGCTGGACTCACCTCGACGCATGGCTTGGGCTCTGGAACCACTGTCCTCGAGAGGGGCTGGACCCTCTTCCATTCTGGAGTTGCTCCCGGTGAGAGGCGCCAAGCTGGTGTGGGCATGCTCATTGCACCCCAACTTGGTGCCTGTAGTTGGGGTACGTTGGACGAAAGGGTAGCCTCCCTCCGCCTTCGGGTAGGGGGACAGGTCCTGACTGTTGTTTGTGCTTATGCACCAAATAGCAGTTCAGAGTACCCACCTTTTTTGGAGTCCTTGGAGGGGGGGTATTGGAGAGCACTCTTTCCGGGGACTTCCTCGTTCTGCTGGGGGACTTCAATGCTCAAATGGGCAATGACAGCGAGACCTGGAGGGGCGTGATTGGGAGGAATGGCCCCCCTAATCTAAATCCGAGTGGTGCTTTGCTGTTGGACTTCTGTGCTCGTCATGGATTGTCCATAAAGAACACCTTGTCGAGACATAAGAGTGTCCACATGTGCACTTGGCACCAGGACACTCTAGGCCGCAGTTCGATGATCGACTTTGCAGTCGTGTCGTCGGACTTGTGGCCGCATGTCCTGGACACTCGAGTGAAGACAGAGGCGGAGCTGTCAACTGATCACCACCTGGTGGTGAGTTGGCTCAGATGGTGGGGAAGGATGCCGGTCAGGCCTGGTAGACCCAAGCATGTTGTGAGGGTCTGCTGGGAATGTCTGGCAGAGTCCCCTGTCAGAAAGAGTTTCAACTCCCATCTCCGGCAGAGCTTCAACCATGTCCCGGGTGAGGCGGAGGATATTGAGTCCAAATGGGCTGTGTTCCGTGCAGACGCAGCTGTGGCCATAAAGTCGTCGGTGCCTGTCGTGGCGGTAACCCCTGAACACGTTGGTGGACACCGGTAGTAAGGGATGCCGTCAAGCTGAAGAAGGAGTCCTATTGGACCTTTTTGGCCTGTGGGACTCCAGAGGCAGCTAATGGGTATCGGCGAGCTAAGCGGAGCTAAGCGGAGCGCAGCTTCGGCGGTCGCTAAGGCAAAAACTCGGGCATGGGAGGATTTTTGAGAGGCCATGGTGAAAGACTTCCGGACGGATTCTGGTCCACCATCCAGCGGCTCAGGAGGGAAAGCGGTGCTCCGTCAACACTGTGTACAGTGGGGATGGGGGGCTGCTGACCTCGACTCGGGACGTTATGAGGCGGTGGAAGGAATACTTCGAATACCTTCTGAATCCCATCAACACGTCTTCTGATGAGGAAGCAGAGTCTGGGGTAGGTGGTGCTGGCTCTCCTATCTCTGGGGCTGAGGTGGTTAAAAACCTCCTCGGTGGCAAGGTCCCAGGGGTGGATGAGGTCCGCCCAGAGTTCCTTAAGGCTCTGGATGCTGTAGGGCTGTCTTAGTTTACACGCCTCTGCAGCATCGCGTGGACATCGAGGACAGTTCCCCATGACTGGCAGACTGGGGTGGTGGTCCCCCTATTCAAAAAGGGGGACCGGAAGGTGTGCTCCAACTACAGGGGGAATCACACTCCTCAGCCTCCCCGGTAAGGTCTAGTCAGGGGTGCTTGAGAGGAGGGTCCGTCGGATAGTCAAACCTCGGATTGGGGAGGAGCAGTGTGGTTTTCGTCCCGGTCGTGGAACAGTGGACCAGCTCTACACAACTCTTCGGGGTCTTTGAGGGGGCATGGGAGTTTGCCCAACCAATCTACATGTGTTTTGTGGATTTGGAGAAGGCATTCGACCGTGTTCCCCGGGGACTCCTGTGGGGGGTACTCTGGGAGTATGGAGTGCCGGACTCGCTTGTTCGAGCTGTCCGGTCCCTGTACGACCGGTGTCAGAGCTTGGTCCGCATTGCCAGCAGTAAATCAGAATCGTTTCCAGTGCGGGTTGGACTCTGCCAAGGCTGCCCTCTGTCACCGATACTGTTCATAACCTTTATGGGACAGAATTTCTAGGAGCAGCCGAGGTGTCGAGGGGATCCGGTTCGATGGCCTCAGGATTGGGTCTCTGCTCTTTGCGGATGACGTGGTTCTTTTGGCTTCATCGGGTCATGATCTTCAGCTCTCACTGGAGCAATTCGCAGCCGAGTGTGAAGCGGCTGGGATGAGAATCAGTACCTCCAAGTTAGAGACCATGGTCCTCAGCCGGAAAAGGGTGGAGCCCTCTCTCCGGGTCTGCGACAGGGTCCTGCCCCAAGTGGAGGAGTTTACGTATCTCGGGGTCTTGTTCACGAGTGAGGGAAGGATGGAGCGGGAGATCGACAGGCGGATCGGTGCGCCATCTGCAGTGATGCGGACTCTGCATCGGTCTGTCGTGGTGAAGAGGGAGCTGAGCCAAATGGCAAAGCTCTCGATTTACCGGTCGATCTACGTTCCTACCCTCACCTATGGTCATGAGCTGTGGGTAGTGACCGACAGAACGAGATCGCGACTACAAGCAGCCGAAATGAAAGGGTGGCCGGGTTTTCCCTTAGAGATAAGGTGAGAAGCTCGGTGATCCGGGAGGGGCTCAGAATAGAGCCGCTGCTCCTCCACATCGAGAGGAGCCAGATGAGGTGGCTCGGGCATCTGGTTAGGATGCCTCCTGGACGGTTCCCTGGTGAGGTGTTCCGTGCACGTCCTAACGGAAAGAGGCCCCGGGGAAGACCTAGGACACGCTGGACAGACTACATCTCTCCGCTGGCCTGGGAACGCCTCGGGATCCCTCCGGATTAGCTGCTGAATGTGGCCGGGGAGAGGGAAGTCTGGGTTTCCCTGCTTAGGCAGCTGCCCCCGCGACCGGATAAGCGGAAGAAAATGGATGGACGGATAAAAAAAATGTTCATATCTTATAATACCAAAAGAAATACATGCTGTGTTTAAACAACTATTCAAGAAAAATACCTCTCCCTGTATTCTGTTCTCTGGGTCATGTGTCAGAGGCGGCCATTTTGGTGCTGAACCTGGTCTAGTTCACTGTCACACCTTAGGTGAATCCATCAGACCAGCCAGAGAACTGAACTTCCTCCAAGTCTTCTTAAAAGACTCACTTCAGAATCAAATTCCAGACTGTCAGACAGCAGCACCTGATCCAGATCAGATCTGGTGGAACTATTAAAGTTTGCTAGAGTTACTATAGAAACTACTGATCAATAATAATCTTCTGAGAAAAGAAAAGATCAAAGCTGTTTTTTTTCTCACAAGTATCACTCAGTATGTGGTCTAGACTCTGTTCTCTGCCTGGCTGAGCACAGGTGCATGATGGGATGGGGACTTGCCGTGGATCTACCTGCAGGCTAAAGCCTGAGTTGCCCACCTGATTGACCTGGTTCACCTGAAAGCTCAACCCCACCTCTCCTCCCTCTGAGCCAGCCTCATCCTCCTCTTCATCCTCCTCTTCTTCATAATCGCCGGTTGGCCCTGCCCCCTCCTCACCATCTTCATCTATAAACACATATGGCCATCATTCAGAAGCTTTCACATGTTTACAAAAAAATAGGGTAGAAAGTCCAGAAATCAGTGCCCCACCATCGTCATCAGCCTCAGAGTCTGGGGCCTCATTGTCCTCCTGGTCGAAGCCATCCAGGTAAGTAACCTGAGGAAGCAGCTCAAACACACTCTCTCTGTAGTCCTCCAAGGATGTGATCTCGCAGTTGAACAGGTCCAGACTCTGCAGACTTTTCAGGTTTTGCTGCAGCAGGAAACAGCATTTTAGCATTTCTGACAATCTACTGTCACTTCTTTACAGTTTAAAAAACAGAAGAAGAGTCAATGACTGACCAGCGCCTCCACGGTGCTCAACTCTTTTATCTTGTTCCCGCTCAGGTTGAGGTAGTTCAAGTTGGGACATTTCTCCGCAAGAGTCTCCAAAGACCCTGACAGGTTGTTGTCACTTAGCTCCAACTGTGGAAATAGTCAAAGTTTTTATTTATTTATTTTTAAACACTGTCTTTTATTACAATGCAAAAAAAAGGTCAAGGATCCACAGTATAATCCAAGAGACGGTACTGTATTATTACAAAAACAACAGAAATAAACGAATACTCTCTTGCTCTTCTTTTAAGATCTGGTGGACACAAATGCAACCGAGTCATTTTGCGGTCTAAATGCATATTTACAGACAGAATCTTTAAGTTTCATCACCTCCCTCTAAAATTTCTTTATCTTGTCACATTCCCAAATTTAAATTGGTGTTGGCTGTTTGGGATTGGCCTCCTTATAGGCTGTGATCCAGTCCCACAGACCCAAAGTCTATTTTTAGTTTTGCACTCCCTGTATCTAGTTTGGCTGTTGATATCCTGTCAGAATCAGATACCAGGTAATCGTAGGAAACAGGAATGGTTAGTAGAAGAGTCAAAACAGTCAACAGAGCAAGCAGGAGAACCATCACACCAATCAGAACAGTCCTCTGTCTTTTTCAGTAAATAACTGTAAATGACAAGTAGTTCATATAAAGTGTCTTGATCTTCCACTAATGCCTAGAACATAACATTTATTGATTGATTAACTAAAGGCAGTGAAGATGCAGTTTTCAGCTCAGTTTTCTTCATCGGAGTTGGGTGAAGTGATGTAATGTGCTGCAATGTGTTGGTCAGTTTGGTTGCTTGCTTTTGTTTTCACTCCAGTCTGTCTGCAGTAGCTAACCCAGTAGCTAACTTAAAGCAAAATAAAGGGCTGCACACAGGCTCTCCACATACAAACTTCGCTCTTCTTGCTTTGGTTTACATGCCTGTTTATAATATTTGGTTAGAATTTATAACTTTAAGAGTGTTGACATTATAAAGCTCTACATAGCCACAGGTCTTTTGTGATTATCAAAACTCTTGGTCAGTCACAGTTCCTACTTGAAGTATAATCAAGTAAAAGCACAACAGCAACACTTACTGGACCACAAGGTGTCCCACAGTCTCTTCAGCACATATATAATTCAACCAAGCTTTATGTTTATTTCCCTGACTGCAGAGACTATCTTTCCACATAAAAACAAACAATTAACTAAGAATATTGTCATGATAAAAATCCCAAAAACAAAACCAAAGAATCTGCAAAACACAAAGTTCAGCACCTGGAGCTCCGTTCACCGAAACCTGGCAGCCAAGCAGAGCTTACCTTACGTAGTTTGGGCAGTGAAGGCAGCTTTGTCAGTGAGCTCAGACCCACGTTGACCATACTAAGGAACTCGAGCTCTGTGAACTCATCCGTCAGACCCTCAACTTCCCCATCAGCTGAGCGACTGTTGTCCACCACCAGCTCCACAATCTGGTGAAAAGAAATAAAGCAGTGCTCTGGATGGCTGTATTCGAAGCAACTGGGCATTTTAATTCCATTTCATCCTAACCTGCTGTTCACTGAATGTCCATCAGATGACAGCAAAAACACAAAGTGACGTATGTAAAGGTATACTTTCACCATAATGATGAAGAACACTAAATAATTTAAAACGCTTAACAACAATTGATTCATGGTTACTGCTTGTCTTCTAGGTGACTGATTAATCTGCTGCAGCTTTTAGCAAAACTCTAACCTGAAGTCATTCTGCTGGATTATCCCAACATTTTCTTACAGGAATGACTAAATAATATTTATTGCAGCCCTTACACAGACAAGAACATGTTTTGTTTTATCAAAGCTCCAAAAGGCAGTTATGTCCTCATTGCTTCATTTATTGACTGTTTATTCCACCCAAAGAGTTCAAGTATAAATAAATAATTTCATTAATAAAGAGCAGAAATTAATAAATTTGTTCTTTAAAAAGGATTTTAAAACATTTATTTTTACATTTACTTCTAATCCTTTCAGCATTTCGTATATCCATTTGCCTTTAGTTTTGTGGGTTTCCTCATTTTTGTATTGACGTTTTTTTCTGGACTTCTAGACTCAATTGTCCCACTTTTATTTATTTCTGTCTATAAACAAAGTAGAATATCCACGACTAACACAACATTAGCAGTTAGCTGAAAGACTTGCCTGAAAAATGAACTAAACGGTATTTGATTTATCCCCAAATGGATGTTATATTGGAATAGTAATGATATTGAGGAAAAATGAATAAAAATAATAAGATAATGTTTCTGAAAATCATCTGATCAATTGTTGGAAACATATAAATCCAGGATAAATAAGCAATAAAAAAGGTATAGTAAAGTCAGTCTTTGTAATCTTTGCTTAACGGGAGAAATAATAAATAAAACAACCTTTTAAAATCACATTTGCAACACATTCTTAAACTAGTTATATTTACTTGAACATTTTTTATCCTCCTTACCAATTATGTGCAACTACGGTGAAGTTAAAATGTTAATACTTTACTTTACAATTAATTGAAATGGAAGAATGTAATATTTAAAATATTTGCATTGTTTGTTTTATTCAATATTGCTACAACAAAAAGAAAAGAAAATCTATAAAAGGAATAAACAGAATCCAAATATTCGCATGATACTGATGATAAAATGGACTGTGTTGTGGTATGCCATGCAAACTGATGGTTGCTTCTATTTCCCAGAGTTCCTTTGCTCTTCCTGCTTATATAACCACAAGAGCTTCAGTAGACAGCATCAGCCTGCAGCTCCACCATCTCCACTGTGACTGCGCAGGGTTTTAACCCTCTATAATCTGCATTCAGTGTGGAGGTGCTGCTGCAGGAGGAGGAGAAGGAGGTGGAGGAGGAGGGGGTTTCTATACGTCCGCCATCTGCCGGCTTCCCCCAATTCATAAAACATGAAAGAAGCGTTTCATTTGCTGAAGTGAATTAAGTTAGAGTATTATTTAACGGGAGATAGGGGTTATATAACACATACACACACGCGCGCGCACACACACACACACATGCAGCATGGAGTCGTGTTGTATAGAAATGGACGACACAACCTGACACGTCAATTACACCGACTTCGTAACTGCGGCCATATCGTCCATGTACCAATGCTTAACAGAGGTAAACAGGATAAACTAGTAACCAGTAATCTGGTTAAGTTGTGTGAATCTATTCGACCAGAACCGACAGAAATCACCTTGTCATCTGTGGTACTTGAAAGCCTGGAGTAACGTAGTCTTTCACCGTTACGACGCGGTTATCCCTACACCGAACCCTCGTTCACACCGTAACCGCGTTACGGTAATGGGCCACGGCGTAACGCAGCATTATCAGTGCTTTTAAAGGTCATGCAAGTTAAAAATTTCGTCGTTATAGGCCATCATACCAGTCAACACGACAGCTAATCCGCTTTCTAAAACGGTAAGTCGGTAACGCGTTACTGCTCCAGTATGTATGACCTACCTCAGTGCGCCACCGAACTGGTTCGCACCGAAATGTCAGCAAAAGCCAAAAAATATGATATATTTTATTTTGAATACATCTGGGCACAGTGTGAAGTGACGGGACACGGTTAAAAGAAGTCTGCTGTAAGACGTTTCCGTCGAAGTTTGAACCGCCGGAGACTTAAAATGTCCGCTCGTGGAGGAGGACGAGTCTATAACCGACTGCTGAGTTGTTGTTGTTGACGTGCTTCGTTTAAACAGAAGATGAGCCCGAAACAGTCCGGTGGTCACCTGAAACCCTCCGCACTAACCCCCAACAAACACCCAGAAGTATTGTTTTTATTAATTATGCTTTATATCGATGTCCTACTGTTAAAGCTGAGCAGCTCCGAGCCGCTGGGGAAGGCTGAAAGTTAAACTTCGCTTGGTCGTGTCCGTGACGGTGTTTCAGTTATCAGTTAATAAGTGTTGATCGACTCGGTGTGTTAAGGAGCGTAAATCGACCCCTAACTGGTGCATTTTACAGAATAATTTGAACCTCCGTGAGAGACGGGATTTCACTGGAAAGCAGGAGGGGGCGGGCGGACGGATGAAGCAAGCCCTGAGATGCTCCACATCCAGCTGAATTCGGTTATACGAGATGGGGCAGCAGATCAGACTGAGAGTTGATCGATATTTGCGGTTAAGCAGCCAAATTTCCGAACACAGCGATGTGAGTGGGGTTTAGAGGGACGGAGGGGAAGCAGCCAGCCTGAGCTCCGGGCGCACATCACCTCGCGGATTATTTCAGACAACAATTAACATATTATTAAAGTATAAGTAACTTACCTCTGCTGGACTCCGGTTCCGCAGCTCCAAAGTGATTCTCTTCTTCATGTCCATATTGATAAATATGGTGCGGTTGTTAAGAAGCAAGCGACGTACAGTTAAGAAAGTACCGGGGATCAGAGCGGTGGTTGCCCTCCTCCACTGACCGCAGTTTGCCTACTGATCCTCCATGATACCTCGTGCCCTTCCCTCTCCACTACAACCCCGCCCCCCGGCGCACAGGGTTGGCCGTGTTTATGATTGCCGCCGCTGATTGGTCAATGGACACGTCAATCATTACTGATCGGATAATAATCCACTAACTGGACAGTTGGATCCCAAAAGCCACAGACAGCCGCGCGCATTCATATGGGAGTTGTAGTAATGCAATAGAAGCAGAAATTAGTTTCTTATTTTACCCTTAAACGCAAAAGCACAGCTCATCTCGGCATCAGTCATTAAAGAGTATTTTACGCTTTGTGTTTAATAATTTTTATATGTGATGATGTTAATCTGTTTCTTTCACAAAAAAACCTTTTAACTTAGGATTTTAGTAAAGGTCAACATGAGATATGAACCAGAACCTTTAACCCAAACTGTAATAAGCCTTAAGTCATCAAGTTTTCATATGGTAAAATATCAATCTTTCTATTTCAGACCAAAATATAAAACAAAATATCTTATTCTATTTTGTAAATGCATATCTTTACGTAAAGCTGTTTATCACAAAGTTTATTTAAAAAGATAACTATCATAAGTTAAAGCCAAATCAACAAAATGTTTGCATATTTGCAACTGCAGTGGCATAATAATGATAAAAAAAAAAGATCCTGATGACACTAAATGTTTTAGTTCTTCAAAGCCTCACAGTGGTTCAAATACTATGGAAAGCTGTCAAACTATGTAAGGTGTGGTCAGTGAATGCCTCATGCATATCTCAGCTATTGCTCCCAAGGCATAAAAAAAACACAAGAAAGATGTTCATATTCCAAAAAAACAAGTTTATATTTTAGATTACCAATGCAGGCAGCCATTATCATCATCATCATCAAGAAAGCAATCAGGTACAGTTAAAAAAATACAACTTTATATGTACATACAAAAGGGTTGGCTTCGCTGAGGTTATAAAAATAACTATAACTTAAATGATGCTGAATCACAGAATAAAGGAAAAAAGGAAGGGCATGACAGGTAGGTGAGAAGATACAGGTAGGCTAAAAAACAAGCAACCAATGGATATCAGCTCACAAGCAGCATCAGTAACTGGTTTCTCATCAAGGCTGAACTGGGCCAACATGTGAGAGCCTTTGTGTTTCACCTTTGACTGGATTGTTAACTGTAACCTGCTTCACAGTGTCATAGGGAGGGGTACTTGTAAAGGTTGTAGTTTATATTGCCTTGTTATGACAACATTAAAAAGGGACATTCATTTTAAGCAGTGATTAAGTCGAGAGCAAAACCACAACTAAGACTTTGAAGTGCTGGACCTCTGACACTGGTTTCTTCAGCATTGTTAAACAAATGACATTTTTTTAAAACCCCACAGCGCCTTGACAGGTCATTCTGTTGCACTTTGTAGTAACAACCATTGCATTATTGAAAAAATATTTTTATTTATATACTTTTAACCTCAGCCGACAGGCATTATTTGGTATTTAGACATTGTCCCCAATTCATGAGCTGATCTGTGGCTGACGTGAAAACCAGATAGTAAATTGGAGAAACTACTGCAGCTGGGAAGGCTCCTGACATTAGCTCCAATTCAGAAAATGAAAACTTCCTAATATTAAAATGTTGCAGCAGTGCTCTCTGATTGGCTGATCATCGACAAGGTTTAGCAAAGCTGACAGAACACATGCTGGTTTATAGTTTTCCAATGAATCGAGGTAACACTGGAAGTCATCAAGTAACTTAAACTGACAGGATCATCGTTTTGCTTGGATATTGTGAAATGTTGATGCAGCATTAGTTGTCAGCACTATTCTATTGACACCCACTTACAGTCCTGATACCCTACAACTGAAAGATTAGCTGATTCATCGGGGTCAACACAATAATGTAAAGGCAATTCATGGTTTCTTCATCTGCTTGACTTTGAGGCCTGCTTTATGTAAATTTCATCATCTTCATTAGTCCCTAAGGGTCCACCACTTCCCTCTGCAGCCAAGCGCATGTAGTCCAAATATTTATGACCACACATACTTCACTGCGCCTAATACACATCCCTGAATCAATCTCCTCTCAGATAAACAGCATACCAAAAAAAAAGCAAAATAACAACATAGGACGCTTGCTTTGAATAAAGGCTTTGCATGAAAATTGCCATTATAAACACTTTAACAATGTACTGACAGGGTAACTTGCACATGAATGGAAGCTTTGGTGCAGCTGACCCAAATGGCATGTATGGGACATCTGCACGAGTCCCAAACCACTTATCCAGCCTTCCCAATGTTTCCTGTTTGATTCAGTTATTTGGAAGTCTGAAGAGTTAAAGTTTCTAGTAAAAAAAAAGGGCCTAGAGTATTTAAAACCATTCTGTGCATGTACAGGCCAAGTCGTTTATATCCATTCAGCTACTGCAGTAGATGTAATGTAAAATAAAAAATACTTTAGCACAAGTCAAAGTGTTTCAGACGAAGCGTGAAGATAATGCGACTTTTTTTTTTCTTTTTTTTAAACGTGTAACATGCACCTCTAGAAGCTGTTGTGTGAATCTTAAGTTTAATAAAAAAAGTTTAGGAGGCATTTTTCAAAAAGCTGTTAAGGCCATCGAGGCCCTATAAGAGGACAAATGAGCAGCAGACAATCTGGTATTCATGAGCTACATAAAGGCTGGACATCCAAAGAGGAAAAGTAGCATATAGATCTGGACATTGTTGTTTTCTGTTATGATGAACCCTTTTTGGGTTTAAACTGTTCCTTGGTGGAAAAAAAAATGTTTGAAGAAGTCGCCTTTGGTAACCTGATTTATTTATAGCCTGAAAATGACTAAAAATAATAGAGATAATGATCAGTGTTTGAAATAATTAACAGTCCAACCTAAATCTAGGCCCATTTGGCCTTGATAACCACCTGATGGAGGAAACACAGTTGATTTTAAATAATAATTTTCATCACTTCATGAAATGATGTTTTCTGTGACTTTCCAAACTTCAGATTCCAGTCATTAGAAGGATTCAGGGAATAATGAAATTCAGTTTGTCAACTGTTAGACCAACAACAAAAACAAGAAATGAGTCACCAGGCATCAGGCTGTGTCCCTGAAATGATTCCTCATGCTTATGAAGGAATTCCAACGAGGCCTTTTAGCTTAAAATTAGAATAACTATCGAGAAACCAATGAGAAGCGCTGCTTTGTTGTTAAGTGATTATATGCCTACATGATTTGCTGCACTTGAAAAAGCCCTGAAACAAGTCATATGCAACATCAGGACAAAATGTGAAACAAGTTGGAAAGACTCCCAAAAAATGACAAGAGTCTTTCAAAAAAATGACCAAAAAATACAAATTGTCCCTGTTTTTCCAGCACCTATCTGTGGCCGTGTTTTCTGCCCTGCTTCACTATTACAGGGAAGGAAAATAGTGTCAGAGAGGAAAAAAAAATAGTTAAAAAGCCATTAGATAAATTCTTGATTCTGGGATTAATTAAATGAAACGGCATAGAAAAAAGTGAATATCATTTAATCCAAAAGGGCTCAAACAGATAACACAGGGACAAACAATGACATCCAAAATATAAAGAGGGAACATTGTTATTAAGGATAAACTAAAACCTAAACTCCAGCTGTATATCATTTACTCTACGTGAAGCACCCGTCCTCAGTATTATGGTCTTTACTTTATAACCTCTCATTCTAATTCAATCAGGAAGCAAAGTTCTGGGTATAAACAACATTCAAGGAATAAAAATGGCTGCTTAGACCGTGAAGCCTTTTTCCCAACACGGTTGTTTAAGATTACTTTGAGTAAAGGCTCCATCTTCTCCTAAGTTCACTCATCTTTTCCTTTCTACTTGGAAACAGTTTCCATTTTGCTGCAATCCCACTTGATGAGGGATTTAGGAATAAGAAACAAGCAGAAACTCAAAACTGTGAATGATTGAAGTTCTCCATCCTTCATTCCTTCCATATCCTCCTGATCTGTTCATAGCAAATCATACAGGGACTCAAAATCGCACAGAACTGTACTTTCATTAGTCCTCTACCAGTCCATCATTAATCTTTTTAGAGAAGCCATTTTGTCTCTCTTCTCCTAATAGTTGGTATCAAACATTTGAGGGGGATTCAAAACGGTGCCATGAGTCAGCTCCAACCCCTGTCTCAAGTCAAATGTATGAGTCTAATCAACCATTTCCTGCTATGAGTGTGTCATTGGTGTGTCTCCCCCTCCTCACCCTTCTCCTCGTCCTGCTCGTTCTGTTACGAGCTGACCTGTGTCGCATCTCCCCCCGTCTCCACCAGTGTCACCTGCCCCTCTTCTCCCTCCATGATGATGCCCCCCTCCTGCAGCACCACCATCTCTCCCTCTTCTTCCACCACACCGGCAGCCCCCTCCTCTTCATCTTCCCCTCCCACCACCTCGTCAGGACTGGCAGCGTTGGCGGCAGTGCTGCCGGCGCTGTTGGCGTTGGTGCTGATGGCCTGACTTTGGGCCATGGCCTCCAGCTTGATGCGGTACTCCTCGGCTTCCTGCTCCTTGCGCAGCAGCTGCTGTCGGTACTCCTGAGCCTTCCTGTTGGCTTCCTGTAGTTGTCTCTGCAACAGCTCCTGACGAGCGAAAGAAGAAACGGAGGCAGAAGAGGAGGAAGTCATCCCATCCATGAGAAGTTTAATTAGAGCTGAGATACTAAATTATTTGAGTTTATCATCAAAAAGAAAAGTAATTACAACTATTTAGATAAAAACCTGATGACTTCTTACAGTTGTCCATAATTTAAATGTATGACAACTATGGTGATTAGATGTGGAAATTTCCTTCATTTTTTGGGTTAATAAACTAGGAAATCTCCTCAACGTGCAGACAAAAAGTTGCTTGATTTATAAGAGATAATTGATTTACGGAAAATGAAAGTAACAATTAGCACCTTCCCTATTTTCAACGGCTTATAAAAATAACATCAGAAAACTTCAGATGTGGTTTTACAGACTGAAAACCACATTATAGTGTTTTGAAATCTGTTCATATTTTTAATTTGCAGATTTCAAAGTTAAATTTATTCTTTCAAATCTTGAATTTAAAGTAAAAAAAAACCTAATATCCAGCACGAATAAACAGGTTTCACTTACCGTTTCTCCTGTTTCACTGTGGTTGTTGGTTACCTCCAGCTTCCTCTTCCTAGAGGGGGGAGGCTGAGGTTCCTCTGTCACCACCTCCTCCGTTACCGTGTTGGCGGGCACTGCCAGCACTAAAAATAAACAAAATGATAATCAGCAACAAAACAACCTTAGGATGACTTACAGTCATTGCAGCGCGCCGTACTCTGCTGTCCGTGCTGCATTGTGACAAAGAACGGCTGTGCCATCCCTCCGGTGGTCTGCAGGTTGCCATGCTGGTCCGTTACTATGGTGATGACTCTCTGCCCCCCCTCGTTGACGACAGCAGCGTGCTGAATGTTAGAATCCAGAGCGCTGGCCGCCATCGCTTCCTCTGAATCTCCTGAAGTACAAACACAAAAATTAAACAGGATATACTGTGGAGGGGTGGAGATTTCATGGTTCCATTATTGTTTTTAATGCCCCTTTAGACCCATCACATTAGAATAAAATGTTTGAAATAAAGCAAACAAAGAAAAAGTCACAAAACGTTTTATCCAGTGTTTTATCCATTTCAACTGTTCAAGATAAGTTTGGTCTTCCAGCGCATTTTACTCATAACTGTTTCACTTTAAACATGAGTACCACCACCCTCTGTTCACATTACTTTACCCAGTTTTCTCACTCCATAACATTTAATATGCACCCAAGCTACTTTTTCTTTACATCTGAAAAGTTTATTACAAATTCTCTACACTATTATATATAGGGCAGTGAAATAAGAGGTTTGTGTGTATGTTCTCACCTGCACTGGCTTTGTTGAGGAGCTCAGCCAAATTTACCACCCCTCCCTGGATGGCAGGTATCCCTTGGATGATAAACTGTGGCTGGTTGGTGGTGCTGCTTGTTTCCACGTTCATGCTCACTTGGTTCATAGTCACCTGGTTCATGTTGACCTGGTTCTGCATCCCCTCCTGCACACATAAGTTAGACACACACATTTTTAAAATTACCATGACCAAGCTCTTTAACAAATCCTGTTTGCTTTAACCTCTATTTAGACCTAATAATAATAATAATAATGTTCTTCTGTGTTTGATAATAATAATACAAAAAAAAACTCATCACATACAGATAACTGACAAA
Source organism: Melanotaenia boesemani (assembly GCF_017639745.1). NCBI lineage: Eukaryota > Metazoa > Chordata > Actinopteri > Atheriniformes > Melanotaeniidae > Melanotaenia > Melanotaenia boesemani. The sequence continues at coordinate 23,150,136 of NC_055698.1, forward strand.
ACAAATACTGAGCTGCATCATGAGATAATGTACACATTTAACAAACAAATCGGAGTAATAATGGTTTATTTTAACATTTTTGTGTCCTTATTTGGTTTTCCACAGTAAAGACAGGAAATTCAGGGTATCGTGTCCACACATATACAAGCTGTGTCTCATAAGAGACACATTGGATAAATAAGGTTACTCTTTAATTTACATTGGCAATAAAATCATAAAGGATATTATATACCAGAAGGGAAGGCAGCTGGATTTTTTAAAAATTCCTCTAGATGATGTAAGAGCGCACAGCACGTGACTGACTGGACGTTTTTGTGTTTTTGTCTCACCTGCAGCAGCAGCACCAGCTCTGTGTTCTGGATGTCGACTGCAATGTCAAACGGTGTCTTGTCAAATTTACTGAGCGCGTGCACATCTGCCCCATGTTTGATGAGGGTCTCTGCCACGCTGTGATGTCCGTGCTGTGCTGCCCAGTGAAGAGCCGTCATCTTCAGCATGTCTTTGGCGTTAATATCTGCTCCGCTCTGAAAGACGTTTTTTCAAACCACATGAGAGACCTGCAGATACTGATGGATTCCCTGACCAGATATTCTGATTATGGACTTGTTTTCCAGTTAATCATTACCATTAATGCATTTTCCATTAACACATTAACTAATTTGTTTCAGGCCCTTCAGAAACAAGTAGAATTGGCATGTTAGGACAACAACATAAGGAAAGAAGTGTTGACAGAAACATATCAAATGCCAACAAATAATCTCCTAAACCTGTGGTTTATGGAAACCTTTGAGGCCTGAACACATCCTGAAGACCAGACTGTTTTTTTGTTTTGCTGCTACAAACTCACAGCAGCGAAAGAGCAGTTACCAATCAATGACTAACTATTTGTTGTAAAAACAGATTAGAAAAATATAGACCGATGAAGCAGAAATGGGGTTATATAATGAAAAAACACCACCAGTAGATGACTGTTACTGTATAATGCATCTGTGTTACAGGTGTTCTTTATCTCCACCTTTACTGGCTGCACAAATTAAAATGTGCACTTCTTTGGGTCTAAGAAAGCAAAACCAAAAAGCTTTCTCTAGTCTGGCTCTGCTGACTTAATTAACTCTGGTGCTGTAACTTGTTGAGTTGTTGTCAGTCTGGTTTAACAAGCTGATGTAGGACGATAATGTTTAGGAGCAGTACAACTGGCAAATATGCGTCCAACAACATTAGCACTGAAGTGTTGCTGTATACTCTCAGTGACAATGTTTGCGTGGAAAAGATAATGCAACTTTATTTGTGCACAGTAGTTCCAGCTGTAAATGAGTCTCTGCATCTTTTTAGCTTAGAAGACTATTTCAAATAAAACCAACAAGACTGAGCTCTGCTTTGAGGATGTTCTTTAAATTCCATTTAAACAGCTGCAGGTTGTTCACCGTTGCAAAGTTTATTCTATGTGTCTGATCTCATTTCTACTTGAAAATTGTGCAGCTGCTGTTGGATTCTTTTGTCACAACAACTTTAAGTCATTATTTACATGTTATTCAAGTTAAAGTTTACCAATCTTGTTTATGAATCTGGTCTTCAAATTCATTCTGTGCTCATTAGATGCCTTAAGGCTCTGGAAAGGCCTGACTATCAGTGAAGGAAACAGCACAGGACCTACCCTGACAAGCAGCTCTACGATGACTGTGTGACCCTCGGCGGCAGCCATATGTAGTGGGGTCCTGTCCACTTTGGTGCGGGCGTCCCTGCTGACGCCAGCCCTCAGCAAGACGTCTGCCGTAGAGTAATGGCCGTGCTGGGCCGCCAGGTGGAGAGGGGACGTCCCCAACTGTGGGTCGTATGGGTAAAACACGTGACGTCACTGCAGCAAATAAACTATGACAACATCAGTAGCTTCAAATGTTTAAAGGATGTGAAACTATTCCAGAAGAAAACTAATCCTTGAATTGTTTCAAAAAGCTCAAACTCAACAATAATATGCAACATAGTCTAATGAAATCCACTGTGAGGCGTTCAAGGCCTGCCTCTTACCCAGTCGGTGGTGAATGGTGCTCCATTAGCCATCAGGTTTCGGACTTCATCATCCTGACCTTTCCGAGCTGCCTCCAGCAGCCTCTTCCCCAAGTCCACCAGCGACATCTGACAGATAAAAACAGGTGATCAGTTTTGAATATTAAGCAACATTCATACTCTGAATTATTTTCCTGCGTCTGACACACAAATAAACTTCTGTGTGGAATATAAAAACTGGCTCATTTCACACTTATAAACAATCCACATGCATGTCTTTTCTAATATCACCTCCTCTTCTGAGATCTCTAACATACCCAACGTGAACTTTTGTACCTGTTCTACTAGTTTTTGAAAAAAAAAAAAAAAAAAAAAAAAAATGATTAATTAATGCTTACACTAGGTCTTTAACTAGAACAGTTAAACAGCTTTAAAACCCCAAAATGTGAGGATTTAATTCTGTTCTTTGTTCCACAAGAATAAACTATCAAATATCTTGCAATCTTTTGTTGATGTCAATGAAAACTTCGGCATTTTGTGACATTTTTTTTTATCTAGTTTTTCAAATGTAAATTGGTTTTCCCCTTTCTCCTGTGAGATAAAAACTGCACAAAACTATTTCAGTTCTTTAATAAGCACATTGAAATGGAAAAATTTAGACAGATTGTAGTATTTTAACGCATTACTCTGATCAGTATGACTGATTATTGATTTATCATATATAAAGAACATGACAAATAACACCACTGTTTCAAATGTAGTAAAAACCATTTCAAATTGCAACCCAAAATGTTGCTGTCAGATAAGAAAATTGTTTAAAAGTGTGTGAAATTAAACATAAAAAACAGGTTAAAACACGTCTCTCTAAAGATCTGCCAAGTTTCTGTTTTTCTGAACTATTTTTTTTCTGTATACAAATAAAAAATAACTACATTTTTGTTTCAGTGATTATACACATACAATCTGGTACTTTTGCAAGTACGCAAGAAAGATTTAAGAAGTTTCTGTAAAACCATATAAATTACACTACAAATAACAGCTAGCCCCATCCTCACCACTAATTTACTTTAACTGTGCTCGTTTTCTAAAGCTAACTACTATGTGTCCATTTTCGGACATGGCTCCGCCTATCAATATCCAACAAAAATCTAAGGGGTTTCTGAAAAAGTTATTACTTTTTGCACATTTTACTGCGGAAGGGCAACGTAAAACGCACAAATGCTACTGTCTAAGAGCTAAGTTGACATCGAATTAAGATTTATTTTAAACCTGCGAAAACAACACCGCTGGTGTCCGATATTGGGTTTAGGCCACTGTTGGGTTCCAGTTTTGGGCGCTAACAATGAAAACATCTAAAAGATTTAGCTACACAAAAATAACATCATATACAAAAACGGAAACTATGGTTCTGAAGAGAAATTGGCCTAACGTGACTGAGCTATTTGGGTATGATCGGAGCATTTTGGTTTTCTTTAGTAGGAAAACTGTACGAAGCCACGTCCGATAATAGAATCTGAAATGGCACCAGCTTTTGCAATTGCGAAACAGCGGAGAAGGACGAAGCATTTCTCTGTGCGGCCGAGGAGCCATTTTACGCGCCTTCATGGACAGAAAAGAGTCCGCCATGTGCCACGTACTCCCTTGTCCCCTCTCAAAGCTATTATTTACCATGTTCACCGTGTAAATACACTTGTGCCATCACTACATTTACAGTAGCACAGACAGGAAACTGTTTGATATTAAGTTGTTGGTTTTCCGGGGGAAGTCACACAGAAATTTCCTATTTTACACACGGAGAAAAAAACTACTTCCACATCCGGTTAAGTTGCATTCTGTAAGCGTGCGCCATCAAACCGCTCACCGGAGACCCAACTGATTATATTCTTTAACCTTTGTCCTTTTTTTGCTGATCTTTTACAATGTAAATGCTAGGAAAATACCGGTCTTCTCCTTCCACAGGACGGCAGAGAGGCTACTTACCGTATCCAGGTTTGTAAGGGGCCAGCCAGGCTGTTCCTCTTAGCTAATGTTAGCACGCTAGCCAGCTAAACAGAACACTCCCCTGTGTGAGAAGGGCTAATGCACTTTTATCGCTCCGCCACACCCAGAAAGAGCTGGTGATGTGCAGACTTTATTTCAAAATGCGCAAAGCATCGTCATAAGGCGCCACTACAGTCTACCGGGCTCCTCGGGACTTGTTTACTGCAGAAAGTTGGCAAGAGGCGGCCGCTACTCGACCGGATGTTATGGATTTGGCGTTCAGAGTAAACGTTGGGTGAATTGCTTAGCCTCTGATATTTATTTGTTTTTACGAGCGGGTTCGTTTTTCAACAGCTTAATACCTTACAGGAAATCTGGAGAATTATAGTTTATATAGATATGACTTTAAAATTACATTTTGGTGACTGAATTTGAAATAAATATGCGCATTTGCCAAGTTTTGTTTAAAAGGTCAATATAATTGAATAAAATGCACTGGATATTCAGTAAACAAATCTTTTAACTTGCTATGGTTAACATTAATTTTCGATTTATTGCTGTACATGTTATGTCTAAATGAAAAATTAAAATAGTTCATTCACAGTCGGAACTGCATGTATTTTATGCTGAAAGTTTTGTCAGGAAGTGCGGGCTTTTCTAACAGCATTTTACCAGCTGGTTGTGTTAGCAGTTAGCCTGCTTGCATGCAGATAGTTAGCTGGTTAGATTGGCGCAAGCTTTACCTTCCTTCTTGGTAAATCGTGCAATTATTCGTGTCCTGGTGCGAGTCTATTTGTAACAAGTGTTCACCCACCGAGAACGCTTTTAAAATGTCTTCATGTTTGTGTTTTATCTGGTACAAATATGGCGGTCTCGCGACACCGGAGGTGGAAGCCAGGCAGTGCGTTTAACCTCCCCGTGGGCGGGCATTGCTAGACAACGTTGGGGAAAAATGGAATGTGCAGATTTTCGAAAACCACCAAGAAACGGTGCATTCCCACCAGTCCAGACTGTTTTCCACTACAATGAATTGGGATCTCGACATTAACACCCAGATCTGTTAGTGTTCTATTATGTTCTCTTAAACACAGCTGCAAGTTATATAACCATGAGATTATATTCAACACTATAGAAAATACCTCTTTCTTTTCATTTAAATCTGACTCGCTTTCTCTCCACACACACACACACACACACACACACACACATATGTATATATACATATATATAATATACACTTTGGTCAGAATTTTTGGCTAACGAGTAGCTGTTACAAGTTTGTGTTCTGTAATGTTCTAAGTCCAGATTTATAAGATTAAATAATGTTTTCAATAACTTGTTAAATTTAGCATTATAATCTATATGACTTAAACGTTTTTTTTTCTTTAAAATTTAAAGGATTATGTAAAAGTGGAATGTCAATAAAATAGTTAAAAAAATTCCAGAATGATTCAGTAAAATTTAGTAGAAATTATTTTAACCACAAACTGTTAAATTTATATTATTAGAAACCAGATTATCCATTTATCATGAACATGCAATATTTTATATGTGTGTGTACACACACAACTCTAGAAAATATTAAGAGATAACTGCACATTTTTCAGAAATCAGCATCTTGACATGACAGTCGTTCTCTTCCAATGTCTTTTGAATTTCAACACAAGAACACAGATTTCTACCTAAAAAGGTACTGATGAGGTGGTCTCTTTAAGAACTTCATAAGAAGTCAAGAACAAGATAAAAAAAAGCAGATATTGGGAACAATAAAGATACAGTCTGATGGAGGTTGAAAACGACTCCACTGACCAGGATGACGTCACCTAATTCAAATGTCACTCAGGAACCGTAGACATCAAGTGACCATCAAGACCCTGGCAAATGGCAGGGGTCAAAACAGGCTCCTAAAGGCAGGGTTCAAGTCTTGTAAAGCTAGAAAAACAGCCCATTATCAGTGAGAAGCAAAAACAAAAAAAAAAAACGCTGAAGTTTATAAAAGACCTCAAGGGCCATAGACGACTGGTGTAAAGTCTCCTCTAATGAGTCTTAATTTCCTGCTCAGCAAGGCTGGAGTCTTTGCAAGTTACACATGAATCAAGCTGTACAAAGTTACCCTGGAAGAAAACTTGCTGCTGTCTGTTCCCCAATGACAATGTTGTTTCTTTCCAGCAGGACAAAGCTCTATATCGCACAGCTGGGCCAGTCAAGGTGTGGTTGGAGGACCACCAGATCAAGACCTTGTCATGGTCAGCCAAATCTCCAGACCTAAACCCCACTGAAAACCTCTGGATCAAGAGGAAGATGAAAGGTCAGAAACCATCCAAAAAAGCAGAGCTGCTTGAATTCTTGTGCAAGGAATGGCATAAAGTCATTTTCTACAAATAAATGCTCTAATACAGTAAATGCTCTAAGACAATATTTGTATTTTGAATTTATTTCTAAGTTTATCGAATAAAACAAAATTTTATTCCGTTTTTTTAAAGGAGAAATAAAATGTCTTCCAAAAGCTCCACAATTTATTGCCAAGAAGCATTGTTATAAATAATCAGCTAAACACATTTTTCTTTATTCTTTGCTGTTTAATATGTGCATTTCCTAGACGACCAAAGCATACCTGAACTAAACTTAAAATGTCATGTTGATTATTTCTTCTTTTTCATTTTACAGTTTACAGTGGTGTCTTATTTCTAACTATGTAAATAAACTTTTTGACTTGCTATAATAAAAACATCTTCAATATTGTCTTTTTGATTCATTTAAATCTAACAGTTTTCAGGTGATTTTGCTTTTCTACAAGACTGATTTCTGATGAAAAATGACAAGTTACTCAGATGAAAAAGAAAAAAGGGACATAATGTTTTATTGTTTGCAGGCAGGTGTTCAGCCTACTCTGACAGGACAAAATAAGCTGAAGTTCCAATAACTATAGCACAGCAGCAGAAATAAATAAAGGAAACATGTTAAGGAAGCTCCAAATAAAAGAACAAAAAGGCACAGGTAGAAAAAAAGATGGTGCTTTTAACATTTAAACTCATCATTAAATAAAAAACATTTAAGGCTTTGCTTTACACATACATACAGTTGCCTGTAGAGACATGAAAGCAGCAGTTTTTAGGAAACTTTTCCTTTTTTCCTGCCTGTAAAAACTCCCAAGATTAGTTAATATTCAGTCAGATAGTGAGGTCATAATTTTGTCTTCCATGATGCGATTAACCCTCTAAATTTTATTTTGGCTTGGCACATACATTCTTGGCTAAACGTGATCGTAAAGCAGTGCAATGTTTGTATTCTGTCATACGAATAGGATTCAAATATCCACTGATCAGAACGAGATCAGGTTTAAAGCAGCAAATAAATGAAGCTGAACAAACTGAAGGATGCATCAATAAAACAGGTGAACTGCATCAGGGTCGGTTCAATCCCTAATCTGATTTCATCCCACCTCTTTATTTTAGATGAAGGACAATACTTTTTTTTATGTCTGAAAAAAAAAAAACAAGTTAAAGAACACTGATCCAGAGTCAGAGGTCAAGTGAAATTCATCAGTCCAGTTGTGTTGGACTGATCTGGGGTCAGAGGTTAAGTGATGTTCGACCAGTTGGGGTCAGCATATGTGGAGCAGGTCTGGGGTCACGTTTTGCTGGGTTCAGAGCAGCAGGTTGAGGTCAGCCAGCAGAGCATCCACGTCAGCAATTGGAGCTCTCCAGTAGTTAAAGGAAGAGAATTCAGAAAGCTCACCCTGCAAGAGCAAAGATAGTTGTACTGACAGAACCAAAAGCAATAATCCACAACACAACTAAATAAACATTCATTTAAGTCATCACTTAATGAACTCAAAGTGCCAAAGATTTCACCTTCTCATCCTCATTCCAGAGCTGGGGTGTCTTGTCTTTTGCTTTGCTGCTGCTGATGGGCTGGCCGTCAGTCAAACCCATGTCCTCCAGCTCGGACAGGTCGAGGGCCGGGATTGGCTGCCTCCAGAAGAGGAAGGAGTCATACTGACTGTTTGATTTCTCCATTATGTCGGAGTCTGAAATTAAAAAGAGTAATCCAAACATCAAGAATACAAGTGGGAAGATGCAGACTGCAACTAAACACAGCTGGAGAAAGTGGAGAAGATATATATATATATATATATATATATATATATATATATATATATATATTTGCATCAATACAATGTTGTAGTTACATTTGTACTACTATTTGCATTTGTACAAATGTAGCCATTATTTACAGTGGACATTTTATATTTAACGTTTTTGGTTCACTTTAATATTTTAACAAAATTCTGTATAACTGGATTAAATCTGTTGAAGCCCTTTAGCAGATTCAGTTTCTGAGCTCTGTGAGGCTGAAATATGAGCTGACAATTAGGGGGAAATTTATCTGGGTCGGTTTTGAGGCTGTTGATTAGAATGACGAGTTCATGGTTTGTTGAAACCTCACAGAGACAGTACTTCTTTCTCAGGGTTGTTGTTCCGTATAACGGACCAGACACGTCCGGCCATGCAATTTATGTGGGGCTGATGCAGATTTTTTTTCACCCCCGACCCTAGAACAGAAAGCGGGTCATCGTGTCAGCAGACTGGAATAAACCTGCCACCAAACCCCATTCATATTTCTGGCCATTTTATTTTGGGCCGTTCTTATTCTGGGAAACGGATCCCGAAGCTTCCACAGATTAGGACCAAAGGAAAACCAGTGACCAGGATGGCGACTCATAACAAAAGGGTGTGTTAAACAATGTGTCGCTAATTGTGTTGTAGCGATTGATTATGCTTTTTGCGGCAGAAGCGTATCAGCCTGTTTAGGCGTTGGCCGCAGCTCAGGCTTATAATAAAACCGACGCGAGACACGAGACAAATTCAAGCTACAAATTTTAAATAAAATAAAGTATGTTCAAGCTTTCATTGATAAACTTAATATTTAGTAAATATTAAAATATATATATTATCTAATTTCCAGCCGGCTGCACCATTTACAGGCTTTATAAGAAATATTTTAAATCACAAAGAAACAGCGAAGGATGATGAAGCAGGTTTTACCTGGTTATCTAACCTACCTGATTGTTTCCGGTGTGGAAATAAAAGAGGTTTTTTTTGTGATTATCCTGCTTGTTTAGCTGGTTATTATATTGCCGGTGGATCAGATGGTGTTGCTGCCGCAAGTTAAATGAGCGCAACGACTGCGTCAAATCCCCAAAATGGGTTATTACCAGTACTTCCGGTTACAGATTTCAAAAGACACGACTGCCCCGTGTTTCTTTCCTGTTTATGATAACGTTACCATTTTATGAAGGGTTTCTTCAAACTCATCACAACATATTCATTGATTAATCCGCCCCCTTTTTTTGTCAGTTTGTGCTAAATTTTTGTTAGAATTTAATTTTGCATTCCTGAAGGGACACAGCCACATTTTAGGGGCATCCCAACATGACACCCCTCTGACTATGCCCTTGGGGAGGAAAAAGCAGAGTAACTTACCCAGAGAGAATGTGCAAACTCTGCACAGAAAGACCTCAGCAAGACACAATCCGAGAAGCCTCTTGTAAGAGCAATGGCACTAACCATCACACCACCTATCAGCCACATCACTTCAGTTTTTCTTAATTAAAGTGTATTATCGCCATGTTATTGTCATCTAACATGTTAAATTTAAAAAATTGCACAAAAATTTTATTTAAAATAAGTTTACAAAAGGGCAAGTAAACATGCAGGGGAATTTCAAAAAGTAGTCAAATACTCAGTAACACTTAAAATATAATTTATTTTACACATTTTTGTGTGACTGACAGTTTTACGCCAGTAGAAATTTAGGCTCTTATTGTTCAAATGTATTTTTAACATCTTACATATAATGATAATATTTCAGATAATGTGAAATTTGTTTTTCTACAAAAGCAGATTATGAGATACGTTTTAAATCAATATACCTTTTTGCACTTTATTTTAAAGAGGTGGATTTTTCCGGTTTATTTTGTTAATCAAAGAAACTTGACTATGACATGCACTGACAAACACAGACCCGAATCTTATGTGTTGTTTTGGATTTTAAAGAAAAACATTTTCTACAAAATTATAACATAATCCTCATCCCCACATTATTATCACACAACACACCATTAAATAACACAAGTAAAAGAAATGTCTAAACAATTATTAGAACCAACTGTAGTTTGTGCATGTGGTTTTAACACATTTGTGACTTCAAGTTTGGCTTGCTGCAATTATTTATTGTTGGGCTGTAGAAATGCTCTGAAAAGTCTCCAGTTGATCCAGAATGTTCTGATAGGGATCACATTACTCCAGTTTTAGCTTCTTGACTACCTGTATTAAGATTTCTTACATGGCAGTACCCTCAAAACAGACATGGACTCATGGACTTATGAATTATGTTTAATTGACGAAGTGGCTTGAAGACAGGTAAGTGATGACTGACTGGGAAAAAAAAGAGAAACGCTCCTCATCCAGGCTCTGCTTTATTGGATCCAGCCTCGAAGAGAAAAGCTTTCAGTGAAAGTGTATCCAGGACAGACAAATGTTTTCTTCATTTCAATGCTTCATTGCAGGCTATAATGGTCAAAATAGCATCTATTTGCTGTGTATAGTCACATTTTGTAAAGCTGACCCTGTTCTGTGTTTACTCTGTCGACAGGGGGAGCTGTTTGGCTGAACAGAAACATAAAGAGGGAGGGAAAAAGAAAAAAAAGAAGGATGGATTTCCTTGTTGGAGCCACACCTCAGAGAGAGAGTGAGAGAGAGACAGACAGAGAGACACTGTCAGAGAGCTGCAGCTGGTTCATGATCGCAGTGTACAGTTTTTCAGCCGCCCTGATAGTCTGCCGCCCTTTCGTTTCTGGTGAGTCTGCCTTCTTTTTCTTATTAAAACTGATCTGTGCAGGATTACCTCATGTAAGATTACAGAATAAACAATAAAATGCTTTAAAATGTGAAACATTAATATGTCAGCTGTAGGAACCAGCTCAAGTGCCTTCCTTCAAGTGTAGTTGGATTAGTAAATAATTAATTTACAGTGTTCAGGACTCAGTTCAGACATGTTTAATGATGGGACATTATTGACTAATGATTAACTAAAAAATTGGGTATTTTAAAATAGTTTTAGATATCCGTATGTCCATAAACTTTTATCCCAAAACAGCAAAGATTAACACACATGGAGGTGCAAATGAACAGAGGGGAGCTAAGGGACTTTAGGAGTGCCTGTGAATGGTTTTAACCGGTGTTACAGGTTACACTGTTTCCTGTGACCCCCGTCCTTCTGCTTTAGTCTTCACATCCATCGCTGAAGTCGTTTTTCCCTCCAGGACAAGACTGTGTTCAAGGAACAGAAGACCACATTTATTTCCTAATCAGGTCACAGAATCTTACAGGTCACAGGATGCAGTGTAACATCAGAACATCTGGGAAACACTCTTTGCTGTCTTTACTTTGTATAGTTTAGTGGTTTAGATTTCATCCGTGTATGTAACAGAATTGTGTCGTAATAGGAAGTTTGTTCCATATGAAAGACACTGATAAATGTTAACTTCAAGATCTGGTTAGTGTAGTTCAGCATAATGGACAGAAGTAGGAGGCACTGCTAGGCTAGGTCTGCAAAACCTGGAAAGATTAGTAAATGTGCACCTAAATGCAACTCTACCCAATACTACCAGTGTGTACCAACCTGCTTCAAACTCTGATTCTTTTTAATCACAAGTACAATAAAAACTAAGCTCTACCTGGTGCATAAAATACATCCTGGTACATAAAATATGTTAGTCTTCTTGCTTTTTAATGATTGAATGTATACTAATAGGATCTGCATACAAACATTAGCTTATCAAAAAGACTAAGACAAGTCTAATAACATGTCATTTCAGTGGGATTCAATTATTTAGTTGTTTCTTGGTTAGAAAAAGTCCATAACAAACAGTTCTGATTATCAGAGCATCATATCAGACCTGCAGTTCGAAGGTTAAGGGTCAGAGGTCATAGAGCATAGACATACTCTGCTGTAGCTGTCAGGTTCAGGATGGACTTTGGGAATTGCTTCCGGAGAAGTAAAAAACAATCTCTTCTCTGGCTGCGTTGCTGCCTCTGATGGAATAAGTTCTTGTTTCTGGATCTGCAGGGTGAAAATCCAGATCTGGAGCCAAATTACAGGTCTTGAGTGAGTTTAGAGGACAGAGCTGCTGGCTGTGGTCAGATGAGGGGAATACTGCAGATCTGTTCTCAGTGTTTGAGAGACGTATTCAACTGTTAGGATGTGTTCAAGTGAAGCTGGGAATTTTTCATTTTGGACTTTTAAGGCTTCTTTAACCGTCTGTTTTGGTAGTTTATTACCAGTTTAAAACCAGCATGTGGACAGTGACATGTTAGGAAAGCTATTCATTTATACGTGAAGAGGTTGGGGCAGCAGCTGTAGAAAGTGAGTGACCCAGTTGTGACTTTGACCCTCCTCACAGATAACATGGTTAATGTTGTTTACAGCAGCAGAGTATTTTCTTCATCTCAAAGTGTGCGTGTGTCATGCAAACACACTTAGAAGTGAGATTCTTGAGAACTGGTCTGCTCAGGAGTAATGGTTTGCAGAGCTCCAGAACAAGTCGCATGTTTGCAATTTCTCTGCTTTTTAGCTGTAAAATTGAAAATATGTGCAAATGGTTTTGGGCTAGCTGCCTTTGTTTGTTTTTCTTGAATAAATTGGGGGTTGTATTGTTTTTTGTTATTTTTCTTTGCTAGTTTAGTTACATTTCTTTGTGTTTCTGGATTTTTCAGGTTTTTTTTGTATTTTTGGTTAAATTCTGATCAGAGATTTTTTTTATGACTTCTTTCATGTCACTGTTTCCCACGGTAACACTGACTCACGGGTGGATTTTGGCTTCTTTTGAAACCGCTTGGGACCAGCAGATACATGTCATCAGTCTTCACCTCTATGAGAGATGAAGACGTCATAGTTTCAAAAAGTTAAACTTTTTTCAAGACCCTCTTACTAACTCAGAGGATTTTGGGGACTGTGAATGTTCTACATACTTCAAGATCTTTTCATTATTTCAGAAGTTACAGGGTCAGAATTTCCAGTTACTCCAGAATCCAAGGTCTCAGGCAGTTTTAGAATAATTCCTGCAGACAGTTAGGACTAGGAAGTGATTCAGAGCAGCGTTAGAGCAGGCCGACAAGAGGCATGTTGCAGCTGGACTCTGACCTCAGTCACTGTTTGCATGTGGATGGATGAATGACTAACTGGTTTTTCTCTTGGTTTTGATTCTGTTTGGGAACTAAACTGAAACATGGTTCTCCATATTCCTGCATACATTATCCTAATGCAGCTAACTTTCACATGATTTTGAGTTTCGCATCTAAACTGTTGAACTTAGAAACTCAGGTTTGGTCAGTTGAATGTGTGTTGGTGTGATTTTTTATTTTCCGAGAAGTGAAAGCTGTTCGTTGTGTTAAAACAGAAGGGCCGTTAACCAGTCGGAAAGTTTTTCCTTTAAATGTCTGAATGAAAAGAGCTCATTGTGAAACAGAGGGCTCGCTCTCTCTCTCTCTCTCTCTCTCTCTCTCTCTCTCTCTCTCTGTTGCAGTTAATACTCTCTCTACCTGCTGTATTTCTCCCTCTTTACATTTATGGACCTGCAGGGCCTTGCGCTCGTAAATATGCTCACCATGAACATGACAATGTTAGGTTGCAGTGATTTCATCCAACTTTTGTTTTAATAGGCAAACTAAGAGAAGGGCATTATTACACAATTTAAATTCATTATGGGTTTTCTCAATTCAACAAAGAAATATACAAATACCCTGTTAGTTTACTAACTCAGTGGTGGTGAAAGTACCAAAATATATTTAACTTGGCAAAATCTCAACTTCCTGCTAGTAACCACAATTGGCTGCAGATGGCATTGTCTCTGTGCCAACATTAGAGGGGTTTGTTAGATGGGAAAGTCCAAGAAGCTCAGAGTAAATCCGAGAAACTAGCTCACACATTTACGCAAGTCAAGGATGTGTTCTGAAGCCATTCCTAAACAACTGTCATTTTTAAAAGATTATTAGCAGAAATGACTTTATATAAAACTATAAGTTTACTGTCATACTCAGCTGAGAGGAAACTGGTTTGGGTGGTCAAAGATAAAGATGGTGTGTTCAGCCATAATGAAAAGAGACAAGTGTGAAGGAGTGGAGGTGAGGCTTTCGGTTCTAGGCGGTGGTATCATGTTCAAGTGGATGGAGCAAGCAGTATGTTTACATGATGTTAGATTAAAACTAATTATTATTATGCAAGTCTGACTAAAAGCAAACATTTAAATTAAATTTATTCAAGTTAGCACAACTGAAAAACAAAACTGAATTTCTCAAAGTTGAACAAAGCCACCCTAATAATGCATTTGAGAGTCAGGCTTAAAGAGGGCAGATTGCCACCTGTCATGACAGAGTTGGACATTTCCCATGTTGGCATAAGGGGACTTGTTTATCCATCCAATTGTGTGGCTTAAATGAGTTTTAACCATAGATTTACTTAACTGTGCATGTAAACATATTGACCGAAGAGAGTGGTTAAGATGAAGAGGAGCAATGAGTCACATTGTTATTTAAATTGATGGTAAAATATCAATAAAATTTACATTAAAGTCTTAATGGCATCAAATTCACTGTTAAAGGTTTAGTTCACCCCAATATTGGCTTATTACACCAAACTACTAAACACTAACAGTTGATTAAAACATTTGTTTTATCCGAATATGTTTTCTTAAACTTTATTATACAGAAATGTGTATTCTTGTAAATATTTATAGATAGCTTTCACACATGTGCTTCAAACCTGCTAAAACATATAACAGGAAATGTCCAGTCTTTGGTATCCAGTCCTCATATTGTTGCAGTAATTTGTAGCAAAGACTGAAACAAAGAAACTGTTTAAAATGTTTTATTGATTGATCACAAATCAGGGAAATCTGCAGAGAAAAGAAACAAAAACATATCTCTTACAAAGCTTAAAAATAACCCCAAAAACGAAACTCTTTTCCGAAAATATATTTTCCGAAATATGAAAATATTACAATCACAGTCATAAAGGACAGTAAAAATCTTTGCCACAGGTCCTACATCTGTCCAGGCTGAACAGGTTTGTTCTGTGTGCAGGTTGTGCACCTTAAATAGAGTGATTGATTAGTCAAAGTTAATATTTTTTAAAAATAAAATCTCTAACTATAATCTATAGAGTTGTATAAACGTAAATAGTGATAAACATTAATAATAATAAATGAATAATAAAGGATAACTTCAATTTTTATTATTTCACATAATATAATACATAATGAACTTTTAGCACAAGTATAAACTGCTAATAAGTTTTCCTATAATATCTGCCTTTCAGAAAATGTAAACAGTTTTATACTTGTAAAACGTTAACCTCTACATGTTTACTCATATCATCCGCTTCATTACCGTAATTATTTATTGATGTTTTACTTGTCACCGAGCCTCGGTTTCACTTAAACTAAATGTGCGGGTCAATTCTGACATATCTTTCCAACTATGGTGATAAACAGTGTGAAATCATTTTAAACTTTTCACAGTAAAGCCTTCATTTCCTTTTTAGTTTCAAGTAGGCAATATAGTTTTATGGCATTAAACAGTGACATTCATGTTCAACAGTTACTCTCTGGCCTGCATCCATGTTGGTCTCTAGTGAGCTAAAGGACGCTGTTGAGTAAAGACAGGGGGTCTGGAAGTGCGAGTCCAGAACTGTGGGTCTGAATCTGCAGGTCTTCATGTCTCCAGACACATGCTTCTCCAACAATGACATAAACACACTTTTGTAGGTATATTGTGCATTAGTTGTCCTTTCTAAGAAGTGAAAATATGGACAACAAATCCTGCACTTTAATGTATATTTTAGTTTTAAATCCAGTTAAATTGTTCTTTCAAATTCAGCAGAAACAGCATCTGATCAGGCTGCTGGAGCTGACCAATCAGAGCACAGAAAAGATTTTGTAAAGCAAAGACGGACGGACGGACGGACGGACGGACGGACGGACAGACGGACAGACAGACAGACAGACAGACAGACAGATAGACAGATAGATAGATAGATAGATAGATAGATAGATAGATAGATAGATAGGTAGGTAGGTAGGTACTTTTATTGATCCCAAAGCTGGGAAATTAGAAGATATTACATTATTGGTAATTTTATTGGCACTTTTAAGCTTTTAGAAAAGCTTTGCTTTAAATCATTATGAACATATCTTAACTAAGAAACAAACTAGGAAGTTAACAGTCCTGCTAATACCATCAAGTCTCTCACCAATTTGCCATTTAGCCATACAGAAGGTGTGCTTTTTGTATAATTTTGATTGCTGTCAGTTTTAAGAAAACCTAAACCTAAATTAAAACACTCATTCTGTCTCAAAAAAAAAAAAAAATAAATAAATAAAAAATAAAAAAATGGCAGAAGCCAAATTTGACAAGTATGTTATTATTGCTATTTTGATTAGTAATCTGTTATCTTTCATTTTGACATTTACATTTAGAGACATCTTATTAAACAGCACATGCCAGGAAATGTGCTGTTGCGTTGCTTAGATTCTTTAAAAACTAAATATAATGACTTTCAGCAGATCATTCATTCACCTTGTCAAGAACAGGAAATAAGATTAGAAACTCAATTAACTTGAACTGAAAGCAAGATGTTGTCAAATGTTTAACAGTTGTAGAGAATACACTGTAAATGATTACAGAAATTGTACAAGATGTACATTTCATTAGGGTTTCAGTACACAATAATATTTGGTCACCATATTAACAGAGGTACTCACTGAATATTTTAATAGAAACACCCACATGAGCTGGTTTATTCATTTCTGAAACTGCTGCGCTCATGATGTTTTTTAAGACAATCTTTGGAGTTTTCATTTCGTTTGCTGTAAAACAAAAACATGAAGTGAAGGAACACCTGTGCGATGAGAGAGATCAGAGGTTAAACTGGATGGAGTTAACAGAAAAAATACTCTGTAAACTCGAATAACCTCTGTGGAGCTATGGTGATCAGGAAGGCAGCTCACAACATGTCCAACTTTGAGGTGGATGATGCTATAATAACAGAAGAACATGTCAGGTTGCTTTACTTTTGCTGTACTGGAAAAAAACAGCCTGGATGTGTAAATCTCCCTTTCTGCTAAGCCTGCAGATGGTAGATCTGAATGAGCAGCATAAACCGATAAAGAAAACCTGCCTTATGTAAACAGTCCAGGCTGTTTATTGTTTTGTAATGGCGTGGAGCATGTTTTCAAGGGCCCATTTGGCACCCTGTAATACCAGTCATGGTTTGAATTCCGCAGCCTAATACAGTGTTGTTGATGACCGTGTGCATTCTTATACAGCCATGGTTCACCATCCTGCTCCAAACAAAGTATAACGCACCATGCTGCAAAGCAAAACCCATTTCAAACTGGTGTCATGATTGTCACTGAGAGTTCAGGGAGTTCATTGGATGTCAGCTGCCTCCCCAGTCAGCAGATCTGACACCAGTATAGGAACTCTGTGATGTGGTAGAACAGGAGACTAGCAGTTTAAATGTAAAACTTACATATCTGCAACATACATAGTACGTAGTATTGACGTCATAAAAACTGAGAGAAACGAGAAGTTTGACTTTGTGTTAGTGTTGGTTTCCTTAAAAGAAGCAAATGCAAAAGGTCAGAAAGCAGCAGTGAAATGCTGTTGTGCACGCATTCAGACTCCAAATGTTTAATGTTTAATGTTTAAACTACTTAAAGAAAAGCAAGTATTTCGTGAGACAAAAACATGTAACCTGTACAAGTCTTTAACCTTCCTCCTCAGCTCAGGCCCTTCAGAGTTCTGGACCTGCTCTTTAAATGACGAAGCCCTTGTGTTTTTTTCTTATCACAAGCTGCTGACCCTCTAAGATAAGCAGCAGCAGGAAGTAAGCGTCTGAGTTTAGAAAAGAGGAAGTGAACCAGAAACCAGAGAATAACAATTCAGTCTGTTACTTAAGAACTGACTTTTCATAAGGGGCTGCACAGTGTTTTTATTAGACAAGTTACTTAAATATAGTCGTGCATCGTCTACATATTGATTGCTTTTTTCCAGAAATCTTTTCTTTGTTTTTCTGCAAAAACATGGACAAATAACAAACCAGTATCTTTTGGAAGGAACAAATGAACAACTGTGAAATGGAAAATTAAATGGAAACTGCTTCTTAAGATCAATCAGATCATATTGTTATTGATTAGATATGATTTGATATTGAATACATAAAGTCACAACTAATTGCTAAGGTGCTGAAATGGATACTTACAGAAAATGAGACCAACTTGAATTACCATCTTCAAAATCAAATAAAACCAATTAAATCTTCACAGTTATTGCTTATTTATAATCATTTAATACATCAATCTCACAAGTCAACTGCAGGTCATTTGCTGACTTAATTTAAGTTAGTCATCAAGTTCAGTGGAGCAGCCGAATTGTTGTAAAACTGTCAGAGGTCAGACTGCTCAGCAGACGTGAGTAAATAAACCTTTTTCTGCCTTCCTCTCAGCTGTTTGAAGTGTGATCATGTGACCTGCAGGCTGTCTACCCTAACAGATAGACCTCTGTTGTTATTTAGTGGTGTTCCAGCTGATTCTGCCCTCAGGCTGATGAACACTCAGCTGGTCTCAAATCAGGAGGTCAGTGGTGACGACGATGGTGACACATACAGGGTGATGATGTCTTTTTGTCTCGCAAAAATAGTTTCATGTTGCAGGGCATGACACAGCAGCACATTAACCCTTTTATTTTTAAAGTTTTTAAGTCATGCTGTAAATGTGAGAAAATGTTGAATATGAACCAGCGTTTATGATAGCAGTAAAATTACTCACCTAGTTTAATATTGTGGCATCACAGGTTGGCAGCTGTATTAGATTCCATTTCTATATATATATATTTCTATATATATATATATATATATATATATATATATATATATTCATTCATCCATTATCTTAACGGGTCGAGGGTAAGCTGGAGCCTATCCCAGCGTTTTAGCAGGTGAGAGGCAGGATATACACCCTGGACAGGTCACCAGTCTGTCGCAGGGCCAACATAGATATGGACAAACAACCATTCACACACACACACTCACTCCTAGGGAAAATTTAGAATAACCAATTAACCGAACATGCATGTCTTTGGATGGTGGGAGGAAGCCGGAGAACCTGGAGAGAACCCACGCATACACGGGGAGAACATGCAAACGCAACACAGAAAGGCCACCGCTCCCTGGTTCAAACCTCCACCCAGCCGAGGCTTGAACCAGTGACCTTCTTGCTGTGAGGCTGCGGTGCTCACCACACCACCGTGCAACCATATATATATATATATATATATATATATATATATATATGTATATATGTATATATATATATATATATATATATATATATATATATATATATATATATATATATATATATATATATATATATATACATACATATACACCTCTTGATAGTCCCAGACTTTACCACCTGCAGTCAATAGAAGAGGTTTGATAGGGCAGTTATAATGACATCATGGGACAAACATCTTGCAAGCAAACACACAAACACTCACTCTGCAGGTCAGGAGGTTTAAATTAACTTTGCACATTGGCACTGATGCACATTCATTTCTTCATGCATCTCCTGAAAACACTGTGAACATCAGCTAAATGTTTGCATCACTGTGAAATCTGGCACCTCATGAAATGTTTGTCCTTCTACTCTTCTTTCTTCCACTTTGTGTTCCTCTGCTCCTTCTTTACTTTCCCTTTTTCTTCTGTTTCATTGTTCTTTCTACCACTGTTCACCATTACTGTAGCGCTGTAAACAACTTCTGCTGCGCATAACGTGATCAATGAGGATGATGCTGATCAATAAGGATTTATATATACGCAGAAGAGGCCAAACAGTTGGCTTTGAAAATGTAACTTAAAAATACATGTGTTTCTGCTTTGTGCAAAACTTTATGTATTTATGGTAATCCTGGTCAATAATACCATCCATCCACTCCAACCTCCTCCTGACTCTGATTAAATTCAAACATGTGGAGTTTGATTCAAACATGCATAAATCTCTGATATTATCTTGCAGAGAATGTGTTTGTTCAATGCAGCCTAATGATAAAGCTGTTCAATGATACATGGACAAGAACTGTGACAACAAGAAGTGCTTCAAACTGAAATAAGGCCACCAAACAAAGACACTGATCTCAGAGTTTCTAAAGACCTCAAATCTGTCATGATGAATGTTTGAGAGAATTTGAAGATTAAGCACAGATGTGTGGACTGTTTTCATGTGATGGCTTGTTCAGAAAAACACAGGTTCTCAGGAAAAAAACTGTTTGCATTTAAACTGACAGAGAAATAAATGTGGTGCTAATTAAAAGCCCATTTGTGATTTTGTCTCAGTGTGAACATCGTGTAGATTAACGAGAATTGTAACTAGATATGAAATTGAAACTAGATGTTAGGAGCAGAGGAAAATCCCCGTTTTCTGGGCGTTTGAGCTTCAAATTGAAGTTTTCAGTTTATGTTCAGTTCATTTAATAAACTATGAATTGTTTGATTTGCAAACAGGAAGTCCACCTTCAGGTGAAGCATCTGGATGTCACAGCCTTAGGCTGAATTCCTCTCTGTTGATCTGTATGGATGTGAAGCATGAAGCTACATGTTTCTGGCCTCTACATTCTTTCCTTATCATCTGCTGAAATGCGTTGGAGGGACTCCAGACAGTTCCCTCAGAATAGAAACATAGTTTAACCATTCATGTAATCAGCAGACACAGGATGCCACTGCCGTCCAGTCAAGGCTAGCTGCAGCAGACTTCAGGCTTCTCAGTTTAAACAGTCTTCAGATTTAGAGATGAAGAAAATTAGGATAAAAAAAGAATCTGACAGTAACTTCCCATGAGACATTTTAAGCACCATTACAAGCTCACATGAGACTAGTTCTTGCACAATGGCTCAGTTTTGATACCTTCAGGTACAGATTTAATTTTCAGCTGTGATGCATTCATGTGCATGCATCATTTTTGTATTTTACAAGAGACATATTCAGCAATGCCAATTTCCAGCCTTGGAGCAGAATGAGTTCTGCAATGTGTTGCCTGCGGGTGTAAATTTGGTGGAAGTTTCCCAGTTTTGTTGTTCTGGATTTAATAAAGGTCTCATTACTGTGTTCCCAAGTGCACTTCAGTGCTAATTTACATGTCATCAAGGAACCTGGCTCACTCCAGAAAATTTCAACAAGGAAATATAAACAAAATTAAATTAGCTTATGTTTTATTATCATTTTTGTCTGCTCAACTTTTATATATATATATATATATATATATAGTGAATGACATGTTTCAAGCAAAGTTGGACATTTAAATCTTTTCTTTGTCTGAAAAAAATTAATAGTGGTTCTGTGATACTTACATGTTAAAAATATTTATCATTAAATAGACAGATGTTAAATCAGATGGAAGCAGTGACTGCAGAGAAGAGTTTAATTAGAAAAAAAAAGTAACAATAAATCTCCATTAGGGCAGGAAAATTGAAAAACTGGGCAAAATTAGAGAAAGAGGAACTAGTCATGTTCATAAACTACCCTACATTCTGTGTTTTTATTGCAGTACTCAGTCATTAGTCTTTATAAAATCTCACCTGAGAGGTCAAAGGGCAGATGTGTGTGTGTGTGTGTGTGTGTGTGTGTCTTAAAACCTCATAAACTAAACTGAATTGGAGTTTCGTGTCTGATGAGTTCAAGTTGGCTCAGTTGATCTCATCTGGAAACATCAAGAGCAAAATACCAGAAATACACAGTTAAATTCAACGTTACAGCCCCAAGTGTGTGTGTTAGTTCCTGTACTGTGTTTGGACCACACCCAGTGTTTAGTCATGCTTAATGTGCTTGCTGTGTTGACGTCTCAGAGGGTTTGGTTCCCATGCAGCTCAATGGTAGAGTGTGTTCATACTTTCCTATCCTTATGAGGACTCTGCTAAAAGACATTTTTGAGAATGTGGTGATTTTGGATCCTAAGTGCTGTTTGAAAGACTGAAAACGGTAATCACTTATTACACTGTAGTGTTTTCTTGCAACTCCATTGAATTTCACTTGTACAGTCTCATTTGGAGGCTGGAGATGGTTAGCATTAGTAGATGTTGTAGTTAATTCTGTGTAATCGGATCAGTTTGGTGAATGTTACGGCTTTGATTGGTAACAATTTGTTTTAAAGAAAACAAAGATGAATAAAGGTTGGCTGAACTCCTGAATCCAGAGATTAAAAAAAAAGATTAACCAGATCTAATATAGAAGCATTTGAAGGCTTGACTAACATTAGTCTGTCTGGCTAGTTTTGTTTCGATGTCGGGACTTGAAGGAATTTGACATAAGAACCTCTCAAGCAGGAAATCATTGAAGATTATAAAATAAATCCTGGTTGATGATGGATTAAATAGTTTATACGTGAGAGGCAAATTATCACATATATATAAGAAACCACTCAATCTGATTGCAAAATATGAACTTACACAACCAGTGGCATGGTTCCCAGGACAATAACTCATCTGTGAACTTCCTTTTTGTGAAGAGAAACAAAGTGAAGCTTGAACATGATGAAATGTTTACATTATATTAATATACGGGAACCAAGCAGATATATATTTGCTTCTAGGGAAAATTGAAAATGAACCATGTCTAGCTGATGTTAAGTTTTAAAGCATTTTTGTAATAACGTTTTTTTTTTTCATTTCTGTCTCCACAGATAAAAACAGAAGTGGATTTAAGAATTTGGATTTACTGTCATCTGCTTTGAGGAATAAAAGTTGTTCTTTCAACTTCTGAGGATCCAACAACTTTGCTTGTGGAAAGGGTGATTTAGGTTGATATTTCTTCAGTCGGATCCTCCTGGAGTCTTTCTAAAGACTATTTTCTCTCTGAGGTGGGGTATATTTGGGGTTTTCGTCCTCTGGAGGTCTACAGTGGTGTAGTTTTTTTTTTTTTTTTTTGTCTGGATGCCACAGGATTATCCTCAGGCTGCAGCTCATCCTCCAGCCTGCAGGGCAGCAGCAGAGAACGATAGCCGGCTGCTGGACAGGGGGAGCATCAGCATGAGTGACTTCTGGCACAAGATGGGCTGCTGCGTGGTGGCTAAACCTCCACCGGTGAGGCAATCAGACACGTCTGTTGGTCTTTGTGAAGATCCATGTTCATATAATAAAGGACCAGTGAATTCTTTATATCAGTATGTGGAAGTCAGAAAGAAAAGGTGAACTTGACTGAAAAAAAGTTTATTAGATTAAATACAGAACAAGGCAAATGTCTGAATGGAGTTAATTGTAAATGCAATTAATAGTGGTAGAAATGCTGATTAACAAAAGCCAGAAAAAACCAAAGAAAGAAGTAAAAACTACACTTACTTGAAAGTGGTAGCCTAAATATATGACCGAAATAGTGGTAAGTAAAAACTGGTTAGGTGAGAATCCAAGTTGTTATAATAGCTTGTAATAGAACGGAAGTATTAAACACTAGAAAATTATAAATGAAAATAATAAATATTTGGCTCAAAAATGTATTAAATTATTTGTTAAAACATGACCACTAAACTATGGCAGAAACACATGTTTTGGCACCTTCTAACAAAGGCTGACATATGATGGTATTGGCTGGAACACAAATTGGGAAGTGTTGTTTCTTAGACCCAGGATGCTGTAGGGTAATGACTGTTCCAGGAATATACACAATGACTGTGTACTATTGAAACGAGTCAGAAGCAGACTTTTAAGGTTGGAAACTTATTTAATATTTCTTTAACTTCATGAATAATAAGCAAAAGGTACTTGATTAATTGTTTGAAGTGCTCACAAAATCCCATTAAATGCTTAAATCTTTATACATATATTGTGGGACACCCTGCCAATAGAACAGTATGTGCCCCCACTATAGTTAAAGATAAATAATAATAATTTTTACTTTCTCTAAATGTACTAGATGTGGGGGTAAAGGATCTTGCTCAAAAGGTATAGGTTTCTCACTAGTGTTTAGGAGTTAGGGTTATTTACTGGGATGTACAGTCATTTTGAATACATTGCTTCTTTAAAATGTTGATTTTCTGTAGAGTTGATGTAGACAACAGCCTAATCAGGCCACTAAAGCTGACCAGTCAAAACAGATTGGGAGGAGGTTCTCAACAGTTTGTGGGTCATAGGAACTAGCACACAGCTAGTCATTTCATGGACATGCCAATCAGTAAATGTTGACTAAAAATTATTAAAAATGTTGCAAAAGTTTTCTAAATATTTATCAGAAATCTGTATACAATTTAATCAGTTTTAATCTTAAATGTGGTGGAGAAATGTTTGTCATAGCTACATGTGATAAGCTATATTAAATTAGTCAGTTAAAAAATGAATAACAGATATAAAAGTAAAACTATTTTAAATCTGAAAGGCAAACGTCATCAACCTGACTTAAACTTTGGCTCTTCAGTTATATCAAATGCACTAAAATAATATTTATCCTCATGTAACTAATCATGTGTCAGCACATTTTCTGGTAAAAAATAGAATTAATTTGACAAGCTTACTTTTACATGTCTGACCTAGGTGAACCCTGAAACCAAGTCTGAACCTTCATAAAACTTTCTAAGGTCTTGTTAAAAGTGAGGAGAGATTGTCCTCACTTTCCAGAATTGCCCTTACAAGGCCTTCAATTTACTTTGGACCCTTTAATACGGTTGAACAAGAACAGATAAACACACATGCTGTAAACAGGTGGCAGGATTTCCTGTTTCACCTTGACCTCTGACCTTTTTGTGCTAAAGCTTCTCAGTTCCCCTTTTTTTTAACGTCATTTCATGTAAAATACATTCAGACCTACATACACAACAGCAGTGTACATCTACACTAATCTGGCTGTAGTATAGTTACATCCAACAGCTGCCGTGTACTGCTAACCGATTTACCTTTTTAGTTATGATCATTCTAAAATAAGAGTAAATCAGTTTTTGAAAGTTTATGTGACAAAACCACAACTCTGAAAAATTGGAAAAAGCATGTGTGTAATATTTTAATCTCTAAACTATTATTTGATTTGCAGAAACACAATCAGAGTGAATCCCAGCAGTCATGGGAGTGAACCCCGGTACACCACCATGTATAGACTTACTACAGCAGTGCTTTTTAGACAAAGTGTGTGTACTCATGCTGCTGAGAGGAAGTTGTGCAATGTTGTGTTTCTCTCCAGAGACCCTCCCTCCTTCCTCTGCCTGTATTTTTAGACTTTTCTGTTTGTTCTATTGTGCCACTTCAACAATACACCTTTAATAAACACACTCAGACACAGCAAAGCCCAGTCTGACTTCACTCAGGAAGTTAAATCTTTGTGAAGCTTGACTGTAAAGCACAGACTCAAAAACTGCTCATGCAGTAGAGAATAATCTAAAAAGGGAATGGACAGATTTCAAAAACTGAAGCCGAACTTCAGTGTTTAGTATTCAGTGATGAGAAACTGTCTAAAAGAAATTTGAAGCTTCCTGCACAGCTGACCATCTTTGCCCATGTATAAAATGTGGCTCCAAAGAAATCTAGACTCTAGGGCCTGTGAACCTATGATCTATGTTTCAAGTTAATCATTCTCTGTTGGAGATCTGTGAACAGCTGATGGTGTCCACACAGTAAAACACAGGATAGTGCAAGGATGTGTTTCTGTATATACAGTATATTGTATTTAGAAATTCCAGCCAGTTCCTTGAGTTGATGTAGATGACTCAGAGATTGCATGATAATTATGATGATGGTGGTGGCGATGGAGAGCAGAGCTGTTTATCAGCCCAACACAGAGGTTGCCAGGAGATCCTTTTTTTCCCTCCTGTTTGCTCAGTAACTGAGCTGTGGTCCCTGTGTTACATAACAAGTATGTTCCCAGATCAGTTTATACCTCAGTTTGATGTGAAATGGAGCAGCCTGTGTGATTAGCTGTCAGGGGTGATCTGCCGTCCAGTTCAGCTTACAATCACAAAGCCTTGCAGAAATAACCACAATAGAATGCAATACAATTCTAAAGACACACACACACAAAAAGACTACAAAGATGTGACAAAAGAATTGGTGTTAATGGGCGCCCTTGGGCCAGATGGCAAAGCCAGACAGGTGTCGCCTGTCGACTGAATGACTGAGTTTAAAAACGCTGTGTTTTCTGAGCATTCTGTTGAAACATCTTGGCAAACTAAAGGTCTAAAATCATCCAGTATTTCAGCCAGTGTTGGCTATTTTTTTTTTCTTTTCACTGTTGTCACCATGACAACAGCTGTGGCTGTGGAGGAGGAAGCATGTAGGCTGAAGGATGATTCACTCCCAGCTGGTTGACTGCAGGATGCCAACATGCTCACATTTTAGTGGACAATGAAAATACACCATAAAGTCTCTGTTTGATGATAGAGCTTTGTGATGTTTCTTCTAAATTTTACTATCAGAATATGGATCAAGAGCTACAATTCCGACTCCGACTGTATGGTACATTTTAATTTTAAATTTAGAGTGAGTGAACACATTTGATTAGCTGATATAAGTTTGTATCAATTTCATGAAAGACAAAGTCTATTCATGGTAGGTCTTGCTGACTTGCATAATAAATCTACAGTATTGGAGAGAAATAAACATAGTCTACTTGTAATTGAACCTCTCTAGTTTGTGTTTTGTAACCAATCACTAGAAGCCAGAAAACTATTTTTGTATGTTGGTCATGTCAAAATAAAAATTGTTCATCATGTTCTTCTTTGTTATAACTCAAGGAAGGCATCATGCTGCTATGATATCACACTATTACATAGCAGACGCATCTGTCGCAATCTAGTATATACACCACCTACAAGGTAAGGGTATGGTTGGCTGTGGAAATGCAACAGAGAGGGTTTACTGAACCAAATTGCACCAAACTGTCTCATCCCAAACCAGAGCCCTTGGACTTTATCTTGCTATTTGACATACCTCAATTTTCTCTACCTGTTTTCCTTTCTTAGGAAAGCTTCTTGACAGCCACCGTTCTATGAACAACATTTCTAATGAAGCTTCACTGAAAAGTATTTGGATCAATTCAAGGTTGATGCATCTCTTAGGTCCTGTGTCAGGTTTTTGCTGGATTCTTTTTTCTATTTTTATCATTTGGTCAATAACAAAAGTTCATCTCAATACTTTGTTATATACCCTTTGTTGGCAATGACAGAGATCAAATGTTTTATGTAAGTCTTCACAAGTTTTTCACAAACTGTTGCTGGTATTTTGGCCCAATTCTTCACACAGATCTCCTCTAGAGCAGTGATATTTTGGGTCTGTCGCTGGGCAACACAGAATTTCATTTCCCTCCAAAGATTTTCTATGGGGTTGAGATCTGGAGACTGGCTAGGCCACTCCAGGACCTTGAAATGCTTCTTACGAAGCCACTCCTTTGTTGCCCGGGTGGTGTGTTTGGGATCATTGTCATGCTGAAAGACCCAGCCATGTTTCATCCTCAATGCCCTTGCTGATGGAAGGAGGTTTTCATTCAAAATTCTACGATACATGGCCCCATTCATTCTTTCTTTTACATGATTCAGTTGTCCTGGCCCCTTTGCTAAAAAACAGCCCCAAAGCATGATGTTTCCACCCCCATGCTTCACAGTAGGTATGGTGTTCTTTGGATGCAACTCAGCATTCTTTCTCCTCCAAACACAACAGGTTGAGTTTTTACCAAGAAATTCTATTTTGGTTTCATCTGACCATATGTCATTCTTCCAATCCTCTTCTGGATCATCCAAATGCTCTCTAGCAAACTTCAGACTGGCCTGAACATGTACTGGCTTAAACAGGGGGACACATCTGGCACTGCAGGATTTGAGTCCTTGGTGCTGTAGTGTGTTACAGATGGTAGTCTTTGTTACTTTGGTCCTAGCTCTCTGCAGGTTGTTCACTAGGTCCCCACATGTGGTTCTGGGATTTTTGCTCTGTTACTGTTCTTGTGATCATTTTAACCCCACGCGGTGAGATCTTGGGTGGAGCCCCAGATTGAGGGAGATTATCAGTGGTCTTGTATGTCTTCCATTTTCTAATAATTGCTCCCACAGTTGATTTCTTCACACCAAGCTGCTTACCTATTGCAGATTCAGTCTTCCCAGCCTGGTGCAGGTCTATGAATTTGTTTCTGGTGTCCTTTGACAGCTCTTTGGTCTTGGCCATAGTGGAGTTTGGAGTCTGACTGTTTGATTCTTTGTGCCAAAGTGCCTAGAGATACTACCAATGTGTTCTTAGCTAAGCCGACTGTTATGTGCAGACATAAAACTGGTTCATCCATTAAATAATGTGCCCTTTAATGCTTGAATTATTTAGTGGCTTAACAAAAATAACATTTTTCTGAAAATTTGAGTGAAGAAGGAGCTGGTGTTCAAAGAAAAACTATAAAAGATTGTTCAAATATTTGAATGCTTGGTCATGTTCATGACTCGCACATTGCTGTTCAGAGTTAAATTAAATACAATATATATATATATATATATATTAAAAAAGATTTTAAAAATTGAATGTACTATAAATGACACTAAGAATGCATTTCATACAAAACTAATATATACCTGGACTGATTTCACATAGTAAATCTTTAACCTTTTTAATGAGAAATTTTATCTAGCTCAGTCATACAGTTTAGTATAAAACTTCTGAGCTTACTTTAGAAACAGCTGCTGCTCCTCACAAAACACATGATTTCTTGTGATCTTGCAGACTTGACCTCTTGGTTCAACCCATCACTTTGGTTATGCTGAGTTACATAAGATCTTTGAATAATCCTGAGTAACATAAGCCTCTTAAATCACATCGTGGTTGTAATTGTGGCTGAGATGGGTTTCAGCACAGCAGGATTAACTGGACTTTAGGAGCAAAATGGGGTTTTAATGAGATTTTCTGTTGGTGTTTGCCAAAGTTCTGAATGTCCCTGAACATCATAGAAAGCTGCACTATTGATTAAACTGAATTAAAACCTAATATCAGATGTCAAATGTTAAATTTAGAAAATTTTAAGAAGACTTTTCTAGACTAACTGAAGTGTGTGTTTCTGTGACATTTTTTTTTCTCTTGTTATGTCATGTTATGTTGTGAATAAAAATATGGGGACATGTGGAGGCACATCAGAGACACCTGGAAAAAAGACATTTGACCATAAGAGACACATCACACCATGAATGAAACAACAGAGACACACTGAACCAGACATCTTTAATAAATTAGACACACCTCAGACTCTTAAAGACACATGAGACCATTTTGTTTGTTCTTTACATGTAATTGGTAGAAACAAGGAGCAGAGTTAAGGATTTGAAGCAATAAGAATTGATCCAAATAAGACATTTGTGCCTCAAATACATCCATGAAGTATAGTCTATTGTATGGCAGAGCTGCATCAGCTAGTCCAGTGTTTTATCACAGCCTACTGTATTTTATTAAATTGGTCAGTTGAGCATTAAAAGAGTTTGTGACTTCTGCAAAGAATACACCTGTGCATCTTTGCTCATATTCATTTTAAGAATTGAAAAATCCTTCAAGATGTCACTTGGAGGTTAATTTTGGGCCCACAGGCCGGAGGATAAAAGGGAAAAGAGATAAGATGTCATTTAAACAAAGAAAAATAAGAAAAGACCACTTTGTTAATTTCAGAAATATGTGTGTGTGTGCCTTTCTATGCAGAAGAAGAAGAGAAGGAAGATTGACCGCAGTATGATCGGAGAGCCGACAAACTTCATTCATCTCACACACATTGGCTCTGGAGAGATGGCAGATGGCTTGCAGCCGGTAAGACAGCAAACCTGTACATGTTAATCTTTACCTGCTATATGAACTGTTATCAGTCTGTTAGGTAACACTTATTAAGACATAAAAGTAACAGTAAACTCTGCAGCTAATCACATCAAAAGAGACATGTTAACGGATCCGGCTTCCATCCAAAATGAAGACAGAGCGGCATTGTAAGCGTGTGTGTGTGTGTCAGGAAGTGTCATGGGGCTCTATATCCTTCTTGCTTCTATTTCAGCCTTTTTGTCTCACATCTGGTGTGTGGAAATCTGCATCGGATGCTAGAGTCAACACCACTAGTACACTAGTGTTTAGTACACTAAACCACAGTGTAAAATTAACAAATCAACAAAGAAAAGACAACCATTTAATCAGATCCTTTTATTACGTGTAGAAAATTGGAAAATAAACCTTTAATTAAACAGAGAAAGACAAAAAAAAGTAAAGTAAATGATTCCCTGCTCTAATACACCTGATTAAAATCAAATGGATCCAACAGCATGTTGATCCAACACATTAATGTGAATCAAGTGTGTTAAAGCAGGGAAACATCTAAAACCTGAAGGACAGTCAACCTTGAGGACTGGAGTATTACTTTCCTTATCTAAAGTAACCCGAATCACTCAAACAAATTGAAAAAAATAATGTGTGCACAAATTTTCTGCAATTACAGAAATTAATATGAAAGAATTATGTAGCAATACATCAATAATGACATGCAGACATTAACTAATTTATCAAAAGAGACAAATTATGTTTACTAACAAGCAGTAAAAATCCTATAGCAATGAACAGGATAGTGAAGAAGTCATGAGAGTAATTATAAGAAAAAGTTTTTTAACTTCAAGTTGTAAGTTTAATAAATACAAATTAAGTTAAAATGAAAATGCAGAAATGACTTGATTTGTGTTTTAGGCCAAATATCAAAGTTACCGTAATTTTTTTTTTTTTTTTCAGTTTAACTATTTAAAATGAAAAACCTTTTTATCTTAAGAAATATATTTTGCTTTTTGGAAGATCATTTGAAAATTTATTTCTAAAAAACTAACCTAAATTAGCTAGTAATGATATTAGCAAAATTATTTATTAACATATCTACCTTATATTTAACACATTTGCTGTGAAGTGTGTGTTGTTTGTTGTTTCTAATCTAATGTTAATTTGATTTTATTTTTCTTTCTTTCTCATTATCATTGTTTTTGTATTTGAGTGTCATTCTAATGAATTTCTTTTTGTTGTATGTTTCAACAGTCTGGGTCAGTTCAGGAGCAGATGCGGTCCAAAGGCCCGAACATGAACGGCAGGAACAGCCTGTTATAGCTGGTAAACACAGACAAACACTTACTGCCCGTCCGTTTTCAGGGAGCTTATCTATCCATCGCTTGATGCAGAAGATGGTGCAATACCATTGGAAATTGCAGGGGCAGTCCTGAGCAGAATAGCTGACATGTAACCAGTGAAAGAAAGAAATCAGAGAAGAAGAAGAGGATCAGGAAGGAGAAAAAAAATGCAGAAGAAGAATGAAGGCGAGCACAGCTGTAGAAATTGCACAAGCTTTTAATGAAAGACTATGTTTAAGTGTTTAGGGTGTGTTGGGTGCATTTCTGCTGCCAAACGATGTCTAAAACTGACGGTGGTTTGCATGAGTGAACTCTGAACTAAGCACTGATATGACATTTGAAACGGACATCGCTATTTACGTACGTAATGGAGAATAAATGGGCCTTTAGCCTGTTCAGCTCATTTTTGCTTTGCTACTGATAAAGCCTTATTGTGGGTGTAATTAACTTTGTGGCGTCTAGGGGGCAGATTGAAACAACTTTGGTTTATACTTTAAAACAGTTTCCAGTGTTTAATGCTTTTATTTTTTCTGTTTTTTTTTACAGGAGTGTATTAAATTAACTCAGACCAGCTGACTGACCTCCACAATCTGAACCTCTGAGCCTTTTCTCCTACATCCAGCAACTGAAGGCTTTGATTACCAACTCGCCCTGCTGAAGTGTCCTTGAACAACTTGCCCCCATCACCTCCTGCAGGGCTGTTGTGACATGCGTTAATAATCCAAAGCTTTTTTTTAAATATATATATATATATATATATATACTGTATATATATATATATATATATATATATATATATATATATATATATATATATATATATATATTAATACTTTAACACTCATCAACAAATCCAAATGATTATTCCTGCAGTTTTTACAAAGCCCAATTAATCACCAGCTTCAAATGTGATCCATTAAAACAAAGGCAAGCACTTCTTCAATGTGCCTCTGAGCTTACTCTACTTTCACATTTTACCCGAAAGACCACCACAAGAGACATTTTCTTTACTCTGATTATGATGAAATGGAAAAAATTGGATTTGAGAAAGAAAAGATGCTGTTATTGTGCTTATCATTAGAGGGCAGACTAAGGAGATTTTTTTTCCCATCAGTATTTAATTGAAGCCACAGATGGCACCACTGGGCTCCATTTTTCAGAATCCATTTTTAATTACGATGAACAGTTAATGACAGAAAGTCTGTATTTAAAGTGAAAACATAAAAAAGTTAAATTCTCACAGATTAATAAAAGAACATTTTCCAGCCTTCCCAAGAATGGTTTTCAGTCTGGAGTTGCTTCCTTACTGGATGAAATTTTTCAGGATGCATTAGTGTGCTAAGTTCTCTCCTATTTAGATTTTAAAGATTATTACACCTTTGTATGGTTAGAGTTTGTCTTTTGGTGTTTCCAACCCTTTGAATTTTCAGGGGGTCACATGGCCAAAATAATGACTTCTCTAGATTTCATCTCTCAGGATGTCACTGTCTGGCCATCCCCACTGCTGGTGCTTGATGATGAGACTTGTTTTAGGAGATGGGAAAGTCCCACGAATCCCTGCTACACTGGACTTGACTCTGTCTGTCTGTGTGTGTGTGTGTGTGTGTACATGCTGTTTTATCTATCTTTCTGGGGACCAATGTCTGTTGTAGACATTATGAGAACATTGATGATAAAGTTGGTCCTCACTTTTAGAATTATATTTGGGGTCATGGGACCTGCATTATGTCAGCAAATGGCCCAACAAAGATAGAAACACAAGCATTTTTGTGTGTTTGTGTGTGTATGTGTATGTTCCCACTTAATATATAAATGACCCATTTTTGTACAAGTTATATTTTTCACCATCAAACATATTTTATGCTACAAATTTGTTCATCCTATTACTTTAATAAGACTGCTGTTCCGGGACTCTGTTGGGTCTTCAGCCAGCATGTTGAGATGTTTTTAGTATTTTTGTTTAAAACATTTCATGCTGCATGCTTTCTTTGGTGGAAGATCAAGTGTTGTATGGCTTTGCATTGTGAATGGTTGGATGCTTTTTTTTAAGCAGATTGATGTTATTTGAAATTATCTGATGTTTTGAGTAGTTTGCTATGTGATGTCAATTGCTTCTTTGAGTTGCTTCCTTCCTGATTAGCTTTTTCCTAACAGATTTTTGGACTTATATATGTATGGAGATAATTTCTTTGAAACTCAGATGAAATGTATTTCTTGTATTGTTATAAAAAATTAATTTGTAACAACCAAAGTTTTGTAAGAAAAATACACTTTATAATTTGGTGATATGAGTACATTTTATTTAATAGCAAATACAGTTTCATGCAAAAGTTTTGCTTGATCAAAAAGTTTAATTTAAAGTACTTTGTAAGAAATAAACCATTTCAGGGTCATGAATTGACCACAACCATACGCTCTACTGTTATTTCCAAACAAATATTCTAAAAAAAAAAAAATCCTCATCTTATTTCTTTATGTAAATGTTTGCTATATTTTCCAACAGTTTTAGCTAGATGATGATGATCTCTACACTAATTAATATGCTGATAAACTGCAATTCAACGTAATATATCTAATTTAATAGTATTAATTCCAGAAAGTGGAAGAAAACGTGTATGTCTACTAATTTTCACATCATAACAGTAGAAGACATTTGCACATTTAGCAGGAGCTAAAGACTTTTTCCATACTTCTATATCAAAAAACTAATTCATCAATATCCCCAAATGATTATTCCCTCAGATTGATTTATTTAGTTATCTCTGTAACATTTCAAAAACTTTTTAAATAATTTTTCTTATCCAATTTCAATTCAAAATCAACTTTTTAATAATCTAAAGAAATGTCTTTAAATACTACAGATGTATGTGAACACAGACTCAATTGTGTCATGGCAGGCAGTAACTCAGTAGGGGAAATCTATCTAAATGGTTGTCATGGAAACCGCTGAGTCAAGGTGTTCCCCCTCCACTGCGGTGACCAGCCACTTCCTCTCTGTGGCTGACATTGAAGAAACTGATAATCTGTTTCAAGAAAATCTGAGTTGCTGCTACTGGTCGTGATGTGTTCAGGACTCCTCATAATGTGGGAGTTTTTACACACTCCCCTTTTGTCTCTATTACAGCTCCTCATTAAAATCCTGGACAAGGCCTGATTTATGTTTGCTCTATGTGGAGTCTCTATTATGAGTACATATCACAATTTTTGTTTCTTGGTAAAGAAACTTGTAAATGCAGACGCATAAGGAATTGCTCATGTTAACAGAAATGTTTAACGATAATTCACACCGCACATGCTTAAACTGATATCAGTAAAAATTGGCTTATGTGAATCAGGACTTTGAAATCATTTAACTCAATTTACTCTTTCCCTTACGGATTTAGTCACCATTTGGCCACATTATAACTATACGCACTTCCTCCTCTGAGTCAGTTGAAGAGGTCATTGGTTAATGTCAGCATTGTTGCTGTTGACCTCTTGGCTCTATCTGCCTCATTTACTCCTCTCATTCTTTGAAACTCAGACCTGTTCTCTGACTGCTGAAGTCCAGTTCCTTTTGTTTATCTCGGCAATAGTTTCTCTCTTCCTCTTCCTTTTCCTGTTTGATTCCCATCTACGTATACGCTCCAACAAAACTGGAAAGCACTTTCCCTTCGGTCTCATTTTAAAATGAAAAGACGAAGATTCAGTCCTCAATATAAAATGTTGTTTATCTGTTCTCACAAAGTCAATTTTTCTTGTTTTTATCAGTTTAATTGTCTGCTTTTGTTGAACTTATTAGAAATATTGATTTTGTTGAATTATGTATTAGTATTATTTTCCCACTCAGAACATGTTGCATATTGTTATTGTATTAATGCATCCATTCAGAGTATTGATCTATTCAGAGTATTGATCTATTCAGAGTATTGATCTATTCAGAGTATTGACTTTTGGCACCTTAAACCTTAAACCTGGATCCTGCCTGCCAAAACCTGCAAGAGTTAATGGATTAAGTCAGTTAAATGTTAATATTTCATGACAAATCAAGGCACCTGTTTACATGCTTTAAAAAATATTGACCAGTTATTAAATGAACAGATTATCAGAAAAACTTTTCATGGCCTTTTTTTTTTTTTTTTTTTTTTGATAGATTGATTGACATTTGTCCTAGCCTATCACAGTGTGTAGAAAACTGTTCTGGAAAACTTTGAGTATGGAAAAAAGTAAAAACTATAATATATATTTTGAAATACTTATTGTTTCAATGACATTCTGCCAACCTGGTGAGATTTGAGGAACAAATTAAAACACAGGAGCTACACCATTGGTCCTGTTTTGTTTTGTTTTTGTGGATGACAATTTAAAAACTACAATTAGGGCTCCAAAGATAAAATACATCACCTCAATTTTTTTTTCAAGTTTAAAACAAACAAAATAAAGTTCTATGAACAAGTTGGTGACTTCTTTAAAATAAACAACAAAGAAATAAAAATCTTTCAGGAAATTTCGATGCTGAATTGTGTCATTAAAGGTAAACTCATTGGATTGTGATATAATTTGTGAAATCTTCAGTTGGTATTTTGAAGAATTTGAAGAATTTTGCTTTTATCTGGAGTTTATCGTTAATTTGACATTTAATTTATCTCAGATGAGTTTAAAAAAGCTTTAAGCAGACGTATGTGGTTAATTTGGTTTGTGTTTAAAGTGACAGGAATGTGTGATTTCTGTGTGTGGATGATTATTTTTGTATTTGCTGTTTTAGGTTTGTTATGTAACCTTTCCTCCTCAGGAGAAACGGACATACAGATTGACTCTATTCCTACTCGTTATGTAATAAGTGTCTCATGATGGCTGAATAAATCTGCTCTTTTCTCTCCAAATGTGTGTCTGCGTGGGTATGTCAAGACTGGTTTATAATGAAAATGTTGAAGAAGGTGGCCATTTACACTGATAATCTGAAACAAGTTAAAATTGTTTAGCCTCAGGAATAAAGTTCGAAATTAAATCAGTTTATAAAAGTTTGCACTATTTCAAGATGAATTATGTAACATCTAAAGAACATAATCATGCTTTAAGTATAGTCAGTGAATCAAGAATAAATACACATTTTTTTTTTAGGATTCACAAGATACAGAATAATAGTGGTTTCTGTACATATTTTTTTTTTAAAGAATAATTAAGTAATAATAATAATAATAATAATAATAATAAAGTATTTTGAGAAAAAGAAAAATAAGATGTCTAGAATAATGACAATATGTTTTTTTTAATTAAATTTCAGTTATTGTAAGGATAAAGTATGTAATTTAAGAATAATCTGATCATGAATGAAAAATGACATTACCATTGAACATTTCAATGCAACCTTTCACTGTTTCATCCAGTTTGAAGCTGAAAGTTGCAAGTTCGAACTTGTTCTCAAATGCAGCATGAGAGAGAGCTTTTGCTGTTACATTTGTTAACAATGGGAACTTGTAGGAACTTGCAATTTACAACTGGGAAAAATCAAAGAAAATGCAACATGAACTACGAAGAAACCTGGGTTAGGTTTACCACCATCTGTATTTCATTTCATTCTCTAGCTTATCAAATGAACATTACATCTACTACTAAGAAATGACTTTTAACAGTAAAACAACAACAATGAAAAGCACACTTAGAGGGGCAGCCATGTTTTATTTCACACTTTGTGCATCAATGCTTGAGGATCTAGCCAAAATATAAAGTGATTCAGACTTATATCTCCCCCCTGAAGATAAAAAGAAAAAAGAAAAACTGCACTATCATGTCAAGTTGTGACATTGCTATGTCTAGTCTGAGCCAGCTACAAATCTGAAGAGTTCACTGAATGACCTGCTTTAAGCTCCAAACAAAGTGAAAGAGTTGTTTTAAGAATAACCAGCCAAGAGCTGCAGTTTCAACTGGAATAAATGGGTCATTTTCAAGATATGCAGTTTAATGTTTGTGGATTTCATTTACATTATTTTATAGAAGAAAGTTGTT
This sequence comes from Melanotaenia boesemani, assembly GCF_017639745.1. NCBI lineage: Eukaryota > Metazoa > Chordata > Actinopteri > Atheriniformes > Melanotaeniidae > Melanotaenia > Melanotaenia boesemani. The sequence continues at coordinate 23,187,292 of NC_055698.1, forward strand.
ATGGTTTTAGAATGAAAATAAAAAATACTAATATCTAAACAATAAAATTGAAAATATTCTTAAAATAATACTGTAATATTTATAGAATAATGGTGTAAGAATGAAGTGAAAATGCTTCAAAAAACAACAACAAAAAAAAACAAACAAAAACCAAAAACAAGATTAATCAAAAAGCAACATTCCTATCTGAAAATAAAAAATGACATTATTAAAGATGGTTTTAAATGCTGAGTATTCTCTCTGTCCACTCAATGTTTTTTTTGTAAAAAAATCTATAAATATATATTTTATTAATGAGGATAAACTGGGAAATAAATCAGCTAAAGAAGTGACCACATGCCCATATTGCAGTTATTCTATTTATTATATTTTATTCTGTTTTACACTTACTGGAGGGCTTTCAAATTTAATTGCACTTATTGCAATGACAATAAAGACAAGGCAAATGTATTTGCATAGCACATTTCATGTACAAGACAAGTTCTTTCCATAAAACATTACAGCAGGGTGCAGAAAGCAATACAAGTGCATTAAAAAACAAAGATTAAAAGAAATGCAATTAATAAAATAAAAACACAGGGACAATGCTAAAAAAAATAGATAAAATGCAAGAAATAAAGTTCCAGTGTGGGGAAAGACAATATTAAAACATGATTCCAGCATAAAAGAGACAGATGTAGATTTTGACCTCTAAATAAAAACTAGTGAAATGCAGCAGAGAATAGATATGTCTTTAACCTGGATTTAAATAAACTAAGTGTTTCAGCTGATCTGAGGCTTTCTGGGAGTTTGCTCCAAACATGTGGAGCATAGAAGCTGAATGCAGTTTCTCCATGTCCAGTTCTGACTCTGGGAACTGATAAGAAACTGGATCCTGATGACCTGAGGGCTCTGGTAGGTTTGTACTGGGTCAAGAGGTCACTGATATATTTTGGTCCTAAACCATTCAGAGCATTATAGACCAGCAGCAATAAAGTTTTATTCTATTCTATTCTATTGTTCACATTATCTAAAAATAATCATAATAAAGTTTCAAGCTTTATTAATTATGTTTATAAACTTGTTAAACCATTAAGCATTAAAAATAAAAGAAACTGTCTCATGTTTGCATTTGTGAAAGCAGCCTTTCTCATTTTCTATATACATCATATTGTTCACATACTGTCACATTTCTAGATCAGGTTTTATTACAAGCAGCTGTGCTGAGACCACAGAGCTGAAATAATGATGGTTAAACTGTGCGTTGCCACGGAAACGTAAGTCCAGCACTGAGGAAAAGGAAACAACACAAGTGGAAAAATTAAAGATGTGGTCGCTTGTAGCTTGTTTTGAGCTGCGTGTGTGGGAAACACACACGCTAAATATGCGTGACGTCATGTGTTCTCAATGTTCTAGCAGCTCTAATGGTAGTTAAATAAATAAACAAATAAATATTCAACATTGAAAACTTTTTCATTTAACTAGCCCCAAATTAAAACATGTTTTCTTTGAATGGGGTCATGAAGTCATCATTTCAGGACATTACATCTAAAATGCCTAATTACCACTAAACCTTGTAAGTAGCTGGTTTTAACTTCAAGTTAATGCATTATAAGGTCAGATTCATTAGCTCTGACATTATAACTTGAGTACATGTTTAGTTTCAGTTTATGAAAGATTTGTTGGACTTAAATAAGTCTCAAATATACAGTCGGTGTATATTTTAAGTCATGAAGGCTTTAGGTTTATAAACTACATTTCTATGGAGTATTTCAATTCTTTTTTAACTCTCAAAGTGGTTTACAGTACAAAAAGAATAAGCCATTCTCACAGGCCTTTTTTAATGTCTACATTGAGCACACACCCCTAACATACACAGAGTTAGAAGCATTATAAAATTTGGGATTCGGGGCCAGTCATCACATACTTGCTCAACAAACAACTGACTTCACTGTCTGTCCCTTCCTCTGTAGTGATGTCATCAGACATGTGACTGTACTCAGTCACATGGCATGACACATGTATCAATAGATTTAAAAAAGAGATAGTTATAATTTTAGTTATACTAAACTAAAAAGGCTATTTAGAATCTCTGACTTATAGTTTGTATAACCTGCAATGTTTCATGCACTTGATGGCGCAAGATGCATCACATCTCAACTTTTGGTATGTATTGTATGTAAGAAACTTTGGGCATGTCTAAACAGAAAAGTGACGTAGGTGCACACCCTCTATTTTCATACATTTTTTCAATATTAAAGTTAGGAAATCAGTATGACTGATGTCATACCTCTTGAAGGTGCAGCATGTAATATCATCAAAGGTCAACACCAAAAAAAATTTATATATATTTTTAAACTGTTTCTGCCAGTGTCTAATCATTTAACTAAAATAACTGTTGTGTTTTTATTCTCTTAAAATGAGCCATTTATATCTGCTATATCTATAGGTTCATATACATGGCAGCTGCTATATTTGTGCCACAATTTTTGCTATGGTGTCTCTGAATGGACAAACAAGCCTTTGCACGAAGTGAGAACCCTCTGAGCTTTAAGACTGCAGGACTGGTTTTGTTTGATATGTGTTACAGCATCGTTTGAGATAAATATTGCTTTAAAAGGCACTAACAGTAGTTACATGTATTGTTCTCAGTGCTGCACCTGAGGCCACTTAATCCACTTGCAGATGAAAACATGTTTGTCTGGAAGAATTTTGGCCACTGAAGGCCACCGTTCATTCACATTTATGTTTGGCATATAAAGTCATTTCTGTGCCAATACAGTAATTATGTACCTTTGACAACTGGCACATATGCCTAAAGCTTAGTCTCTGCATACGGTGGGGCCGGTGTAGCTGAAGCTGGTGAAAGATGCTCTTGCACTTGAGTGTAGGTACAATGTCATGTTGCACTTTTTTTTCAGCAGTTAACGCACAAATTCAGCAAGAGCTCTTGAAATCCGGTAAACACGTAATTACAAACCGACCAACAACAAAGGAGTATTTTGAGAGTAACCGCCATGCAAGCAGGGGTGCACGTCGGATCTGGACGAGGTGCACATCAAGCCTCCTCGGACCAACGTGGCGCATACGGTGGTGACGGTGCGCAAGTATAAATCCAACTTACATGTTTACAACATGTTGCAAGGTTGTTAAAAGTTGCTGGTGCATGAGAGGTGGGAACTCATAGGATCTGAAACACAAAGCTTAAGTCTGAGACCACATAGGGACCACCATTTTTTTAATGCTTTCATTCTTTTTTCATTGAATTTTCAGTTTAGTTAGTTTTAGGTTTCCAAGTTGGATCATCATAATCTGGTGCTTTTTGATTTTGACACAAATGGCATATCAACTGATGCTAAAGACCATATTCTGCCTTGATATTTGACACTATTGTTGCTAATCTAACAAACTAAATGCACATTTAATTGCATGATGAAAAAAGAGGTCACACAGTCTAATATACTGTTGGATGATTTTTAACTTTGATGATGACATGTCTTCACTGTGACATTTCAATAAGCTTATTCAGTGTCACCACATTTATTTTTGTCCAGAGTTGCCAACCTTTGTACCAAATCTTTTACTGATTGATGATGAAGGAGCTGGACCACTGCGTGAAATATTCCCCAGTATATTACCCTGATGCACCCATCATGACTTTTTTTTCCCTTGATACAGAGTCTAACCTTTATGCTAACTAGCAAACTGAAGTTTTCTTTTAAATAAGCCACAATTTTAAATGAGTTTCTTCTTTTCCACAACCACATGATCTGTTTTTTAATATGTTTGTTAAGGAATGAGAAACTTCAAGGGAAGCTACTTATTTTTCTCAAGGAAAAGAAAAAGGAAAAAAACACAATTTGTTTTATGTATTTTCAGACACAGTATGGGCCGGTATGGGGTTTCTGAGTTCCACACACTTCAAGTTATTTAGGCTGCAGGCAGTTGACCACAAAGGGACCTGGCAAAGCCTCATGGGCAGGTGCAGATGAAATCACCAAAGTACATGACCAGATAAAAGGGTTTATCCCTACAAATTAGCTTTAATTGTCATGACAGTGTGTTGCCCTTTCTTGACTGCTGTGTTGCAGCTGCTTGTGTGTATTCACACAAACCTATTACAGCACTGCTGCTGAGCAGCTACTGCTGGCAAAACCATCCATCCATCCATCCATCCATCCATCCATCCATCCATCCATCCATCCATCCATCCATCCATCCATCCATCCATCCATCATCTACCTTCTTATTCCAGTGCAGGCTCTTTGTAGTCTGTGGTTGATAAGATTCAAAAAGTGAAGACTTGAGAGATAATCAGCTTCAACCAGATAACAGCCACATAAGACTTTAATCCTCAAATGAAAAATTAACATTGGTTTTTCATTTTTTTGGGTCAATATACTACAATGATCTTAACCATTCCATTGGGTTTCTGCTATAACTACAGCCATATGATTACCAACCAGTGTTTTAGCTGAGAACCACTTCCCTGATTCATCATGTGTGTAAAATAAGCAACAGGCTGAAACTCATAAAGCATGCAGCTGCAGGGCAGTTCTAGTGGCATCTAAAACATGTGTGTTGCATATGTAATGCACAAAGCACATAGCTAGTGTGTGGCTGACCTTATACTATACTAGTAGATGCTCATTTTAGCCGAGCATAAAACGTTAGCAAGATGTGGAATTCACAGTGGAATTCCTTATGTCTGTTTGTATTGTAAATTAACTATTAGCATAACTGACTTGGTAATGGTTCGTTCCTTATTGTCAAGTTTTTATTATGTTCTATAGAGATGGGTGAAACTGAACAAGAATGAATCCAGTATAAAGTTATTTTTTCGTGTTTATGTCAATGAATGTAAAATAAAAAGAAAAAAGAATCGGAAAATAATAAGAATAAGAAAACCTTTATTAGTCTCTCAGTGGGGAAATTGTTAGCCTAGATCTGGACTTGTACACAGTCTGCTCTGTGTTTATGGAGTTTCCTTAGCAGCTACCTCACTTCCTTCCTGTCAGCCTCCATTTCCTGACCAGCACCTCTGTTCATACAGACCAGTTATACATTCAAACCATCATGTTTTCATCACTTCAGAAGAGATTACATTAACTTATATGAACCTAACATTGCTATAACCACTGATGTCACCCTTGACTTCTATCAGATTTTACAGCTAATTGTAATGATCATCTTTATGGGGAATCCAAAAAGCCCAGGGTATGACTGTGTATGCTGATGTACCTACCAGAGGTATAAAGCAAGTTTCAACACACACTTCTGTGTTTTCCTGTTCTTTATAAATGACCACAGTGTTCTTTCGTTTGCACCAACACTAAAAGTATTTACACACAGTTCACTCCACTGTTTTAAAAGTTACCTGATAACTTGGAGAAACAAGGTCAGACCATGATCAACCTGCTGGGAGCCCCCAGGACAGATCAGAACTGTGGGCCCCTGTTAAAATCCAAAAAATGATTTTCAAATGACTTCAGTGTTTTACTTTGTTTTGGTAACAGACACAGCATAAAACAACATGATCTTAGTTACTGAAAACATTTAAAGGATGGCAAAGAAAGAATTTTGTGATACACAGTTATATAAAACTTATATTAGGATGTAGGGAATACTATGCTATATTAAAAGGAATATTTTTTAACAATCAGCAGAGATGATCTATCAGAGTAGATGGAGTGAACATTTGTTTAAACCAGGGTTTTACATGTTTTCCTGCAATAATGCATCACACTGAATCAATAACTCATTGTGCAAAACTTCATAACAAGCTGAATCATTGCCCATAAAACCATAAAAATGGCTTAGATAATTAAGCTATGAGGCTTACTATAAACAACATATCAGATGCTGAAACTGAGGTGGGAGGAGACAGCAGAAGGACTACACCCCTCTGAGGATTAATGGGACTTTGGTGGAGAGGATGTGCAGTTTCAAGTACCTGGGTGTGCTCATCACTGAGGATCTATCCTGGACTCTGCACAGACAGCCAGATGAAGAAGGCGAGGCAGCGCCTTTCATCTCAGACAACAAGTTCAGAGTGGTAACATCACCCAGTAGTAAGGGAACAGTACTGGTTGTGATTGGAGGGCCCTGCAGAGGGTGCTGAGGTCAGCAGAGCGTACCATAGGTATAACAGTCCCCACCCTTCAGGACATCTTTATGAGAAGAACAACAGCCAGTGTCACAAATGGCAGTGGAGGTGAGGACCCAAATGCAGGCAGTCAAGGCAGGAGGCAAAAATCGGTGCAAGTAACAGGGTTTATTGTCAAAATGTAGGAACAGGGAACCACACATGACACAGGAATGAACCACATAAGGATCTGACAAGAGCAAACTGAAAACCATGGGGTGTATATGCACAGGAGGAGTAACAAGGAACAGGTGAAGTGAATGAGTAATTAGACCAGGTGAACTAATGAGCCAGAAACAGGAACCACAGGAACACAAGAGGGAAAACCGAACTAAACATGACAAAACTGAAAACCTAAAGCATGAACATAACAGAAACTGAACATGACAAAAACCAAGAACTAAAAACCAAGAGCAAGACCGAACTCAATATGACAAAAACCAAAATCCTAAACCATGATCAACATCTAACACACACCAAAACCCAGGAACCATGACAGCCAGAGCTAACAGAATCATGAGAGACCCTCATCATCCTTACAACGGTCTGTTAAAGTGGCTGTGCTCCAGCTGGTACCTAAGACTCATTAAAGCGAACACAGAGAGACTCTGGAGGAGCTTCTTCCCTCAGGTTGTCAGAACTTAGATCAGGGTGATGTTTACCATTGAGTAGTATCTCCTTAACAACTTTCTGTAAATGTCCAGGAAGTGAGGAAACCAGTTGCTGGAGTTTTAGGAGGTGGATGTTGTCCCATTCTTGTCTGAAGCAGGATTATAGCTGCTCAATGGTCTAGGACTTTTGTTGCCAGATTTTAAGCTAATTAAAAAGTTAATTAAGCAAGTTAACCTAATTAATTGTCAAATGCTCCTCCAGTTGTTTTTGATTTGTGCCAATTATTTTTTCAGTGTTTTTCTTTTTTGCCTCAGTTCCAAATATTCTGAAATGTGCGGCTGCCATCTAATTCAAAATAATATCTCCTCTGAAACTGTAATATGTCTCCGTTTTAACATCTGATGTTGTTTACTTTTTACTATAAATAAAGTATGGGTTATGAGATTTGCAAATCATCGCATTCTGTTTATTTACATTGTCCCAACCTTTGGTAAATGGTAAATAGTAAATGGTAAATTGGTGTTGTAGAACCACAAGGACTTAGGAGACAGGTCCTTTCTTTTATAAAGGATGGTTTGGTGTACCCTATGGTAAAGTAGATAATAAAAGAAGCATTGGGGCTCCTTTCCTTAGTATTTGGAGAATTCTAACAGCTTTTATCATGGCTGCTTCTTAGATACTTCCAGGTCATTTCACTCAGTCAGGTTCTTTCACAAAACAGACCATTTGATCTGACCCCCAGTCTGTGTCAACACATCCAGCTGTGATAATACTTTCTATTACAGGCAGCCAAAATAACTTCTGAGTGAACATGGCAGTGCCTGGCACTGGAGGAGCCTCAAAACCTCTCTAAACTTGCTATTTATTTATTTATAGTATTACAGCTTTAATTCCACTGTTTTGTTTTTAAAAGAACCAACCTCAAAGAAAGAATTAGACAAACAAAGTAACAGAAATTTCACTATGACACTTTTCAGAACAGTCTCAAAACACGTTGCCATTATGATTTTATTCAGTGACAAGAATAACCTAGCACCGGCAGAGCTGATAATTCAACTTGTGGTCATGAATCTGAAAAAATGCAGAATAGAATAAGTATTTAAAACCTTCACCAGGTTGCAGCAACCTTGAATATAAATGTACAACTTCAGTTAAATCTGTTTAACAGTTTGAGGCGTTCTGCTTCTTAAAAATATAAAAAGAAAAAATGAATCATCCCAGTTTCACTATTATGGAGATGATAAATTTTGGTCTTTGGGGACTGAAATGCAAAGGAACCCAAATTTAATGAAAGTTGAAAATAAGTAAAAAAAAAAACAAACAAACATGAGAAACATTTTTGTTTGAGAATAATTGTAAGAAAAAACTTGTTTAAAATCAGGGAGGTTGTGATCTTTGCTGATTACATTATACTGCATTTTTCCCTTTAAATTGGCACTTTGTTGTTCATCTATTTTATACTTCAACCTAAGTCACATCAACACTGTTTAAGATGACCCTTAAAGAAGGCTGAAACGCTCCTAAACTCTTCTTCTTCACCAGCGTCTGTGGGCATTGATCTGCTGACAGATACTGTCAGAGTTTGTCCTGGAACACTGATAAAGAGGCTTTGAAGACCCCGATGTTCTTCCTGCTGGGTGGGGTTGCAGATAGCTGTATGCATAAATACGACAGGAAGGAATATTCCCAATCACCAGCATCACCTGAGCTTCATCTGGACAAGCTCTGGTCGTACCTGCAGGAAAACCAGAGACATCATCACAGCACTGAGGCATTTCTGAGCTGGATAATATTTTGCCTTCATTTGTAGAGCTTTCTGACATATTACAGCCACTTTATAGCTGAGGTAAAGATGATAAATGTGTTGCCTTGGCTTATTGATCCAATAATAATTAAGAAATGTCCAAACAAATGTGTGTTTCAAACTTTGTGATGGCTGCATTTACAGCCACACATGAGTGGTAACCTGCAGTGGACAGTACTGCACACACACACTTTATATATAGTTTTCATGTTGGATCTAGTTTACAGAGCACTATATGATTCTGTTGGACATTAGTTTATTTTAATAAGTAACATCACATATATTCTAGAACTGGCGCGCATTTTGGGTTATATTGTGGTGTTTTAATTTATTTTCTTTTGAGTTGTTTCAGTGGCTCCAGTCCCTTGGCAGGTGAACCAGAAGGTGGCCATGGGGTGGAGCCAACTAATTGGACCAGATCACACAACAGCATCAAGAGGGGGGAAATTGGGTTTTCCTTTGTTAGCTTAGTTAGGTTTTTGTGTGTTACCCCTTTGTGTCTTTTGTTTGGGCTGATCAGCCACTTTAAGTTTACCCTTGTGTCTCAGTTGTCAGGTCAGTTTGTTTCATTTGTTTGTTTGAGTCATTTTTGCCACAAGTTATTTAAGTAGAGTTCTGTTATGTTCACCTCTTTTACGGGTTAGATTATTCATTGATTTAATAATTGTTTGGATTACTTTTTTGGGTGAACATAAACCCCATTTTTTTTACTTTAAATCTGTGACTGTCCTTTACTGCTCGGCCCATCACAAACTTAAAAAAAAAACACACACACACCTGCATTTCTGTTTTGAGTGTGTGTGTGTTATTTATTTTTTTTAAACAAATGAATGCCACTCACTCTCTGACACTTTCTGGAATCTGCACATGCTCAGTGGGGATAAAATTAGAAAGTTCTTTAAGACTGTCGATGAACTGCATCTTCCTGCTGAACTTTGAGCTGAAGAGGAGGAAGAAGAGACAAAAATATTCTGTCAGCTTGTTTTGTTGTTTGTCAGTGTAATTCAGAAGGAGTGATGAAGAGGAGGAAGCACACCTGATGAATGGTTTGATTATGGTGATGAGAGCTTTGATGTACCAGGTGGGATGAACCACATAGAAACCTTTCAGGTTCTTCCTCAGCCTGCAAACAGATGAACAGACAAACAGACAAAACACATGTGATTTTGATAGATTTCTTTTACTTTTCAACCGTCAAACTGCATTTTGTTTGCACATTCAACCAGCAATTAAACTTTATTTATATAGTAGCTTTGTATAGATAAAGACAATTACACAGAATGGTAAATACATAGGAACCAATTACCTAAAAAAGCAGATGTATAAAAAAAAGAAAACTAAGACAAAAGGGAAAACAAACCTCGCAGCAAAATGGAGAAATTGAGCTGATGTTAAATTATGCTGCAACAGTATGACTGACTAAAATAACAAGTTTATTTTTATCAAAGTCAATGTAACACTAAAAAAATCTGACATTAGTTCATATTATCTTTGAGTTTCTTTTATCCAGTGGATCCGTAGCTGCTTCCTAGAGTAAGGATATGATGCTCTCTACTGGACTCTGAGATGACATGGCAGTGAAAATATAGATAGGAAGAATGAAAGGTGGATTTTTTTTAATCCTTAAAAGTTTAAACATCAAACAGTCGTTCCTCTGACTTTTAGGTTTTTTAATGATCTAAATTATCACCAAAGCTGTTAAAATGATTATATTTCTCTGCAACTGCAAGAATCAGACCAAGCTATCTCCTAATTAATTTTATATAATGCTCACTAAAAGAAAATTGAACAGATCTCAGTGTTTTAAGGGCCGTTTCTTTGCATGTTGGATTTCAGTTAATTAAACATTTGGGTTTTAGTTTTTCTGTGGAAGATTTTGCTTGTGTTGTTTCTCCTGTCTATTTAGATCACTGATAACAGTCTCAGACAGGTTTGATTATCAGTTTCTCCGGTGAGCTTTATTAATGGAAAACTATTAAGGAGGCTGTTCTTTATTATAAAGCCAGTCACAGATTAAATGCAGTATAGAGGAAAAGCAAATCAAAATGTAAAATAGTGCAATGCTTTCTGAAAGTAATGAAAACATTCAAGACCTTTCACAACAACGTAAACATGCTCATTGTGCTGTCAAAAAATGTGTGTATTATTCAGAGAGCAAAGGCATTTGTTCAGATAAAAAAAAAATCAAGGAAAGTCTCCATCAGGTAAATGTATCTTATGAAGAGAGCAGCTGTTAAAAAAATCCATTGATGAGCAGCCAGCAAATATTTGAAGCTGCTGGTGTCTTTGGAATCCCAAGAACCTTCATGCAGGATACTCCAGAGGATGCAAAACTGTATTTCGGCAACACTTAACCAATGCTTACAAAAAGAAATGTTTGTAATAGGCTCAGAAATACATGAAGACTAATCTCTGATGTATGCTTTTTTACACTAGATGGTCCAGATGGATGGAGTTCTGGGTGGTTAATCAATAGCCAACATGTCCCAACAAGGTGGCAACATCACCAAAGTGGTGGTTGAAGGGTGTTTTGGCTGGAAGAATGGGGAGTGAGATGGTAGGCCCTGTTAGGATACCTGAGGGTATCAAATGACCTCTGCAAAATATGTGCCGTTTCTAACTGACCATTTTCTGCCATGGTATAAAAGAAAGAACCATGCTGTCTGCAGAAAAGATACCGCACCATCCCATGCAGCAAAAAGTAGCGTTGAATCTTTGATTGCTATGAGTATAAAAGGAGAAAAGCTTATAGTTTGGCCACAATCATCCCCTGACCTCAACCCTATTCAGAACCTGTGGAGCATCCTTAAAAGGAAGATCTATGAGAACCTCTAAAGTTTAGTTGTTAAGGTAATATTAAATGAGGGCTCCTTGGTTTTAACATGGGACTCGATCTGTAAAAATCTTTTTTTTTTTTTTTTTTTTTTTTAAAGAAAATGATCTATGTAATGCAAAAGATATGCCAGGTGTACATTTTTTGTTCTTTACAACTTATTTAACGATAATGTAATGTAATGTTTTGCATAATGTAAACTGACCAAATCAGACTAAATCAGCTCCATATATTTAGTCTTTTCACATCAGAACTCCACATTACTCCACATTTCTATAAGTGTATTTATCTTTTCTGTCCTGTGTTTTTCTTACTTCCGGTCAATGGTAGTGTAACATTCCTTGAGCCAGCTGATTCCTGGTACTTTGTCCTTCTGTCCTCCAGCACAAAAATATACTATCACATAATTTTCTGCTACCATCAGCTCCAGAGTCCCAACAATAAACCTGACAGACAGAAAGAGGTCAGAGTCACAAACAAAACCATTACTGAACTGATTAATTAGGTGATCAGTTTAAAAATCTTACTTCCAAACAACATAGATAACTTAATCAGATCAGTTCTTCTGCAGGTAACTGGTGTTGTACTGGTGTTAGAATTATGTTCAGGCTTGTAATCATAATTCAATCATAATCATATATGACAACATATGATTGTAATCATAATTCAAATACAGAGATTAGACACCTAAGAACACATACATAATACATAACAACACCCACAAAGATAGCAAAAAGAATGTATGTGTACCTGAACAAGTTATCCATCACATACTGGTAATTCTCCAGACTGCTCTCTGGCAGGTAACAGGAGGAAAATACGATGATGTCATTCATACTGTCTTCATAGTAACCTGAGTGGTAACAACCAGTGTTAAGTTAAAGGTAACAGATGATGGTGAAATGACTCAACCAGCACGCGGGGGGCTTCTCGTACCTCCGTGTGACAAAACCCTGAGAAACGGCTGCAGGACGCTCATGTTAACCCGGTTCTCCTGCAGAGGGTCGCCTGTGGAGAAACAGCGCCACCTAGTGCCTGCACTGTCCACCACGTCATCTCTCACCAGAGCTCCCAGTCCACTTTGATCTATCCCTTGAAGCGAACCTGTCCGAGAATTTGACCTAGATCTGGAGCCATGTGCTCTGGTACGACGGGATGCAACGCCAAGACGCTGCAGGTCATCTGGAAAACAATGCAGCAATTCATTAGCTGTTTCAAGGATAAACAGCTTGTCACAGACTTATAGTAATCATATAGTGGCATCTACATCAAAACATATGCTTGGCCTCTCACCTTCCAGGTCCAGGTCATAGATTGGGAAGTGCAACGATTCGCTGTCAGAAGGTGTCTCCATGGCGTCCAAGTCAAAGTCAAGGGCAGGGTCATCATCATTTTCAGGTGAGGGGGATATGAAGGCCGAGGGGAAGTCATCAGAAACCACTGACCCACTGCCACCTGATGAAGAAACACCCTCATAATTAAGTGTCACATGACAAGATGGTGGCGTGTTTGACTGACAAGTCATCAAAAGTCAGTCGTTGTTAACACTGCATCTGTCTACCAGCGAGTTTCAGCTCACACTCCTGGTAGTGATCCACTCAGTTGAGCCAATGAAGATCTAAGAATGAGACTCTACAGCAGGGGAGCCTAAGTCCAGTCCTCGAGATTTACTATCCTGCAACTTTAAGATGCATCCCTTCTTCAGAACACCTGTAACCAATGGCTAAATCCCCTCATCCACATGTTATTCATCTAAAAGTTGGATAGTAGATCTCGATGACTTGGGCACAGTTTAGCCACAGTGCCCAATTGCAAATGATTGCAAACACAGTCATTACAGTGTTACCTAATGACAGACTGAGAGCTGGAGCCACCAGGACTTTCTTCTTTATCGGTCGTGCCCCCGACAAAGCCAGACTGCTGGGAGGAGCTGCAGACAGGAAGTGAGGACACATAATGTAATGAACAATTACATGATGATGAATGTTGATATACATGCACTTTTGATTTTATATTACAGCAGAGGAACTACTGTACCTGGCCTGTCTCTGCTTGGGGTTGATGGGTTTTTTTCACACTCAGACTCCTCAGACTCAACAGCTCCTGATGAACAAGAAGAAAATAGAAAATCCGAGAGAAAGTTGATAGATTAGAAGGATTTCAAACACCTGCTGGATGTAAAAATTATAAATAACTTTCTGAATGAAGAATTAAATGGATGACTCTCCCCCACCCTGCTCATCTTCTTCTTCATCATCTTCATTTGTGGCAGATCTTCCCTCCCTACATCCTTCTCCTTCCTCCTTTTCACCTTACATACAAAAAATATATGTTAATAAATTATTCAAACTCACCTGAGTCTGCTACAGATATGTTTTTCTCTTACCTACTGTGCTGGCATCTATTGTTGCCATGGCAACGCTGCCTTCTTGTGCTACCTCATCGTCTGTGGAGAAAAATTTAGAATAAGCTGCAGGTTAAAGCTCAAGTCTGTTGATCTGGTTAAAATCTACCAGATTCTTCTGTCAGACACTTTTATTTTGTTGTCAATAAAAAAATTGCAATAAAAACAGCGAATAAAACTCAAGAGTGAATATTTATTTGATGTTGCAACAACTTTATTGCTTAATTTCTTAGTTAATTTAATATGAAATACTGATGAATATCCCAGTAAATTACAAATATTGTGGAATTATGGTGATAATGTGTGTTTTGACTGACTTCTTGTGTCCCGCTAAACAGTTTAATACCTATTTGATCATCACATGGTGTAGACAGAGTTGTCGTTGAAGTACTTGCAGCTGTTGCTTTAGTAGTGGTTGCATCAGCAGTCATGATGTTGGTAGTTTCAAAGTTTTCAGCGGTTTCATCTGCTGCAAATGTCCTGCACTCAGAAACATATGCACATTATCAAAATGGCGGACTCAAATGAAGAATTATGTCATTGATTTCCTTTTTGGTGTAACTTGTTTTCTCCCATTTAGCACTTTGAGGGTAAAAACTGTAAAAACTAGTTTATTTTACAGAGTAGAAAAAGAAAACTGATGTCTGTCTGAGCAAGTGAGCTTTTTACTTTTTTCACAGAGGCAGGCTTTTTTATGCTAGTCTGTATAAGCTAAGCTATTAAATGTCTTGACTCAGAAAATGTGTTAAAAGCACTTTATCTGAAGCCCTTTTCACACAGTAGTCATATAAAATCATCACAAAGAAGGCATCTTTGTTATGCTGCAGCTTTTCCTTTATGGTCCTTCTTACTGGCTGAACAGAGACTATATACCAGTGATGACTTTTATCCTTTAAGTATCAGATAATGTCGTTGCTTAGAGTTACTGTATGTATTGCCCCTTTCATGAACTCTAATCGATTTGGCTTAAAGGTGGACCATCTTCAACAACTACTCCCACCTCTGAACATACAGACATTAATCCACAATGAAGGTGCATCAGTCCTACAGCGAAGGGCTCTGCTGTTCATCAATTAACAAATAGTTTCTATGTTATCAGATCTCTACTTGTGTTTAGGAGTAAAACGTTTTGTTTGAACAAGATCCATTGAACTAATTTCCAGGTCCAAATGGTGTTAGTGTTCTTGGTGTTCTTACTGACTTCATACAGTCAACCTCAGGCTAAAAATCTTGGTGTGTTTAACGAGATCAGCAAATCAACTTAGTGGTTAAACGTGTTTTTATCTTTTGTTTGAGGCTGTTCGGTAAGGTCAAGCCCTACGGGTTGAGAAAAGATTGGGAGAAGGTCATCCATTTGCTCTATATGTCCTGAATGGACTTACATCTTCCTTTGATATGGTTTTGACCAGTAATCTCTCCAACTCTTGCAGTTCACTCAGAACCCAGCTGATTGTAAGTTTACTGGGAGGAGATGATGGGATCCCATCACCCTTGTGCTCGCTGCTCCTCATTGGCTTGCAGTTAGTTATAGAATACAAGATTTTATCTCTTGTTTCTAAAGCTTTTCATGGTATGTCTATGCCACACTTGTCAGAGCTGCTATACCAACATGCTCCAGTTGGGACTCTGAGGTCTTCCAGACCCACTTCTTTGTGTACAGCCAAGCTTATTTGAACTTTTTACTTTTTAAAATTCTGTTCTTATGTTATTTGTCTTTACTCGTTTTACGGTTTTATTGTTTAATTTTTTCATTGTACTGTACTTTGGGTAATGGGTTGTTGTAAATGTGCTTTATAAACAAACTTGACCTTGAAATTTATTTTTATTCTGGGATGTTACTGGAATAGCTTTTTTAATGATTTACAGAACAGAAACACAAATCTGTTTTCTCCCTCAATTTACTCACTGTCTAAAACAAGCTGTTTTAGCTTCTGTCTCTTTAAGTCCCCATCTACCTCCCTATTATACCCATTTGCTTCTGATTGGCCAACCTCAGGAAGCCTGCTTGAGGGTAGAAACAATTACTGAAGTTCCAATATAATTTGTTCTGTAGAAGAATGTTTTACCAGACTTTCTAGCCTCTCTCCCTCCCTGGACTTCTGATTTCTTGCTCAGAAGTTTTCCATTGTTCAGACAGTCCAGCTGTATGCACACAAATGCTCAGAAAGAGCAGCCTTTCCTTCTCTGTATAATATTTAAAAATGTCCCCCGAAGACATGCTCTGATTCATACCCACTCTATTTGATCTGAAATAGAAAGATTTAGAAGCTGTTTGAAATGCTGGATTTTAAGTATTGCTGTCTACTAAAGATGAGGGGGTTTGGGGTCTGAGTTGTTCTGCTAAAGTGATTTCCTATGGTTGCATATAACTTCAATGACACAAAATATTCACTGATATGCAGATGATGCTAATGTATTCATTCACTTCCATGGTAACAATAAACTGAAGTACTTGAGATGTCAATGAAATTAATGGTGAATTTAGGTCCATCATTAAC
This sequence comes from Melanotaenia boesemani, assembly GCF_017639745.1. Lineage (NCBI taxonomy): Eukaryota > Metazoa > Chordata > Actinopteri > Atheriniformes > Melanotaeniidae > Melanotaenia > Melanotaenia boesemani. Next base: position 23,203,567 of record NC_055698.1, read on the forward strand.
TTTTACTTGGATCTTTTTCTGCTCAATTGAAGCTATGAAGAAAGAAGCTATCCCATTTTATTCTCCTATAGAGGTATGGAAACAATGGTATACAGCAGGAGTGTAACAATACATCAATCTACGCTGATGAACTCAGGAATGAAATCAAATTTTCATATTTTAATTGCTTTTTGTGATTTGATATTAATGAGTTGCTGACTTCTGAATCGAGCTGAATTAAAATCATATTGTGGCAGATTTCTTTTACATCAGAAAACATTGAATTGCTATAATGAAATTATATATCATACTGTGATCAGTCTTGTGATTTACAACATTAACATGCAGGAACATTGGGACAATTATTCTTCATGTCCTAATTAAAGAAAGGATAATATAAATAAAAAATCTTAAGGATGAATTCTTACCCAGATGTTTCTTCCGCTTGTTCTTCCTCTCTAGATTCCATGTTGTTCTTGCTGCTTCTGACCAAACCAACAGTGTTGCAATTTGAATTAGTTTACTACAGAAATAGTTGGTTAATAAGAACTTCCAGAGAACACAGAAGCTGAAAATCAGTCACTGCATCAAACGACACTAAAGGTAACTGCTGCTAACAACCACACATCTTTAAATCTGTTTTCAGTAAACAGTAAACAACATGCAAATCAGACCAAGATTAACTGTCACCACCAGAAGTAGGCTACTTGACACTTGTAAATGTCAAATAAGTCTGCAATAATTTGCTTTTAACTTGGATTATCAGGCAATATTTTCTAATTTTAATAAGTTCCCAGGTTGAAGTACACTCAAGTGCGAGAGAATACTGAAGAACAGATCAATTCTGGAATAAAAAGACTGTACTCTGTGTTTTAGATGTCAAGGAATACTTGACTAATGACAGAGTATTTCTTAAGTCCCGACATGATGGAATAAGAAACAGTTTAAACAAACTAAACCTGCTGACATAACACTAAACCATGTGAATTGTCAGTGCATGAAGTTCACTGGATCTAAACCAGGAAAACAAACCCTGTCTTCAAAATTTCGTTGTTGTCATTCTGCAGTAAATCTTTATTCATAAACTACAGCTTGACATTTGCAGGCAAGGACAGAGAAAAGTTTAGCTAGCTTCAAAACGATTAGGAACAACCTTCTAAAAAACAGAAGAGATAATTTCAGAGTGAAGGGTAAAACCGATCAGACTTACAGCAGTTCTGCTCTGTCAGCCCGTCGACTGCCAGGTGAAGAGAGAGACAGGTGTGACAGGGTGAGACAGGTTCAGGACAAATAGCTAGGAAATCACAGAGGAACCTGCCGCACACCTGACGACTCAGCTGATGACATCACAGTCATTTTTTATGAATTTATCAGCGGACTCTGACACCCCCACCGCTTACCTGTCTGTCTCTCTGTACTTTCAACCAACAGGACGAAAGAGGTGTGGTGCGTTGCAAAAATGAGGGTACCGCCCAGTTGTTATGGCAACTGTGACTGTACAACCAGGCGTTCCGGGGTGGGAGCGGCATCGCGCATGTTGATACCTGTGGCTCAGTCTATATGTGCTCTGGGTCGATTGCACTGATATGACTGGTGTTGCAGTTTTGTTTGTGCCAAAGGTTTTGATTGTTTTACAGAAATGATGACAAACCCACAGCAACACTTCTGTGTTTTTATGTGTTGGTATTGGTAAACTGACCTCTGCGTTTTACCTGCCTGTAGTTACACTAGAGAACAGTGGGCTACCATGTCCCAGCGTCTGAAGGGTTGAGAGGGTTCACCGTCCTTGATATGATGGATGGAGGTGCCGTTGGTTTTGGTGATAGTGCAGCTTTTTATTTTATTTTATTTTTTTTTTTATTTATAAGGTTTTTAAAATGTTACATTGTTTTTTAAGTGTTGAAAGAAAAATCAACAACACAAAATACTAATCTGACAGCTATGGGCTTATACTCTACTATAAATCCGAGCTATGTCTGTAAAGGATGCTCAGTTTGAAGTTATACGTATGCCTATTGCTCTGTTAACAGTTTATTTTAATTAAATATGTTGACAAACCTTTTCATTATGTTCATTTTTGTTATTTTGTTTTATAGTAATGTGGTTGACTACATTTACTTGTTTATGTGTAATAGGTCAATCTCTATATAAAAAAATAGGCTACTTTTCAAAAGTATGGCCTTAAGCCATGCGTTTTCTGTTTATACAGACCTGATTGATGTTTAGTCTACATAAAAACATTCTATGATACTGATATTTTTATGTAGCTAGACGTGGCATACAATTCATCCATCCATTTATTTTCTTTTAAATACCCGCTTATTCCAATACATGTAGGCTAATTCAAGTAATAAACAGAATTCACATTTATTCAAGTCAAACAGCGGTTGTTTTATGAAGTAAAGAACTCTCTCAAACGGTAGGTGGCGATAATGTTACACTGACGACAAACTCTACTCCTCACATAAACACGTTGTGTCGTCACTTCCTGCATTTTCAACATGGAGTCGTGCGGCTTGAAGCTGAATTTCTGGGATAATGGACCAAAGCCCGGACAGTTTTACTCTTTAACCGGTGCTAACAGCAGTGGACCGGACACGACATGCGGACCGGTCAGGCACACACTGTGAGTAATTCGCTCCGTCAGAACCTGAACCGCTAGCTTTAATTTTAACCGATCACTGCTGTCGGTTTCACTTTTTAGCTACTCTTCAGTGCTGTATCATCATGGAGAAACTGCTGCTAAGTCATGCTAAGCTAGCTGCAGGTTTACATCAAGCTTTCTGTTTTACTGGTCACTAGAGACAGGATGTCACTGAGTGAACTTCTGTAAATATCATAAATCCTCATACGAAAGGGGAAAAAAATCTGAGTTAAATTTGTTCGTTGCGTTTTGCTGACTGACTGTACGCAATGTTAGCTAGGTTAGCCAAGGGGTAAGTAACCGTCTTATGGTAAATATACTAAACCTAGTAATAATTCAGTGGGTTGTTGTGCTTAATATGTTTCTCGGGTAGATTTAACATTGCCTTAAAACAAATCTAATTTCATTTTAGACCAGGTATATTAAATTAAATCATCTCAGGACACTTTAAAGACATCGATTCGAGCCAATCCATTGACATCCAATCAGTTTTCATACAAGCCGATTTATAATAATGAACAATGAACTCTAGATTTCCAGCGTCACCGAGAGAAAATTCAACTTCAAGTTCAAATTCAGCTATTTCAAACATTTAAAAGTGAACATTTCTGTTCATATTCTGCAGTTTATGTGCCAATGAGTGAAAACTATTCTTGTGGTAAAAATAAAAGGATTGCAACAATCTCAATAGTTGTAAAAATGTAATATTTGCGATCTGTCTTTTTTTGTCATGGTGTGACTATAACTTGTTTGTTTATTGGACAAAATAAAATAGCTAAATACATTAAGTTATGGTTCTTTGGGTATAATTACAATGGGAGCAACAACTTGAAATAACCTAGTGCCAAAAGTTTTAATGTCTCATTGAAGAATAAAAGTATTTCTTTATTTTCATTTCATTTCTCCATTTTCTATGACTTGAAAACAATGTTATTAAAACTAGCTGAGGCCTTGACCTTCCACCTTAACTTAGCCAGTATCATGATTATTACAAATTATGAAATGTAGAGGTAGTTTTGCAGTATTGTCTCCTAAATTCATTGGGGTTCCAGTTGTATACAAAGTTTATGGCTATTACACACTCATGCATGCCAATCTTTAACTTCGTTTTATCATTGACTAATAATGAGAATAACTGTTTCTTTGCAGTAACCCAATGGTAACTGGGACATCAGTGCTTGGTGTGAAGTTCACAGGCGGTGTTATCATCGCTGCTGACATGTTGGGCTCATATGGATCTCTGGCTCGTTTCAGGAACATCTCACGTCTCATGAAGGTAACAACTACTGTTGACAAAGAAAAAACACCAGTTGACATGCAAATGAGCAAAAACCTGCTAAAATCTGTGTTTCCTCTGCAGGTGAACAACAACACCATCTTAGGGGCTTCAGGAGACTATGCTGACTATCAGTATCTCAAGCAGGTCATCGAACAGATGGTGTAAGCTGCTGTGCACTGTGCAGAATTACAACCCACTGCTGTGGATATGTGTCTATAAACATTGTGGTTCATCTGTCAGGATTGATGAGGAGCTTCTGGGTGATGGACACAGCTATAGTCCAAAGGCAGTCCATTCCTGGCTGACCAGAGTGATGTACAACCGTCGCAGTAAGATGAATCCTCTCTGGAACACTGTAGTCCTTGGAGGCTTCTACAATGGAGAGAGGTGAGACTTTCTGAGTATCAATTATATACATTTTTCACCTTGCATAGTGACTTGTTATGGGATGAAGATATAATACATGTATATTATACTAAAACCTGTAGGGTACATTTTAGTAACCAATATTCAACTAGGTTTTGGTGATCTAAATTTGAGAAAAAACATTTACAGAAAATAATTTAAGTATTAAACCATTAACTTGTACAATGATTACATAATCCAGCCAAATGTTTACTCACAGTAGAGGAAAAAAAACACACAACAGCTGTGAAAGGATTAAATAAACCAGCAGCTGCTCATATTTCTCATCGCTCTGAAATTTTCGCCATTTAGTTTCCTAGGTTATGTGGACAAGCTGGGCGTGGCATATGAGGCTCCCACAGTAGCTACTGGTTTTGGAGCATACCTGGCTCAGGTGAGTATGAGCTTTGTTGGAAGGTCAACAAACTCAAGCTTTTCCTTGTGCTGTGTAATTAAAGCTGCTGTCTGCTAAATCTGAACACAATATCAGCTTTACAGAGTGAGTGAATGAATTGTTTTGTGTGTTTTTGTTGTCAGCCTCTGATGAGAGAGGTGGTGGAGAACAAGGTGGAGATCACCAAACAGGAGGCCCGGGACCTGATTGAGCGCTGCCTGAAAGTGCTGTACTACAGAGATGCTCGTTCATATAACAGGGTGAGTGCATGTTTTACTACTTTTTACCTTATTTTGCAAAGAAAATGGGCATTCTTTATAGACTAAGAAAAAATAAAATTATGTAGTTAAAAGTTGTGCAACAGGTTGTTTCTGTTGAATGGTTTATTTAAAATGGCAGTTTAAGTAATTTGATTAATTTGTTTTTAACACATATGTTCATTTGTTTAGCATGAGATTGCCATAGTAACTGAAGAGGGCGTGGAGATCATTGGTCCTCTGTCATCTGAAACCAACTGGGACATTGCTCACATGGTCAGGTAAGGATCAGGGTTTTTGTTGATTGTAAGGAGTTTGACAAAAATCTATTATCAGTGCAAAGATCACAAGTCTCAAAGTAAATCCTAATTTCTAAAGGTAAAACATGGTTTGGATGTGACTTCTCTGCGTTAACACATTTCTTGTCTTGTTTCTCTACACAGCGGCTTTGAATGAAGACAGCAGCTGACTACCTGATGCATCAAAAAGCAACTGTTCACTTGCAACTTCTGTTTTGCTTTAGTTTATATCTGCTTATGGTCACTTTTATATGATGGAAAATAAATGCTAAATGAAAACAAGATTGTGTTTTTCTGGTTTTATTTATGTGGTATATTTTATTATTTCATTAAAAGTAGTTGTCTTTTCTTGAGAGAATTCTTTTTTATTTCTGTAAAGTAAATGCAGACTACACTATAATTCTGTTTACATTTAGTTGGACACTACCATTAAATTAGTCATATTTTATACCAACATATGGTTTATGCATACATTTCTGTCAAATGAGTGTCTTATTAGTTTAATTTGATCTAAAAAAGGAAATATACATTTATCATCATCTAATGTTAATTAAAATTTTTGCACTTTAATTTTTCCTGGTCAGAGCTGACCTCCATTGGGGGTCACTGCCTAGAATTTGCAGGTATCCAAAGTGTGAATTAGAACTGTCCCAGAATTTTTTTATTAGTTTTTATGCTGTTGTATACTAAATTCTTGATTTCTGCCAAATTAGACCTAAAAATAAGGTGAAAAGTATATTGTATTTGGGTATATTGGAAGGTAATGTCCGTCCGTATATTTGTTTATGTAATTTTCTGATAGTGCAGCTAAGTCCATTTTATGTAGCGCCTGATTTTGGAAAACCGCTAAATAACCGCTTGATTTTCTTTCACTTTCATTATCTGAGCCAACAGTTGTTGCTAGGTAAATTTCACAAGATAAATTCATCTGTTTTGTAACTGGGCAGACCAGGAAACTGCGTCCAATCAGAAAAATCTCTGTCAAAATAATAATCCTACTCCACGAATAGAAATTCACCCGGTTTTTGTATCCGAGTAGATGTTTGACAGCTGACCAATAGGAATAGACGTTGACTTTGTAGTCAGGCAGACATAACAAAGTCATCCAATCACAAAAAAATCTGAAAGGGGATTTTTGATGTATCTAGGCTCAGGTACTTTCTTTTTCTTTTTAAAAATAAATACTGATATATGACTCGCTCACCCGATCATACATTAAAAAGAGAATTGATTGACTATTATCTCGAGTTATTTTAAAATGAAAAATATCGCGTAGAAACCTGTTTAAGGGGTGTATTTGCTAGCTAATGCTACCTGATAGCACGCAGCTAAGCTAGCTAGTTAGCCTCCTATAGTTTGCGACAGCGAGACAAATGAAACATTCACAGCTTTAATATAATTCGTCTCCGTAAGAGAGACCTTTCAATTTCTACAGTTTTTAAGCGTTTCTCAATTTTTGTCTAATTAAATTTAACTGACGAGTGGAGGGCGTCTGTGTTTTCCGCTAGCTAGCTAACTTGGCAATAACATGTTGAGCTAGGTCAGTATGTCTGTGTGTTGTGTAGTAAATGGCAGGCACATGACCACCGGCGCTACGCCCTTTGTAAACACAGCAGTCAGACCTGACATGGGAGCACTCCTAGCACACCAGTGTTTCCAGCTAACTAGCGGATGTGTGGAGGGTCTGTGACCAGCGGCAGGTTGCATTTGGCTGTGCCCAGAAACGTGTGTCACGCTCCAGTTGTGGAAGTTAACGTTTAACTGCAGTGTGACAGCCAGCATGTGTTGCTACCCCTCAGCCAGCGGGCCTTTCCTTTTTTTTAACAAGCTGTCAGCGGAACCAGTTTGGGTTATGAATTAAACGACACTATAATGTGATGTTGCAGTGGGGAAAACCGCGCTGGTTGGGCTGCAAAGTGTTTTTCAAACCGTTATAACAGAACTGTCGTCTGTTTACATACAGAAATAGTCCCATAAATTCACGATCGTAAACAGCTACGAGTCTCCTGCATTTAAGACTGAACACGTTTAAATCCAGATCTTCTTCCTCAGATTTACCATGTAAATCATCTAAAGTCTTGCATGGACAGATAGTAAAATGAAAGGTTACATGAGAACTGACGTGCTGTGGCCCTCCCCTACCTTTTTTTTGAAGGAAGCCCTCCCTCCAACCCCCCTTGATCATTATTATGTGTTTTATCTGTTTCTGGTTTTGGTTGATTTGACAGTCCATAGTTTTGTTTTTTTTCTCTCTCGATCATGCTGTGGCTATTCAAGGGGATGCACTCATTTAAGGTCATCCTTTGCTTCAAGTCCTTGGTGCAGATACATTCAGTAGTCCAACTTTGGAGGCCAAAAATCGTTGTTGGCCTCTGATTGGCCTCCAGTACGGCCATAAACTAGAAAGAAGTAGACATTTGTAAAATTATGTCACATTTTAGGTTGTGAAATTCTGTTTAAAAGCATTGAGCTTATCATTTTGGTGTAATACTCTCTTTTTTTCTTTTTTTTTTTTTTTTAGCTAAGAGTAATATGCATGACACTCATCACAACCTTCAGTTTAAATAAAATAAATTATAACCTCCGAGCAGTTGCCATTACCAAAGGAATTAGCTGCAGAGACCAAAGCTGTAAACTAGGCTGTAAATGTGGAAAACTAAATGATGTATCAAGAAGCTATTTGAGAAACTAGAGTTTATAGTATTTCATTTTGAGTCATGGATGTTGTTATGTTGCTGCTTTAGTACAAAATCACTGTACTGTATGGTTACTGTAAAGCTAAAAAATAATTAATGACAATCATTTAACTATGAAGTACATGTTGGAAATGTCTATTTTCATTTTCACAAATGTTAATGTTTCTTTGTTTTATATGAAAGACTGTCTTTTTGAGTTTTTGACATTTGACTAGGTGTTTTAATAGTTTTCACTTTTTGTGAAGTCAAGAATATAATTAAAGTTAGTCATTAAAGACAATATCTGTGAGATCTGTTAATAATTAAAGTGTTTGTTTCTCCAACGTTTGAACTAATTTTTGCACTTATATGATAAATACAGGAGGTTTCTCAGTATTACAACGTGTTGCAAAACTCAAAACACGTCCCTGAGAAAGGGCAGCCTAAGCACATTAGATATTAAAAATGTTTATTTAAAAATGATCTTTTTGCTTTTTAATTTTTCTCACCACATTCCTGTTGCTTCTCTGTTATTTAAACATCGTTTTCTGTACATCCTCAGATGGTGGCTCTTAGCACCGGTTAGTTGGTCCAGATGTCGGAGGACCAGCACCATCAGCGGGCAGAAGCCCCCCAACACGGGGAGAGCTGTCTGGAGGCAGGGGAGGGCGACACTGAGCCCAGTATGCTCCTGCAAAAACTTAAAAGCAACATTTCGTAAGTTACGCTGAAAACTAGGGGAGCTAAGAGGTTTCCTAAAATGAGTAAAACATTTTTACATAAATGTCTAATAATCTTCAGTTTTCATTCATAGGTAGGGGCACTCCAGGAAAAACTGAGGAGTTGAAACACAAAAGACAATTGTGTTTTTTTTCTTCTCCAGATTTTTGCATAGTAATATACATTTTTAAAAAAGTATTATAAAGCATGCAGTATGTTTTCACAGTTAACATCAAATGGCAATATGACGAGGAGGTTCATCAGAGCTCAGACTGTTCTTTATGTGTCATTGTCAGTAACAGTAAAGTTGATGTACTGCAAGTTTGTTTTGGTAATTTAAACTTGCTGCCTCAGTTTAGATTTTTCATTTAATGGCTGCATAAACATCTTATAATAGTATAGCCTTCCCTGTATGTGCTGTAAAACCTGGTTATAATTGAATAATTGACAAAAGCTCATAGAGTTTTAATTCAACCAACATTTATCTTGGCTGCTGTTTAGATAGTTCTAGGTCATTTAAAATAGTCAAAAAGCTTCCTAAGGGGAAAAAAGAAACACATTATCATTTGACCCCCCTCAAGTTTTTTTTCTTTTTTGGGAGAAAAAAAAACCCTCATCAGAGTAGATCTGGGTTCACAGATAATGAAGTTGAAATGTAGGAGTTCTTCATGTATGCAACCACAATAATCTTTTTTTGCCAAGCTAAAGAAAGATAAAGTTATTTATTTTTCATTTAAGTTTAAGGAGTGCTAAAGAGTGTTGTCTGAGAAGTGTTGGTTGTTTCTGTATGAAAAGAAGTTTAAATTCCAAAGAAATTGTGAATGTACTTGAAGCTGTTCATGTTTAGAAGAATGTGAGTACATTTCTAAGTGTGTGTTCTCGTCTTGCAGTAAGAATGTTCAGTCCAAAGTGGATCAGATCCTGGTAAAAACCTCACACTGAATTTTTAAAGTCCAGTTAAATGAAACCTTTAAAATCTGGAGAGTTTAGTGATGGTACTCAGATGCAATCTTTTTTGCTTCAACAGCAAGATGTTCAACGTTTTTCTGACAATGACAAGCTGTACCTGTACCTCCAGCTACCCTCAGGACCCAGCTCTGGGGACAAAAGGTCAGTGATGTTCATAGTAAACGCAAACTTGTATATTTTTTAATATAATTTTTGTACAGATCCTGTAGTTGGAGTGGACCTGGCACATTAATTTCCACTTATGTATTTCTTAATCCTGGGTACCTTTAGATCAGCCAGGGGCTGCTGCTGTGTGCTCACTTGCTTGGTCCTGTTCAGGTGGACAGGTTATTTCAGATGCTTACTGGTTTGGCCTGGGAAGCAGGTCCTGACTGTTGCTTTACCTCGGTTGCCAACTTCTTTGTAGTTTTAACCAGCTTGTCTTGTCATCCATTTCTTACAGTGCATGCTAAACCGCTGAATAGTCAGGGTTTGGTACCTAAAATGCTAAAACTTCCACTTTTAAAAGGGTCCCAGTGGATGATTGTTGTGACAGTGGCCCAATTGCTTAAATAAACAGTCTTGTTTCGGAAATGTTTAAGATGATAACACATTGTTTTAATGCTGCAGATAAGCAAGAAAACATGAAAAACCATGTTATGAACCCTTCGTAAAATCTTTCTTCACACCTTCAAAGGAAGGACATCATGTAGAAAACTGTCATGTTGCATCAGGACTGAAAAGGATAAGCATATGTGGCATCTGGTTTTCATGGCCTTTATAGTTTTGCACCTAATTTACAGCTACAAATTTTGTAAAGGATTTTTCTAGGTGAATAATCTCAGTCGTCCAGTCTGTTATTGTGAGAGGTGTTAAGTAGCCTGTAAGTTTTCCCCTGTCAAAACTGTCTTCCAATTTCAACTAACAAGTTTAGGCCATGTCCACATGGAGATGAGTTTAGATGTGTTTTAGTTTTTTATATTTTGGATTTTTTTGTCAACGTGGAGCTGGTGTTTTTTAGAGTCTGAAAACTAATTTTTTTTAAACTGGGTTTCAAAGTGAATAAATTTGAAAGCTCCCGCATTCTCAAACCCCACCGACAGCTACAACAATGGTTGATTATAGTTTTGCATTGATGCTGCAGAAGCTACTGAGCATGATGTGGCTATTACAGCAGCCCTCTACTACCTCTGTCAGCAACAAGTGGACACGAAGAACAGCAGATGAAGTTTATGCATATATCCATGTTTTATTATCTGCTTTTGTTGCAGCAAAACAGCCATTTACAGGCCTGGCGAATGCACTACAGCATTTTCATTTTGTATGAACACACATTTCTTGAAATGATTTAATCTTTTTACAAAACCTATAAAAAATGAAATCAGTTCTATCTTATTGTAGATGTAGCCTTAGTTGCTTTTGATTAAATCCCTCTTGTATATGAGGAAACCTTTTTGAAAATGCAGAACCTGTAAATTTCATGTTTATTTTGACAGGAAGATTTGTGTTTTGATACACAATTGAATTTTTATGTTTGTCGACATTAGCAGCGACTCCAGTTCCTTCAACACAGCCGACCAGCTTCACACCTGTAACTGGATCCGCAGTCACCTGGAGGAGCATTCGGACACCTGTCTGCCCAAACAGGACGTCTATGAAACATACAAGTGAGCGAACATGTAAACACACACATCTGAATTAGATTAACGGTGGTGACATTCATTGCTGAAAAGTTTAAACTCAAGTGTTTTATTTTACACTGAAGTGAGGGCTTCTCATTTTCAGTTGTCTCAGTTGTTTCTGTCCTCTGTGTGCTGCAGGAGATACTGCGAGAACCTGCAGCATCGTCCCTTGAGTGCTGCCAACTTTGGGAAGATCATTAGAGACATTTTCCCTAACATCAAGGCGAGACGACTCGGAGGCAGAGGACAGTCCAAATATCCTTCCCCTACAGTCAAAACAAACATCATTATGGACCCAGGGGACAAAAGTCTGTTTCTGGTTTAGTTTTAGTTGTTGCTATTAATTAATTGGATTAAGTTTAATTATATCTGCTTGTAAATACTGAGTGTCTCTTGTAAGTGTGGACCAGAATGTGAAGGCTGCTGGTTGAATTCCTTAACCTGCTTGGTTGATACGTACTGTTATAGTGGCATCAGGAGGAAGACGGTTCTCAACATGCCTTTGCTGCCCAACTTGGACCTGAAGAATGACCCAGTACTGACATATATACTCTACTACAGTACCATCTGTACCATTACTGTTAATCGTACTACAAAAACATTCTCCTATCACTACTTGTATATGTATTTGCATATTACTACTCTAAACACTATTAATAGTATCACTCTGGTAACAAGAGATGTTGGTAACACACTCTCATTCCTCTTTGTCTACAGTCTGAGCTGACTGAACTGGTCCAGACCTACAAACAGGAAGTAACAGAGGCGGCGTGTGAGCTGATCTGTAATTGGGCGGAGAAGATCCTGAAGCGTTCATTTGACACAGTGGTGGAGATCGCTCGGTACCTGATCCAGGAGCACATTGTCAACCCTCGCTGCAGCCAGGCTGAGCTGGTGACCTCTGCAGCGCTCGCAGGTGTGTTGCAGTGTGTGTTCTTTATTTTGTTACTTCATCAGACTTTCTCTGGCATTTTCAATGATCTTGTAGTCGTTGGGAACAAACCATGGTATCAGTCAGATCGGTGTAAGTGTAAGTATTTCTCAAAGGCTTGACAATGGCAACTGCTGTATTTATCCATTGGATCACTTGAGGCTTTACACTCTGTAGAGCTGGGCTTTACAGAAGAGTGACCAGAAAGAAGTGATTGCTTATAGAAAAAAAATAAGAAAGCACTTTTATATTTTGCTGTAAGGCATATGGGAGACTCTCCAAACACATAAAAGAGGGTCTTTTGCTCACAGTTAAGAAAGATTAAAGTTAAGTTTTTGGCTATCAAGGAAAACACTACGTCTGGTGTAAAACCTAACACATCCCATTACTCCAAGTACAGCATCCCTGCAGTGAAGCATGGCGGAGGCAGCATCATGCTGTGGAAACATTTTAATGAATACTTACGAATTCACAATTTTTTAAAATTAAATTTTTTTTTTTTTTACATTTTGAGAATTTTTCAAAACTCTGTTTTTTTTTAAATTTTATTTCACTTAACAAATTTGGATTATTTTGTGTAGGTCTGTTATAAATGCCAATGTGGTTGAATAGTTTTGCAAGACACTGTATTGATGTGATACAATATCCCAGATATTCCTGGAGATGAAAGTTATTCCTGACAAAGACCATTTTCCTCATGCAGATGTCCACTGCACTGTTGTTGCTGTTTTTTTCTTCTTAAAGTTTGCTTCTGGTTGGAAAAACTACTTCTTTTACTGAATAAAAATTACTATAAATGGAAATGCGTCTGATTAAAAAATGGATTTATTGAGGGTTCTTTTTGGCTTTTTAAAAGATCATTTCAGATTTACTGTGCTAGTGAATGGAAACAGATGAATTCTGGAAATTCAAGACATTTTTTAAAAAGATGGGACTGGTTACTTCAGACATATTGGCCACGTTAACATGAGAGTTTTACTTCGTCTTTAATTCAGAATAAAAATTAAATCCTTTTCAAAAAGATTAAAAACATTGTTAAAGTATACAGCCTAAGAATTACTGAAACTATCATACAAGCATGGATGCTGCAGCTGTTTGTGACAAGACGACTCACAGCTGGTGTTTTGTCTGCAGGAGGTCCAGCTAAAACCCACAAAGTCATTAAGAAAACTCCTGTGATCTCGAAACCTGATGGTGACGGAGCTGCAGATCTGAAGGTTTGTTCTGAACAATCATTGAAATCATTGATCTGTCTGTTTACTGATCACTGCTTCCTCTCTGTCCATAGAAGGACTCAGGGGACTCATCCTCACTGAAGCTTCTGTCTGGAGACAAATCAGCTGCAGCAACCAAACCTTCATCAATAGATACTCCTCCTCCTTCCTCTACCTCTTCCTCTTCCTCTTCTCTGCGTCCAGCGGTAGGTCAGCAGTACTGAACGGCTTCATTTCCTTTAAAGTAGCTTATGTTCTGTTGTTGAGAGAATTTTAGTGACAGACACAACAGAACTAGTGGCACCAGATGTAGTCTAAGCAGATTAATAAATAATAAAATGATGTTTATCCTCTGAATTTCTGGCTTTGCTACAGATGCAGGCGTTCATGAAGCAGTTACCCAGAATCCTCCCTCGCAGCTCCATTCCTGATAAGACCCTCTCTGTCCGCTCCTCTCCACCGTCCTTGGCTCCCAAAGATGCATCTGGTGTTGGAGGAGCATCTGGACATGGAGGGCCCACTGCTGCTGCCGCTGCTGCCAGCAGTGGTGGGGTGAAAGTCATTGCCATGGCGACGCTTCCCCAGCAGCAGGGTGGGCCTGTCCCTGTGGTGATCCTGCCTCAGGGCTGTTTGCCTTATGAAAGAGAGAAAGTTGCACCACCTCCTCCTCTTCCTTCTCAGCAGCAACACACTCCAGCAGCCCCCACTTCTGTGGTCCAGAAACCACAAACAAGTGGCACCAAGCGCTCCCTGGAGGGGGTGACGTCAGGTGGTGCTGTTGGTGTGTCTGGTGGCTCTGCCAGCAACACTCCTCTGGTGAAACGGAAACGCGGAAGACCAAGAAAACCTCGTCCAGAGGATTCTCTTCCTACTTCTCCTGTAGCTCCTCAGCCTCTCCCTTCTGCTCCTCCCTCACAACCTCCAATCATCACCTCCCTCACCGGCGGCGTCATTCAGAAAGCTTCTTCTTCCACGTCATCTTCGTCACAGCCGGTGCTGGAGCTGGTTATCCAGGAACAGCCAGGGCTGGTTCTGAGCCAGCTGCCGGCCGTGTCAGACATGGGTCACCGGCTGGTGGACCAACGCGGGGTGGTGGTCCAGTGTCAGCCAGGTGGGACGACAGAGCCGGATCATCATAGCAGACCGCTGCTCCTGTTCCAGAGTCCGGGGAACTCCAGCTGGGAGCTGACACCCTCAGGACGGACCCCGATGGTTGAAGTCATCCAAAAAGCTCCAAGACCGAGCAATAACAACAGCAGCATCGCTCATCCTGCAGCACATCACCCGCCTCCTCTTCCCCTGCCCACACTGCATGAGGAACGAGGTGAGGTGGAGATAACGCTGACGCCAGTGGAACTGCACGTCAGCCCGCCGCCTCCATCCACCTCCTCTGCCGCTCCTGCCTCCTCTTCCTCTGACTCCTCCAACACAGATGTGAAGCTCGGGGAGAAAGGAGAAGAGATAAGCACACCCCCGAAAAGAGAGGGACATTAGCTCTCATCATCCTCCTCGTCTTTTTTTTTTAATCATCCTCTCTCACACAGCTTTTACCTCACTTGCTAAAAATCCCCTCCCCTCTATCAGTCCTCCTCCCCACTGGTGGAAATCCCAGATTGGCAGCAGCAGAGAGTCAATCAAGCAGGATAAATGAAGCCGAAACATCCACACGCTGTCCTTTCATTGGCTCCAGTGCACTTGTAAACTGACTGAACGCTGTTAGAAACGTACAAATCTTTTAACTGCATGTGTGTCTGTGTAACCTGTGGAAAGCAGAACCACTCCTCTTTCCTTATTCTCTTTCCTACTTCCTTCCTTCCTCCCTTTCTCGCTTTCTTGTATCCTCTAAAAGTTTTCTGTGCTGAGGTCTGGTCGTCTGCTGCTTTACTTCATAAAAAAAAAAAAAAAAACTTACAAAAAGAAGAGATTCATGCAAAGGAGGGAGAGAAGTTGCAAAAAAAAGGAAGAGGGGAAGAAGACGTGAATGAAGCCCAGGATGGAGTCGATGAATACAGTAGGTACTTACGGGTTAGGGCCTTTTAAAGGTTCTCTGTACTAAACAAACAACCTCTTCAAGTGAGCCCAGCCTCGATTCTGCCAGAAATACAGCCGTTCTTAATCCTTCAGAAGTTAATCAACTAGAAGGTTGTTGGTTGGGGAATAAAATTAAATTGAGTGAAGAGAATTTAAACGATAAAGTGCTGAATGTGAATCGAAGCTTGGCTCTACTCTCCTCTTGTTGCTTTGTTTTAAAACGGTTTGTTTTTATTTTATATCTGTGTGGGTTTTGCACTTATTGTTGATTGAGCTCATTTGAGAGGGAAAGAACGAACATTTTCAATTACTCATCACCCACAATATTGTATAAAATAAGTGGTTTTATATCAAATTTTAGATGTTTAAATCAAATGAATTATTTCAGGTTTATTTATCTTAAAACTACTAAACAATTTCAGTACGATTCATTAAATGAATTAAATTATTTAAGATTGACTCTAAAACAACAAAAACTCTGCTGTCTGAATAGTAACTTAAACAATTGGCTGGATTTTATTGATTCAAGAATCAATTCTAAACCAAATACCTGGTTTCCCAAAGCATCCTTGTCTCATGACAGTATAAAAATAAAACACCCGTGTTGTGCCATTAGAATGCAATTTCTGTTTTGCATGGTGCATAACATGCCACTCTGCAGAAATAATATGATGTCATTTAGTTTATGCTTTAAACCAACATACTGGCAGTGTAGTGGCAGAAAATGACTTGCAAATGTCCACTACTACTACTACTTTTAAAAATGAAGTTAAGTCAGCACAAAGTCGACAGACTGGGATTAAACTGCGAGCTTGATTTTGTCCAGATGTTACAAAACCATCAACCATTAATTTTAAAGCTTAAATATTAAAAATGAACTCCTTTAGTTATTTAAACTGTTCAATGTGTAACAAGCTGTATTTTTTTAATCAGTTACTGTTTTGGTATGTTTAAAAAAATTTTTTTAAAGCAATGTGATGCACCTCTTGTGTTAAATCAGGCAAATCAAGAGCTAAAAAAAGATATTTGAAATCTGACGATGTGTTTGACATCAGTGCTAGAAAAACAGATCAAGCCAACACCAGAGAAGTTTCAAGATATGATGTCCAGTCCAAATGATCCCAGCTAGACCCGACTTTAAGTTTTAAAAGAAAGGTGCCAAAATGCTTCATTCACACTAAACAGCTTGCTAAGATAAAATAAACTATGAAACCCGACATGAACCAGGTCAGTCACAGAAGGGCAGTAGCAGATCTGAATTAAGTGTTAAGATAATGTTTCAGCTTGGGCACTTGGAACAAAGCACAAAGACACAAGCACTAATACATTAAGATGCAGTAAAAAATATTGCTGAGACATACAGTATTTGTATAGAATTAGCTAATAGACCACAATGAAACTTATAGCTGGATTAGTTCTTGTTCTATGATGCGCCCTTTGCACTAACTTTAGCCACGTCTTTGAACTCATCACTGCAGCTCAATCTTGATCAGCAATGTGACACAGCCATGTTTGTTTCTGATTTCTATCACTGACTTCAGCCATCTCATGCTTATTTCAAAGGCATTTTTCAGACACAAAATTGAGTTTAAAGTTCACAGAGCTCAGTGTATTCTCCAAACAGTACAGAAAGCTGAAAAGCAGTAGTTCTTGTACACCATAAAATCAAGTACTGCTATCAAATGTTCTGGTGGTTAAATAAAATGAATGAAAATCACGTTACAACATATTTTTTAGAAAGTACTTTTTGTTTCAGACTTTCAGATTTTACAACTTTAAGTCTAAACTTTGTTTAAAATTACAACAACTTTTTCTATTTACTTGAATGAAAAAGAAAAAAAAGAATCCCACCCTACCTTATTTGTCAATATCTGGAGGAGAATTTGGACCCCCTGTTGTCATGGAAATGCCTCATTGCTGACACACTGCTCTTTTTTTCCTCTCCAGAGAGCTTCTCGCAGTGAGAGCGTCTTCTTCATTGTGCAGGGCTTGACCTTGCTGTCTCTCCTTGCCATTTTCCATCTTGTGATCAGATTTTTTTTAAAAAAAAGAAAAAAAAATGAAAACATATTTGTTGATTTTTGATTTGAGATGTGAAAGCAGCTGAGTGTATGTCCTTGTTTCTCCTCCATTCTGCTGTAACAAAATCTTAAGGTCAGTTTAAGAGACCCTAAAAACATTTTAGACTGTTAAAATTGTAAATTTTTCATTATGGTAAAGTGAGTTTAAGCCCTGTTGGAAAATGAGAAGTGACATGCAGCACAGGAGCATCACCAATGCTACGTTTTGTTCGCTCACATCGGTTTTAGTGGAGTGCTAACCTGTTCGATTAAAGCGCCCCGGTGTCCCTTTAATAGCTGAGCCTCGGCCCTTTTCAGACAGAACTGAGACAAATGTTGCACTGTTGAAAGTTAAAAGAAGTCGTCTATGTATGTTATGAATTTATCAGTCTGAGAAAATGCATTATAAAAAGTATATATCAGTAATGTAACATTTAGCTTTATGCTTGCACCCTGCTACAAGCCAAAAGCTGTCGACTGTTTTTATAGCAAAAAATTTGGTTAGAATAATAATCTTGTTTACAGTATACTGTGTTCAGTAGAAAATCTAGCAGTAATAATAGAGGGAATACACTCTTTTATTATTAAAGTTTTATTAGCTGAAGTGTTTTGAAGGGAGAACGTTGGATTAGTAAAACAAAGAAACATTTCACTTGCAACACGGAGGTATAAATGCTTCTCAGTGTGCTTCCAGTGAACGGGTCTGTAAAAAATGCTTAAATGATATCTGGAGGTGCTAACTCCAGTCACATGCCCTGAACTTTGGTCTGAATTAGTCCAGGAGCAGCTAATCACCGTCATGGTTGTTGGAAAACATGAGACTCGGGTGTTTTTTTTTTTTTTTTTTTTTAGAACTGCATGGTGATCATCTCTGATGTTGGGTAGATGGTCATAGTTTCTGCTCGGTGACACCAGTGTTTTGTTTCAACTTGATGGTCAGGTTCTGAGTCAATTTATTCTTCGTTCTGACTTGGAACTTGTATGAAGGATTTGAGACTTTATAACCTGAGTCTAGATTTTCAGACCTTTTGTTTGGGACTTGTTGGTCTTGGCTGAGGACCTGATCAGCTCAGAGGTCCTGACTTGTCTGACTTGGCCAAATTAAAATTGAATTTGGAGCACCTTATCAGACTTAATCTCTTTCCTGACTTCAGACTTGTTTGTCTTTATTTGAACCAGGGACAGATAATCTGAAAAACACTTCTGTGTTCTGAATGCTTCTGAACTCCTTGTGGAAAATTGCCTGTTGTCCCAACAATTTCCTCCATTCAGTCTCAACTCTGCTCCTTCTTACTTTTCAGCACACTATGAATTCCAGCCTCCTAACCACAGTGATGGTGGCCGATGATCATCATCTCAGACCTGATCTCAAAGTGAAATGTTGCTTTTGGAAATCTAATCTTGTAAAATATTCCAACTGAAACATGAGGTTATGCAGCATCTGTTTCCCTCTGCAGGACCTACTGGGCCAATCTGGCCAAACTGAAAAACCTGCAGTAGCTCTAAATGGGTCTTAAAATGCAAAGTGGAAGTCAGCTGGCACAAAAATCCAGTTTGAACCATTTGTGGGCATTTCTGTTTGGTACAAACTGTGTTAGGAGTAGTGGAGTGTTTCTTAAAGTTAATTTGAGGGCTTGGAGAAAGTCAGCATGAAAATCCCAGGTCGACTTAGTGTGAACACTTATCTGGAAAACTTTGGTTGTGAACATTTAAGACTCATAGTGTTGGGGAAGTCGATATGGAGGCATCAGATAAGTTGTTGGGTCTTTGATTGGCGTCACTGTGATGAGCAGATATGTGAAATTTCCTGAACGTTGAGACATGAAACTGGTTTTTTAAATTGTTTTAAACGACTGCATGTAGATTTTCTGTGATAATTTGATTGATTGATTGAAGTGTTTATTTCAAATATAATTTAGAATATACAAAGATTATATATTTTCTTTGGATATTTGGAAGAAGCTTGAAAGATCAACACACTGTAAATCAGGATCCAAAAGACTTTGAAGTCAGTGGTGAAGGAAGCCCCAGTTTGGCAAAGACACTGGACAAACTGGAGATGTTTAGTACTCAGAAGTGAGAAAAAGTCCAACTTGAAAGGCTGAGATCCAAAGAGAGCTCTAATAGTTAATTCAGAATAAGCCTCTGGGAACCTCTAAAGTGGCCCAGTTTGGGCCTGCATTGGGAAACAAGACCTGACAGCAGAGTCCTTAGTTGGAAACTTTCACTGTGGAGCTTTGTTGCTCAAATAAACAAACCAGAAACGGGTCAGATAATCAAAGATAAATGGATCGGGATTCGGGTAGCAGTGTGTTGATGCTCAAGGATCAGACAAAATCAAACAACCCTCTCTGATGTCACTTCCTGTCCATAATATGTGGATCAGAAGAAGAATGTTTTTTAACTTTACACTGTATGAAAAAGACGGAAATATATTCTTAAATATTAAGTTTGAAGTGAGACACAGCTACTTCAGAGTTTCTTAAATTAAACTTTACTGAAAAGATTTTTTTATTCCTGAAAACCAGGCTGTGCCTGAGGATCAACTGGGTTTACAAAAACTATACACTGATACCAACCAGGGCACCTTCTGAGTAGATAGTGGAGAAGTTTAGGTGAATAATAGAAAAAAAATCTAAATTATTATTTAATTTAAAGATCTGTGTAATGACAAAAATCTTATTTATAAAGAACTTCCTAGAGAACTTAATTAACAGATGGTAGAGCTGATAAAAACGGTGTGAATGCTCACAGTTTAGAGTAGAAATGATAAACTGGAGCTACACCTAAGAGTAAAGGTGATGGTATGACGAGACGTTTGTTTGAGCGAGCTGATCCTGCTCAACCCTGCAGTAACGTGATGATGGCGAGCGCTCAGTCTGACATCACAGTAGCTTTGTTTGCTGTCAGAAACCCACTCAAGGTTTTTATTCATTTAGATCCTGAATATTCCTGAAAAACTATTTCCCTCCCTGAGTGAAGCCTTGCAGGTGCAGCTGCCTCTCAGGCTCAGGAATTCTGGGTAACGTAGTCCTCAGCAGAACTTGAGTGGGATTTCGACATCGAGCAGCTTTTTGCTGCTGTTTTCTGTCCTCTCTGCAAAAACAAGGAAATGTCTGTGTTTTCATAAATCTGTTGTTTATTGTTCTGTTGTCTGTCATTGGTTCTGCTTATTGCCGTGTGTCTTTGATGTTTATTACAATTGTACAGCTTGTTGATGTGCAGTTTTTTCTTCCTCTAATTGTTGATACAACTCTTTTCAGCTATGTTTTATTCATGGGGGATGCTGTCGGCTTCCTGCATGGTTTTCATGTGGTTGTTTGGTTTTCTATATTCTCACCTGTAAATGTTTGTTTTGCTTTATCTGTAACCTGCTGGCTTTGTTTAGTTTTTCTTGTTTTGCACTTTAATTCTAAAGTTCCTGATTAAAGATGGGAGGTGGGGAAATAATAATTTGGTTCATTTTTGGTTTGGAGATGACGGTAATCAGTGAAATGCAACTTTACTTTGCGCTGTTAGTTTTGTTTGTTGGTTTTTGTTTGTTGTGAAGAAAAATGAAGCGATGGAGGACAGAAGCCAGAACATTAATGTGAATCTATTTTCCTACATTGATGGAATAAAAGACGTGATGTTCACTTATTATGTGATGCCTCTTTTCTTTCTTTCCCTCTCTACTGCCATTCCTTGTTTTATCTTTTATCTTACTTCTGTCCCATTTCCTTTTCTTTTCTTGTTCCTGCCTTTATTTTCAGACTTTCTTTATTTCAATATTACAGAAACTTTAGCAGCAGTAATTTAGTTTTTTTTTTATTTAAATTTCAAACACTCAAAAATGTTTGTATGTTGTAATAAACACCATCTCTGACAGTCAGCTCTTTTCAGATTTTGTAATCTTGAAACCATTATCGTTTTATTTCAGGAATAATTAAAAAGCCTCTTCTACAAGACTTTAAGGCTCTGTGGGGCTTATAGGTTATAAGTTGAAATAACTATAGAATATAAAATAAATTTATGAACACAAAAATTATTTGAAATTTTTTTAAACATCCTGAATGATGTTCTGGCTGCCATGTTGTTCTGAAAAATTATGCCACAGGGGAACCTTTAAGATAAAACGAAAGGAAGCTTTGTAAAGAAAAAAGTGTGTGTGTGTGTGTGTGTGTGTGTGTGTGTGTGTGTGTGTGTGTGTGTATGAACAGGGAGGAGAGAGTGATGATGAGGAGAAGGCGACAACTGTACAAAAGAGAACAGCAACAAAACCTGAAAAGAAAAACTAGGTAACCAGGTAGCTGCTACACCTTTAAAGAAACTTAACAGAAAACATCCCATGGTCTCTGTAAGGAAGCAAGGCAGAGAATCATCAGGAGCACCTATAGGAAGACACATTGAGAAACTGAAGAGCCACACACCCATTATGCACCTTCACAGTATTTGTAATTTAACACTGAAAAAGTTCTTCTTTGTGTAGTGTTGAAGGAGCTAAGTCCACTACTGTAGCTACTGAGAACGTTTGACCCAGGTTTAGGTTGGATTTATCGTTGCACTGCTTTATATTGATTGAATGTCCTCTTGATTTCGTATTGATGCAACCTAGAGACATTTATTCCTCTTTGATTGTGCATGGAAGTCAATCTTGTACCAAAAAACAAATTGCAGCATATAAATTGGGGCCATAGTGGTCAAAAACGTTTGCCCTTCTGGGCCAAACACCTGATAACATCCTCCCTTTTTATATTATCCCCCCCAACACATGGGGTCACAGAACACATTTGGCTTCTATATGTAGGATAGGTTAGGATAGGTAATTGTTTCTCACTATCACAGAGCTGTTTAATGAGCAAATTTCTGCTGGACACTTGTTATTTAGACACATTTTACATGCAGATTTTAATGTGTTTTTAAATGGTCCTCATTACATAAGTGAAACTGGGTACATTACATGTCTATTGTTTCCTCTCATTTCTCATTTCCCATTTTCATTCTCTGTTTCTTCCTGTATTAAATTTTCTCATTTTTTCAAGTAATTTTATTCTGCTTTCTTCTTCCCTGTAAATCTTCTGTTCCTTTAAATTTTCCTCACTTTTTCCTTTCCCGTATTTTGCATTTTCAATGTGCTTCCCCTTCATTGACCACCTTATTTCTCTCTCTTTCCTAAGCTGTTTCACTGTGTGGCCACTTGAAGGCATAGTGCTCTGATGTCGGGGACACAGGATTTAAAACGGTTTCAAATGTCATATTCATCTTTCATGCTGTCCTTAAGACTGAGAGTCATACATTCAAAAACAAACAGATGACGCTGATGATTCAATTAAGTAATTTAAACTTAGAAAAGCAAGTTATACTAAAAGAAAACATCTGGAAGAAAATGTTGCAACTAATGCGGTGAAGTAATAAGGTAAAGTTGAAAGCTGCTCTGGTCAGAAGAATCAAAATTTGAAGTTCTTTTTTGGAAATCTTGGATGATGCATCCTCTAAAGACGAGATAGAGCAACCAGCTTGTTGTCATAGTTGAGCCTGGATCTCTTAAGCTTGCATTCAGAATTCAGATTTATGGGAGTGGATTAGTGTCTGTGAAAGTGGGAACTTGGACACCTGCAAAGGCACCATCATTGACATCTTTTTGAGAGAAAGTCTTTAATATTTTAGCAAGACAATGCTAAACCGCATATTGCATGGTGGTGCAGCTTTATAGCGAGGATGCCAGACTACCATGACCTTTTAACAGCTAAAATTGTTTGGTGTCATGAGACACAAAATATGACAAAAAAGACAAATAAATTTCTATATCAAAACAAGAATGAGACTAAATTTCTCCCTCAAAGGTTCAGTTAGCGGTCTCCTGACATTTATGGACTGTTGTTAAAAGAAGAAGGGATACACACATGCTGACATACTAACATGGCTTTGTCACAACTTTTTTTTTTCCTGGTTGAGGCCATTGAAATCAAGATTAACTATTTTTTCCCCCAAAAGTAGTAAAATGTTAAAAATAGAGAAAGAAAAAAATGTAACAAAGGTTAATGGAATTAGCTAAGTATCTATTTACTATCTGTAGGCTAATTCATCTGTATGGAATTGGGGTTGTATGTATTTATAACGTGATTTAATATCGCAGCTGAAATTACATAAATGTGAAATCAAGTCTGTTTTTAATTAAAAGTTTGTGTGTTTAAATTATTTACTTGAAGAGCTGAGTGGGAGGAAGGGATGAACAATGATTCAAACGGAAACACAACCAAAAACAGCTGCTCTGTCAAGACGACTTTGGTATCACCGGAAGTAGCACGTATCCATCTTAAAAGTAAAAGTTTTTTTTGTTAGCGCAACAGAATTCACACCCTTGCTGTTGATTTTGTGAGAAAAGTAATTCAAAACTTCAAAATATTTAATTAACTCTAAAATATGAGACAAACTCAAGGAAAAAAGTGAATCTGTGAAACTTAAGAGCAATTTGTTTAAAGCAGTAAGTGAAAACTAGTACAAATAACTTCTTTATACCCATAATACACTTTAAAGGTTATGTTTTAGTTTTACACATTAAAAAACAAGAACACAATGAGCAACAGATATTCAAATAGAATGAGTCCTCAGTAAATAGTTTTCTGTAAAAAGTGACATAGTTTAGTCATTAAAACAAATTTATGTAGAGATTATTCAGTTAGTTACATGTCTAATTTCTTATTTACCTTAATGAGACCAACTGCCCATGTAGAAATATTACATATATAGGTATGTAGAAAAAGGTCTATACAGCAACATCTTGACACATTTGTATCCAAATCTACAAAATTTTCATATGATTAATGAATATTTTATTTTATTTTTTTTATTTCATAAACCTTACAGGAAGTTCCGGACGTGTCGACTACTTTTAATTGATTTATGTTGCGTCACGGTTCCTTTAAAGCAGACCGAATCGAGCCCACCCAGGCCATAAATTCCGGACCAGATGGACCGTGTCCGAGCCTGAACACTTGCACCTAAACCTGGATTAAAAACCAGGACTCGACTGGGACAGACCCGCAACTGGATTATACCTCGAGTGTCGGAGCTTTTTCAACGGAGTGAAGGCGCTTTAGAGCCCCGGTAGGTTCCCCTTTTCTTCGCCGATTTCTTTTACCCTTTTTTCCCCACTTCGTTTTACTTTTGTTTTTCTCCTCTCAATCTGTTTATGGCCATCTGTTTAATCTAGCTGGCAGTTTTACGCGTTCTTCGGTTGTTACGGGCTGTGGGCCTGTTGCAGTCCGGCTCTCGTCCTTCTTCCTCCAGTTTGTTTTCATCAGGAGGGAGCGGCTCTCCTCCTGCGGCTTTTGGCTGCCAGACTCGTGTATCTCTCCAATAGGCCCATCATTACAGTCTGTATCAGTATAGTATACAACATCTAGCTTTTCCCCTTCATATTGCTGCTATTTATCTAACTATTCTGCAGTTGTGTGTTTCTGAAATGCTACACATCCTGTCTGTAACAGATGGCTAAAGATATTTCTAATTTATCATTTAAATCCGTAGCAAAAATATCAAGTTAGCATCTCAGAAATGTTTTATATAATTTGATCAAACAGTATAATAAAATGTGCTGGATTTCCCTCCTTTTTTATGCGCATATGTGTGAAAGTAATGTTCCTAGTGCTGGAACTACATTTTATTTTAGGATCCTCCACCTTTAAATGAGATTTTTCCACCTTACGAAGGGCTGATTATACGTATCTGTATTAGTAAAATGAATAATAGGCATGCACTATTTTCAAATAAAGGATAAAATGATTGATTAAAGTTTCCCCATCTTGTGCTACCCTAAAAAAGAGCCAAAAAGGGCGAAGTGCTTCACACCTGACATCTTGAATGACAATGTTCTGAAGGGTTATTATGGATTTTTTTGCCAGTGAAAATTAAGCTTTAAAAACACTGTTGTCAACTAAAAGCAGTGTTCTCAGATTTCTGGACAAGATCACAGCAAAACATGAAAAACAGAACGATTTGGCATCTTTAGTAAGTGGTGAACAACTATTAAACGGCACCATTTCGCTTCATTAAACACGATTAATCAACTAAATTTAAATTCAAGCCCAGGAAAAGTTGCCACGCAGCGACACTTCTCACCTGATAAGACGTGGATTTTACTTCCTGTTAAAATATGGAGCTGAGATTTTGATTGTTGCGACATTTTTTCCTCTGTTTGTCTGCGTGTTTGCGGATGTTCTCTGTAGTCTGTCAGCTGTGATGTTGTCCTGATAAATTTCACACTTTGCCCTGAACTGCATGTTGTCCTCTCAATCAGTCTCCAAAGATGCTGCGTTCACTGGCCGTATGTTCAAATCAGCTTTCCTGACCTAAGACATGTTTTCTCTGCTTTAGTTTCAGCCATGATTTGGAAATATTCAGTGAAACTTTATTCTTCTAAATAATTAAGTTTCAGGTGTAGGTGATACTGACAAAATGTCAAGAAGACAATATGTTTTACTGAGTAAAGGTAGAATGAGTCAGCAGGTCAGAGGTCAAACAGTGATTTGAACTCCATCTTCAGACTATCCAAATTTGGTTTGGCTTTTCTTAAAGCTTTTTATTTTAGTTTTTGTGTATAATTTATTTGTGTCCTCTTATTAGACATGTCTAGGTTCTTCATTTAGTTTTCTGTTGATTCAGATTTTGACTAATTAAGATTCTTTTTTCAAGAACTATAATCGACGGCATTTGCAAAATCATCATGTTTTCATCAGTTCTTCGCTTTGCGCTCATGAAGCACTGATCCTGGATAACCTCTCTTCACCAGGTCAGAGGGCCTAATCTCTTAGAGGAATTTTAAAAATGGAGATCTTCAGCTTCCCAGAATAAGCCATTTCTACAAATAAAAATCAAACATGAAATGAATTAAGTTAATACAATACCTGTTGTAAAATGGATAGCTGCTTGAACTTTCATCAAGTTGTGTGTGTGAGACATCTAAGAAGTATCTCCTGCAGGGTGTTGTGTATTTTGGGTGCAGGTATCAAATTTTCTGAAACTTTCTTTCTTGATTACAAGAATTTATGATTAGAAAATGATAGAAGCTGCTGGTTTATGGGTCATTGAACACTTTCACTAGAGTTGAGTTTAGCCACTTAGCCTTTGTTAGCTTTGTCACATTGCACATGCTCAGTTAGTTGTTGCTTTTAAGTGTCTGATTTTGATTTTGTTCGTAGTCCTAAGCAAACTATATTTTTGCCAGTGTGCCATCAGAACAAGTCAGAAGCAAGTTTTGAGATTGGAAGCTGGTGTAGTGTTGCTTTAAGTCTTCCTAACTTCCACACCACAGAGTTTCTTCGAGTGAAAAAAAATGGGCCAAATTCAGATTTGGCACAGAAAATTGTAGTCGGTGTATCTCTGAAAATGTCGGCTCTTATCAGCAACGCTCGTCTAGCAAGTATAACCGACTCTGACTGTAACCTCATCATCCAAACTGTCTGAGACACGTTTGGGCTCAGATTTCCCAGAGAAGAGCAGTAAATGTTAACCAGCGATCAGAAACAGCTGCAGGTTCATTTCAGCTCATATACAAACAGTATCAGCACTAAAAAAAATGACAACACGCCCTCCCTTTGTAAACACCATTACCCCGGCAACAACCTCTACATCATGCACATCTGGAAGCCATCACACACACGCATGAACTCACACATTATCTGTACAGTGCAGTGACCTCATGCTCAGCCATGTGCAATCATCCTCTGATGTCATTGTGAATAAATCTAGATTAATTTAATTATTTTAAAATCCTATAAGTCATTTTTGGGAATTTAGTTGTCTCACAGCCTGAGGATAAAAATCTACTTTCACAGCAGCAAATATTTCTGCATCACATGCCAGACAGCAGAAGGCTGTGGCAGGATGGATTTTCCTTTATAATATCCTTTGGCTTTGTGCAGACATCTCACCGATATCACAACACTCTGCAGAAGGGTATGGATAATGTCCAGAGGAGCTTTTAACACCACTTGCAGAACCTTGACATTTTAAAGATGGATGACCATGATTGGTTATCTGATGTTGATACCCAAGAACCTAAAACTATTCTTTGAAGTATGCAAACACTAGGCAACATGTAGGTTACACACACAAACACAACCAGTAACTGGTCTGTAATATCAATTTTACTCAGTTTAAGTAAAATGCTCTGCTTGGCACAATGTCATAATATGAATTAGGTTTTAAATAAGTTAAACATGTTTGTGGTGTCTGTGCACGTGGACACATCTTTGGCAGGTTCCTCAGTAAAATGTCTGGTAGTTATATAAATGTTTGTGAGCAGGATTATGTTAGCAGGTAAATGTCGTTGCTGTAGATTTACATTGAACCCATTATTTCAGGAGAATGATCGGTGAATTAAGTTTAATATGAGCTGCGTTGAGCTTCATTATCTCGTCTGAATCCTCACTGTTTCCCTTTGCAGCTGCTTGGTGTTCAATTGTCTGCTGGAAGGAGGGAACTGTTATCACAACAGTCAGTGTGTTTCTTTAAGACATCTTTTCTTTTTTCTTTCCCCCGGTCATGTTTTGGCTGTAGTAGTCCATCACATTAGCCATGTTGTTGTACCAAAGCCACAGAAATTTGGCTAACCAGTCTTTCCAAAATGGAAAAGTGGAAAACCATGCTGTTGGGTCGTTTATGCCAGATTCTGAGCCTACCATCTGAATGTTGCAGCTGGAATGTAGACTAGACATAACAGACAACAATTTTCCAATTTTCTGATGTCCAGTTTTGGTGTGTGTGTAAATTACAGCCTCAGCTTCCTGTTCGTAGCTGACAGGAGTCCCTCCAGATGTGGTCTTCAGCTGCTGTAACCCATCTGCTTTAAGGTTGGATGTGTTGTGCATTCAGAGATATTATTTTACCTACTGGATAGTTTCCCTGCTTCCTTTAACATCTTTTGGATAAATGGATGGAAATTAGTCATGGGCTATAATCCAGCATGTTTACATACATATCTTTTTTTTAATATAAAATGTTCATTAACTTGTATTGTCCACATCCAAATAGATAAGCTAACTTATTCTGCATAAATTGGTTGTAACCAGAGGTTATTTAAGGTATTGTTCACTTTCTATCATCTCCAACCAGTTTGCCCATTCTCCTGACATCAACCAGGCATTCTGGTCCAGACAACTGCTGCTCACTGGATATTTTCTCTTTCTCGGACTATTCTCTGTAAACTCTAGAGATGGTTGTGTGCGAAAATCCCAGTAGATCAGCAGTTTCTGAAATACTCAGACCAACAACCATGCTGTGTTCAAAGTCGCTTACATCCCCTTTTTCCCCCTACGCTAATGTTCAGTTTGAAGTTCTAGTTGTTTTGACCGCATCAGCATGTCTAAATGCATGGAGCTGCTGCCACGTGATTGGGTGATTAGTATTTTGTGTTAACAAGCTAAACGTGTGTACCTAATAAAGTGGCCGGTGGTTGTATGTTGGCTTTTTATTGCAGTGTTACCAAGGACAAGGTTAGTCACAATTTTGCAGATTTTTTAATGCCCTCTGGAGCTCTGGTTGATCGATAGTACACTTATAAAACTTCATGAAAAGCAAGGGAGGAGTTACTGTTAATTTTCTATTTATTTTTCTTCTTTTATCATGAGTTTATCATAGAAACTGAGCTCTTGATAAAAACGGTTGCCATGGAAGCAGAACACGTCTGTAACAGCGCTGCCAGGGAAACCATTGTTGTGAGAACAAAATTTAGTCTTCTTTAAAAAAAATAATCAGATATAAAACATTCAATAAGAAAGCTGCCGTGGACATGGAACATCCAAGATGTGATCTGAGAACAAAGAGAAACTAGAGGAAACATGGAGCTGATTAAATATTAAAATAGAAACAAGACGCCTCCTCAGACTGCAGACACACAGACGCTGGTGATGATGATGCTGATGCACATCACCCTCGTCACTCCGCGCGCTTACTCAAATGCAACGAAGATGACGCCCTGTCACACCTCCTCACTGTGTCGGTGGTCGAACCTATCACAGGTTCCACAGAGATGCAAAACAAACATTTTAAGAAATTATTAAGGAAAAAACAACAGAAGAAGAATTTGTCAGTGCTGAATGATAAATGGCTGCACAGACATTTTCACCTGCAGCTGCTCAGGAACCATCCTTACACGTTTGGACTATTTGCTTTAGTTGATCCATGTCTTTTACATAACACACACACACACACACATGCTGAAATTCCTCCTACCTGCACAGCACTGTCATCACAGCTGAGCAGGAAGTCTATTTTCAATCACGAATCATCCTCACATCACTTCCTTCTAATAAGCCTCTGTTACTTACAGCTCATGAAGCCCTTGTTTTTCAACAGGAAGTTCACCTGTTGTATGTAGTTGTTAAATAAGACGTTTAAACAGCAATATCCTTATTCCTTTATTTTAGCAGGTATAACCTTTTTGGGGGTAATTAACATGCCCAAAGTCTTAAATTTGAGTCCGTGACAGGGTGTAAAATTGATTATAAAGGTCATAAATTATAAGAAAAGAGCACAAACACAATTAAAATAACTTGTTAAACTTCTATTATAATTCATGTGTTTATATTGTAACCTGACAGTTGGCGCTGTTGTAGAAAATAAGAATCAAATATTTGATTTATTTACTTTTATAATGATTTTGTGTCTCTTTGTATTCTTCAACAGGCCTCCCCTTGTAAAAATGGCCGACGCCGAGGTCTCCCTATCCCCGGCTCTGCAGCCGCTCCACCTCAGCCCCTCTCACTCTTCCCAGCCTCTTCCACCAGCCTCCTCCTCATCTCCCACCACATTCTCCTGCCCCTCTTCCCCCTCCAGTGCCTCATCGTCCTCTTCTTCTACCTTTTCCACATGCTCTGAGAGCTCATCTGATTGCCCAAATCACCACCCTCACCACCACCACAACCACCACCGTCATCCTCGCCCTCAACTACAGCTTCCCCCACCTTCCAACAGCGAGCAGCCATCCTCCCCCAGCGCCAGCCCTCGCAGCTCCAGCCCCAGTGGGAGCATCGGCAGCACCGGCAGCCTCGGCAGCAGCAGCGCCAGCGAGGGCATCGGCAGCAGCGGCATGTCAAGCGGTGGCGACCCGCGAGGGCCGAGTCCCCTGCTGGATGTCATCTCAGAGGACGCCATGGAAATGGATCTGGGGGCTGATCAAGGTAACAAAGATAAGAAAGTGCAGCTGGATAAACTGATTGCTCCCTGTTTTTCAAAACTGGCAAAAAATCCAGATGTAGTCACGCAGTTTTCGGGAAAAACCTCTTTGCTTCAATCCAGGATTTTGATACCAGATCTGGTTTAGTTTCTGGTCCGTTTGTTTTGACCCAACACACTGACACTTTGAATGGCAGAGACCTTGACCTTGATTACCTCTGAGGTGCTTGGTTACTGGTTGTGCAATCTATGACGCTCCATGTTCTGAGACTTTATGGATCAGGTCTGGCTGGTGCTTTTTACTGGGCCTGACCCAGTATCTCTAATCCAGGCCAGATGATTACATTGTTCCAAGGATTCAAGGACTGTGTGGGGGGGGACAAAAAACTGTATTATCTGAAATTCCTCTTTATTTCCAAGTGCAATGAAGCAATGATTCTACTGGGAGCGTTTACTCAGTCAGATGAACTTACACTTTATAGTCCAGTGGATTAGGAAGGAAAAAGCAATAAATATGTAAAATCCATACTTACATTTCTCAGTTAAGTGCCGAGGCTGAGAGACACTAGATGTTCATAAGATGGTACTAAATTGTAAAAAGTGACTTCTTGACTAGGCCTTTTTTTCTGCCTCCTATCTGCAATGTCATACCCAAACTAAATGAAGCATTGTTTACAATTACAAGGGCTGCATGTATGATCTTGGTCTCAAAAGAAAGTGGAGACATGTAAGATTACTACAGAAATGTGAGAATCAACATGTGTGTTACTGTGTTGAGTAAATTCACCTGGAATACAGTAGAACGGTTATCTCCTCCTAAAAGAAAACCACATTACTCTCAGTGAAAACCAGTATTACAGCCCAATTCGTCTGGAATTGCTAAAGTAGTCCTAGGAATTAGTAATGTCTGATGTGTAACTATACAAAAGCAGAAGCTAAAACAAAGTGAACCTGATCAGTTTTACAGATGTTTTAATAGAGGTGTTTCACCACAGATTCAGGAGAATTGAGGGCTAGCCCCTAATTTCACCTGGATCACCACGAGGATCCAGAAAGAAGTGAACCCCTAAATAGCACCTCATACAAAGAGTGATGACTTTATTATAAAACCCCCTTTCTCTTTGTTGCGTCTCGCCTGCAGTGGAGGCGCCACAAGTGGAGCGAGAGCAAGTAGAAGAGGGGTAAGCGTGAAGATATTCAGATTAGGCTTGCAACATACCGACACAAGCCGACTATCCCCACCATCATACTAGCCAACATGCACTCCTTGGACAACAAGATGGACTACATCAAACTACTTCGTGAGACGGTGCTGTGTTTTTGTGTTTGTGGAAACATGGCTGAACAACCGGATCCCAAACTGCGGCATTCAGCTGGACCAGCTGACATGCTATCAGGCAGACAGAGCTCTTGAGGGAGGCAAGTCCTGTGGAGACGGACCTGTCATTTATATCAGCAATGCATGGTTCATCTGAGTCAGTGTTTACTGATCACTGTTATGGTCAATAGGAGCGAGGGACAAAACGAACTGTACCAACACATCAGTGAGCAGCAAACCTCTTGGCTGGGGATTTTAACCCTGCAGACTGCATTTCCAAAAATACATAAACACATAGTCCTTCCTACTCGAGGAAATAAAACACTTGACCATGTTTTCACACCACACAGAAGTGCATACAAAGTCCTTCCCCCTCCCCCACCTTGGTGCCTCGGAAAATATCACTGTTACGCTAATGCCATTACACAGACCACTGGTTGAAGTCACCTAACCAGTTTGGAAACGGGTAGGGGTGTGGACGGAAGGGTCTTTAGAGGCACAGCAGGACTGTTTCTCCACCCCACACTGGAGCATGTTCTAGCAGGCTGCCTCCTACATCGACACCACAGATCTTCAGAAGTACACAGAGACCGTCATGGCATCCATCTCAAAGTGCATCATCACCTGGTTTTTGTTTGTACTTGTCCATTTTATTTACTCACTTTTATTACTTAACTTGATCTTCTTTTATTGCTTAATTAGTTCTGGTTTTCTGCACTTTTTCAGGTGTTTTTTCTGTTAACTTGTGTGTTGCTTAGTAGCACCGTGGCCTTTGAGAACAGCTATTTTGATTCTCTGTATGTACGGACATACGGCGAATTGACAGTAAAGTAACTTGATATTTGACTTGATGGAAATTACCAGGACCTTCATGAAAAATGTCCAGCAGTCATAGGAGAACACATAAGCAGATTTTTCTTTGAGCTGGCCGCTAGCTCAGTTTAGTCCCACAGTGATGAGACTGACATCTTTGTAATCAGCTGAGTCTGCTTTCATCTGACACCTTGTTAAAGCACTATGGGCAGCGTGCGTTGTAGGAAATGAGCTGTATAAAATCTTGTTTGTGTGGTTTGCTTGAAGTGGAGAAATTGGCAGAAGCTCTAAAGTAAACAGTGCTGCTCTCGTGTTGTTGTTACCTTTCTGTATAAGTACTTGGGTGAAGTCTTTTAGTTGAGTTTACCCTGGTAATTTTGGCATATTGCATGTTAGGATTGATGCTTCCTAACGTGTGCAAAGATTTTCTGCACTGCTCATCTCTCAGGCTGTAAGGGGTCAATACTAATGTTTTCTTATTTTCATGTTGAAAGACAACAATGAAGCATCTAGGATATAGTTTGAGCTTTGATTAGTTAGGAGAACTCCATGTGTTTCTATGATTTCATAGAAAAACATGTGGAGGCATTTTGTTTGTCTAATACAGTGACCAAATATGGTTCCTTGTCTGATAAAGCTTTAATATTTATTTATTTAATTCAATTCTGCTTGCAGTGATCGATCCAGAGGTGGCACTCAAGGCATGCCAGGAGGTTCTTCTCAAAGTCAAACTGCTTGACAGTAAACAGCAACAAGATGAACCACAGCAACACCAACACAGCAAAGACGTCACAGAGAGCAACAGTCCACAGTGGCACATCAGTCCAGACACCGGCTCCATCAAAGAGGAAGACGAGAATGAAGATGAAGGAAAAAAAGACGCCCTTAGATCCCAGCAAGACCCGCCTCCTTCAGCCCCGTCTGAGTCGTCCTCACCATCATCGTCATCTTCTTCATCCTCATCTAAACAGTCATGGCTGTTGCGCCTGTTTGAATCCAAGCTGTTTGATGTTTCCATGGCGATCTCTTACCTGTACAAGTCCAAGGAGCCGGGGGTGCAAGCATACATCGGGAACCGCCTCTTCAGCTTCCCTGACAGCGAGGTGGACTTCTACCTGCCGCAGCTTCTTAACATGTATGTGCACATGGACACAGAGGTGGGAGATGCCATCACACCCTACCTGGTGAGTGCTCACACCTGGTTTTGGCTACTTATATATTGAATGTTTGTCAGTCAGAAGCAGCACCAGATGGAGTTCATGTTTTGTTGTAAATGTCTTGAAGCTAGAGCTAATATTCTGGAACCTAATCTTTGTTTCAGATTCACCGCTGCAGAGGCAGTATAACCTTCTCTCTGCTGTCGGCCTGGCTGTTGGGCGCCTACTCCTCCGACATGCACATCTCCACCCAGCGTCACTCCAGAGGCACCAGACTCAGAAAGCTCATCCTGTCTGACGAACTTAAACCTCCTGGTCCTCCGTCTGACGCTCCTCGATCCGCTTCAGCGTCTGTTTCCGACAGTCCGCTTTCCTCGCCACCCCACCGCCGCTGTCACCGCAGGCACAACAGCAGCAACACGGAGGCCTCCATCTCCACTTCCTCCATTCCTGGCCCTGCCTCGAACAGCCCCGAACAGGGGGAGGTGTTTGTTTCCCCTTCCAGGAGGACCCACCAAAGATCCAAGTCCGATGCTACCATGGCGAGCAGCGGGCCCGGCGCCAGCCTCTGGCGGACTAGTAGTAATCCAAAGGTGGAGGCGGTCCACGAAGAGGTGAGGGGCAGTGCTATAGGGATGACTTAAGATGGAATACCTGTAGTGAGCAGGAAACTGTGGAGTGTGATGTTGGCTCATGAGGCAGGATTAATATGTTAGACGCTTGTTTTAGGTGGAAGCCTCCTGTTTTGGCCCCTCCTCCTTCACATAACTGCTTACAAGTTTAATTCATGCAGCCCTGGAAATTTCTGAATATAATCCACATCCAGAACTAAGCTAAAGTAGGATTTTTGACCCTCTCCTCACCACTGGTTATGATTTAGTATGACTAATTAGGTCTCTAACTAATCACACAAAGCCAACAAGGAGAAAAAAAGACAGTATATAGATTATAATGTGACTTTAAACACCCCAGGG
Source organism: Melanotaenia boesemani (assembly GCF_017639745.1). Lineage (NCBI taxonomy): Eukaryota > Metazoa > Chordata > Actinopteri > Atheriniformes > Melanotaeniidae > Melanotaenia > Melanotaenia boesemani. The sequence continues at coordinate 23,238,502 of NC_055698.1, forward strand.
TGTTCGGAGCCTGCAACAGCTTCCCACTTAACCCAGGCTGAAATGTAAAGTTCTGTATTATGAGAATATATATATGAAAAAGATCACTTTCAGTAAATGACAGATGATAAAGCATTTACAAACCTGCAAGATTTAACTCATTTGTTTAAGTGCTGATCCTCTCATGTTTTTGTTTGCTTTCATCCTTTACTTTCTTTCACGCTAAGCCTTTCTTTTGTTAGTTACGTCATCTACTATTTGTTTGATGACATGTGAAGAGAAACTAGTTGGCTTCATTCATCACCTGTTTAAGCTGCTTTTGTGGGTTAGTAGACTTTATTTCCAGCTGTGAATAGTTGGTTTGCATTTCAGATGTTTGGGAACTGAAATGGAGCAGGTATCAGTAGGTGATCCAGAAAAAAACAGGAAGCAACTCATTCAGCTCTGAGCTCACAGACATGAAACGCATATGTTTAGATTCAATGTCACGCCCACTTCCTGAGGATATTGTCCTATGACGTCCATCCAAAACAAACCCTCATAAATTCACTTTAAAAGAGATGAAAATGAAAAAGATTTAGCACAGATTGCATTGTGTGCATAGATGGAGTTTTTTTTCAGTGTTCTATTCAAATGATCAGAAGTACCTAAAACATAATTTTCTATTTAAAAAAACAAAGAAGGGTCGACTGATTTCTACACGTTACTGGTGCTTATAAAACCTCGTCCGTCAACTGCTTCTGCTTTTGTTGTTGCAACTGATCAGCTGTAGCGAGTCAGATGAGGGAGCTGGTTTAGTTTGAGTCTGTAGTAAGAAGAGAAACGGAGGGATCAGTGTGTGTTTTCTGTGTTTAACTCGTCCTTCACATTCCTGGCTGGAAGCTCAGTCACATGCACCGAGGCTTTCCATTGGCTGAGAGCCAGATGCATTGTGGGACGTGATTGGTTGCTCCACAAAGAGAAAAACAGATGATGAAGTGAAAACTTTAAACCTCTCCTGCTTTTCTTCTCGCCCTTCTGATGTTTGATGCTATTTTGCAGTTTTTTTTAGTTGTTTTTTTTGGTACAGGAATGCCACATTGGAAAAATCAAAAGCAGATTAAAGGCTTGGCAGGAAGAAGAGGGATGAAAAATCTCTTTATTTTCTGCAGTTGAACTTCTGATGTCCCGATAAAGAAATATAAACGTCCTTTCCTCAGCAGAATGAAAGGAAATATTTAGAACTGATAAGACTAAATATACAATAGAGATGTAAAAAATAAGGTAAACTTCTGTAGTGGTGGGATAACATTTGCTTAAGCACTCTTCTAGTTCTATATTTCAGGGACAAATACTTAACCATACTCTGCTTTACATCTACTACGGCTTCAAGACTTCAAGAGTTTTAAACAATCAAAACTTTCAGAAAAGACTCAGCTGTATCCATCCCCAAGAAAATTTAATTGATAATAACAATCTAGTGTTTTAACTCTGAAATTGTAGGAGTGAGTCACGTGTTTTTCTTTTGTGTATCTGTCAGGACATTGGGTTCAGTTAAGAGTTCTGTTTGGTAGGTCCTTGTGTTTGAAACACTCAGAATGTGCAGACTCTCAGGCTTTAAGAGTTTGAGCTTGGCAAATCAACTGTGTGCGGGCTCCTGAGTTAAGACGGCAGGAATGTTTGCAGCTAGATCAGCAGCTCGGCTCTTTATTACAGATTGCAGCCGTGGCTGAACTGATAGAGAGTAATCTCAACTCAAAGGTCCACAGAAAGCTGCTGCTGCTGCTTAAATGGCAGAAAAGTGGCTAGAATGATGTCTTCAAATGTCTAATCTAAGATATTATTTAAAAAATGAAAGAAATCTTTTGACATTATTGCTTGAACACCTAATTCACCTCAGTAAAATGTAGACTTGACTCTGATACTAACAGGAAGTGCCATTAGTTTATTACATTTAAAGCATTGAATACATGTTGTGTCACCTGAAACAGTTCCTCTTTGTTCATTTGCTTCCTCTGGTTGAGTAATTGATCTAATGAAAGGCAGAAGTCTGTCTTTCTTTCTTTCAAGAAAGAAACTCTGAGAGTGAAACATGATATGATGCAGCGTAACAAAAAACCTGTGCTACAGGCAGTAGCCTGACTTCACAACCTCTTTGTGAAAAGCGAGGGTCGTCATGGTTACAGAGGGGAGGAGGTGAGTGGGAGGGCAGGAAGTAGAGAGAGGGAGGGGTGGACAGTGTGATGGGATGAGTGTCGGCTTACAGCCAGAGGCTGCAGATACTCAAAACAACCGTGAGAAAACCAGACTTCATTCAAAATAAAGATTAAAATATGTGATTCACATATTTTTATTAAATCTGTTCAGCTGTTTATGGGACTTTGTGGTAGTTTTCCCTCTTTATAATCCCGGGATTCTTTCAGCTGTTTTTTTTTTTTCTTTTTTTTTTTTTTTTTAGGGTTCCCTCAGTCTGCAGAAACCAGGTCATAAAAATATCTTTAACCTTCTTTCCTGTCTTTGATTTCCTTTGTGAAAACGTTTCCATGTGTTGAAGAAAGACCTCAACCTGGTCTGGTTCTGGGAGTGGGGAGGCAACAGAGGATTTTTAACCCACATAATGCTAAAACAGCAACTTGGTTGTCACATGACTGAAACTGCTGTTTCATAATGCAGAGATGGACTGAGGAAAGTCTGTTCTGGTCTGACCAGTCACAGTCTTCAGTCTGGTTTCTGGTGAAGAGTATGAGATATTTTCTCTTGTTTACATTCACTGATGAGAGGCAGAACATTAGGTTGTATACAAACACTTAAAATACATTGTGACTGAAGAAATCATGGTCCAGTGAAATGGAGAAAATTCTAAAGAAAAAGGAATTAAGTACACCTTAACACGTCTTTACTGTGATCAGCAATGGCAGAAAATTAGAGGTTACAAGGAATAAATATACTGGATTTCCTGGCAAAACTGGAACACATTAATCAGTTAAAAGAATATGATGTCTTTTGAAGTGGAAATAACAATAAAAATATTTTTTTTACATGTTCTCATTGATTTAGGAAAAAAAAGGGAAATATGAATAAAAGACTTACAAACTTTACGAAGGGCTGCAGATAGAAACTAGCATAATGCTAAATCTGGTGCAAAGTCTTTTTTATTCTCTGAATAATCAATGTAACTTCACATGGTCCTTCAAAATAATAATAAAAAAAAAGTTTTCAATGAGGACAGTTCAGACCAAAAACACTCAACAACAATCACAACGGTTTCCTCCACTGTGATTTTGGTGTTGTGATTGTTGTGGGTTCTCTATAGTTTGTTTTCATAATCTTGTGATCACGTTCTGTATCTTTAGAAGAAATAATATGGGTCCTGCTGTTTTTCTCCTGGGTTTATATTCTGTTAGTTGGCAGGAATGTGCAAACATGAAGTCTGATATTGATAACTGAAAAGGTCACATTGGCTTTTGCTTCATGTTGAGCTCAGGTTTTTTTTTCATTGTCTGGGTTTTGACTCCTTAAGCTCTTTTAAAGTGTTTTTCTTCCTGTGTGTTTGCAGCTGGAACGTCTTCGTCCTCAGAGGGAATTTGTCAAGTCTCTGTTCTGCATCGGGAAGCGTTTGGCCACGCTGCCCACCAAAGAGCAGAAGACCCAGCAACTGATCTCAGAGCTGTCGAAGCTTAATCACAAGCTGCCAGCACGGGTTTGGTTGCCCACAGCTGAGCACCAGCACCACGTCTGCAGGGTCCCCAACACCCAGGCTGTGGTCCTCAACTCCAAGGACAAGGTGACTGACTTGTAATTTGTAATCATGACAACCTGCTTGTTGTACTGTGCAAACGTCTTAATCCTCAAAATTTTAAAAGATTGCCAAGAAAACAGATTATAGATGAGGTCATTTATTGAAACATGTGAAAACATCAACATAAATCCAGCATTTAAGGCAAAAACAGAGATTAAACGATTCTAACATGCTCCAAAGTCAATATTTGGTGTTATCACCTTTATTATTCAACACAGTCTGAATCCTCTTAGATTCTTTAGTCTTCTGAAGCACTTTCTAAAGCTCTTCATGGGATGCTGGCTGTGTTTTGTTCTGTTTTCTTTCATGATGATGCCATTCTGCTTCGACAATGTTGATGCCCAGGCGTTGGAGAGGATTCATCTCTCCATAAAACCTCTTACCTATTATTTTCAGTCCAATTCTAGTGTCATTTGGCAGACGTCAGCCTCCGTGTTTCATTTTCTTAAGAATGACTTTGTGACCCGCACCCTTCATAAAATCTCTTTCTGTAAAAGGATCACCTGAAGGACCTAATCCATTAGATCATGTCTCAGGTTTACATCACTGTCAGATACTGTTTACCTGCTGTAGATAGTTTTACGTTTAGTGCTGCCTTTTGATGCTTTCTTTTTTATCCTGTTTCCCTAAATGTATTAGGGAGATGTATTTTGTCCAAGATAGGCTAGAATGTTAGCTTGTAGCTCATTAGGTGTCACCTTGGTGGTGTAAAAACAAAAATAACAAACATGTTCCTGACTAAAAACATGACTGAAAATAAGTGAAAAAGCAGCAATGTCCAAAGGAGTGCTGTAAAAAAAAAACCTTTGAATGACAGCTCAAGATCTCTAAGAGATTACAACAAAGTTGTCTCTTGAAAGCAAAGTACAAAGAAATGAAGGGTGGGTTAAAGCTGTCTAGCACAATAAACAGGATGATCAATCATAATAATCAAAAACAACAAAATCCCCTATAAACAAGATTTAAGAAAAAAGCCATGTTTGCGTATCGAGGGAAATTGGTTCATGTCATCAGACTGTTACTCCTCCTTCAGGCCCCCTACATCATCTATGTTGAGGTCTTGGAGTGCAACAGCTTTGAGACATCTCCTGTTCCTGTTAAAATCCCGGAGACGAGGATCCGCTCGGCCCGCTCTGCAGAGAATTTGGACTGCAGCCCTGTGGCTAATACTAATGGTAATAATGGTATTATGACATCAGAGCACAGAGCAGGAAGTTTCTCCACTGTCCCGAACTATGACAACGATGATGAGGCGTGGGCCACTGATGATATCGGACAGCTTCAGGTGGAGGTACTTCTTTCTTTATTCATTTCTTTTTAAATAAACATTTTTTTTTTGCCAGAGGTATACTAGTAAAAGTCAAAGTAAATCCCCAGCTTGTCCTCTTTCCACATAGAAAGACATTAACAGGATTTTGTGTGTGTTGCAGGCGGAGGCTCAGACCAGCAGCAGCGACAACATCAGTCAGTTTTCAGTCGACAGCATCACCAGTCTGGAGAGCAAAGAGCCGGTGTTCATCGCTGCTGGTGATATCAGGTAGAGGCACACTGCAGGGAAATCGGTCGAGCTAAAACATTGTTAGACATAAAAACTGAAAATGACTTTGCATGAACATTGTTTTAACAGTTATAAACAGTTACAGACTGAGTGTTGAATCAAAGTGAATCTCTTTGATTGTAAAAATGAAATTAATAAAGTGATGAAAAGTTTTCATTTTTTTTACCAGTTGCTCTAAAATCCAGTTTGTACCCCTGAAGCTGTATTTATCTTCTTCCATCCAACTTTAAGTTCTGTTTCTGTCGGTGATTTTGCAGACGCCGTCTGTCGGAGAACCTCGCTCACCCTCCAACCTCATTCAGGAGGGACCCTGAGGACCCGTCGGCCGTCGCCCTCAAAGAACCCTGGGAAGAGAAAGTCAGGTGTGTCTTTGGAGATAAGGGCATGAAGCCTGCTCAGCTGTTTTCTTGTGCAACTGCGATAACTCTTGAGTTTCTGCTCAGGCGGATCAGAGAAGCCTCTCCATACGGTCACCTCCCCAACTGGAGGCTGCTGTCGGTCATTGTGAAATGTGGAGACGACCTGAGGCAGGAGCTGCTGGCCTATCAGGTCCTCAAACAGCTACAGGTACAGACAAACCTCTCCTACTCTCACAGAAACCTTAGAAAGCAGACTGAAAAACACTGACTCTTAAAGAGTTCTGGCACAGAGCTGGTGTTCTGTCGAAACATGCTACCATGTTAAAACATCCTACTGCAGCTTGAATTTATAGATATATTAATTGAAAGATAAAGATCTTGATCTTTAACGGAAGATCTATTTGTACGATCTTAAGAAACAAATTTATTTGGTTTAATTTTTAATGCCAGTTAAGTGGGTGGGATTCCCTTAACAATATAAATTACTCTGTCAAAGTTTGCTTCCGTTATATATTAATGCAGGTAAGATGTCTTGACAGTGTAAATTAATGTATCTAGTTTAATGTACGTTTAAATTATTTATAATGTATTGTGAATGTGCATATAAATAAGTTCTTAATTCACAACATGAAAGTCTCATAACAACTCTTAAGCGTAGCATGGATTTATGGGTGTTTCCTCAACCCCACATAGAAATGGCATTTCCATGTATGGTGCAGAAAGCACAGGTAGGATATCTCGAAGAGTAGGATGAAATGTTAGAATACTGGATCTCTGGTTTGAGGAGTTTTTGTGGCAGGGGGTAAAAATGAACTTTATATGTACTCTAATATGGGCTATCGTCATGTTAGAATAGGTTGAGTTCATCTACCAATGCTATGAGAGGAACGCAGCTTTCACTCTCAACCAAACTTATTACTAATCAAGCAGAAGATGAGTGGGGCTTTAAAAATACTTGGTGATGGCAGCATTAGATATCAGTTTGTGGTTTAGAGTGTTTCCACAGCTTTTCTGTGAAACCACATTAGACCAGGTCCTGTTAAAAAACTACATAACTTACGATGTTCAATTCTGGGCCAAATTATTCTTCAGAGCTTGTGAATTCTTTAACAGACAGTCTCTGATTTGTAAAAAATTATGTAATAAAGGTAATTATATGGCATTTTATGGCATCCAGAGCTGTTTAGACCAGGTCCTGCTAAAAATGATGACTTGGGATAAACAAATCCGATCAGAATTTTTCCAGAGACCTTGTAACTTAATTAACAACATTTATGATTTGTGAAACTTGTATTTTATTCATGAAAAGGCAAGTAAAGCTCATCATATTGTTTTTTTTTTGGCATCTAGTCCAAATTAGACCAGATCCTGTTTAAGATTATTGCATACAGATTAAGTCCTATGTTCACCTACTGATCTTTCTTGGTCTTGATGTTTTTCAATACTTTGCTAAATTTGTAATCAGTCAGATACCAATATGGCGGATGAGTTGCTAGGAAACAGAGAGGTCTGAGGTTTCAAAATGGGAAATTGTTTTGGATCAAATATTTTGTGTTAAAGAATCCTCAGTGGGGTAAAAACAAAATACAGGATTCTTTTTCACCTTTATTATTTGCCAAATTCGGTGTCAGTGCAGCCTTTTTAACCCCTCCCCAAAAAGTGTGTGTATGTGTGTATATGTATATATATATATATATATATATATATATATATATTTTTTTTATTTATTTTTTTTTTCTTTTTTGCTTTAATCCCTGTAAATCAACTCTGTGATAACAGGATCTAGTCAGATAAGCTGATATGATTCAGCATGGCACTGAGTAAATAACTAGCAGAGCCTCTATTTAATCTGGAGTAAATGGGTCATTCCTAATTTTATATGCCAGTAACCCACAGTTCCCTTTTATTTTTAGACACAAGGCAACGTGTCTGCTTAAATTAGTGTTTAGTTAAATGTAGCACAAGTTCATGTTTATTTATTTAGTTGGGTGCGTGTTCCTCAGTCCACTTATACCTCAGACAGAGAATATTTATTCAGCTGTAATCTAACAGGAAGCAAACAGACATTAGTTTATTTACAGGCCTGCTGTGTAATTCAAGTAAAGTTTATTTGTATATTCCATTTCAGGTACAAGACAATTCAAAATGGTTTATATAAAACATTAAAAGCATTACAGATGGTGCAGAGAAAGCATTAAGAAGTAGTAAAAGGCAGCAACAAATGGCCAAAATAAACATAAATCAGGATGAATAAAAGATAAGTTAAAAGTTACCGTGCATAGGTACATGAGAAAAAAGGACAATGAGTTGGAGGATAAAAAGCAAACAAATACAGACACAATAGAGCTAAATATTTCTTTTGTCTTCAATAACCACCCCTTGTCACAATTATCAATTTCCCAGGTAACATCAATGCAGAAAACAGTTGTTGTACCTTCATGACCTGCAGTGTGTGTTTGTGTCATCAGTCCATCTGGCAACAGGAGAGAGTTCCTCTGTGGATCAAACCTTATAAGATCCTGGTGATGTCCTCAGACAGCGGGATGATTGAGCCCGTCCTCAATGCCGTCTCTCTGCACCAGGTATGCAGCAAATGAAAAAAAAAAGATGCTGCAGACGATCAGTGTTGCATCCCATAATTTTATCAACAGTTAAACATAACAGAGTTAATATGGTCATTTTATGAACAACATGCTTCACCATATTTGCCTTTGGTTTCTTAAGAATGAAACTGTTTTTAAACCGTAAACGGCTGTAATATTTGGTTTGTTTTCTGTTGATCAGGTGAGGAAACAGAGCCAGCTGTCGCTGCTGGATTACTTCTTGCAGGAGCACGGCAGCTTCACCACCGAGGCCTTCCTCACCGCACAGAGGAATTTTGTCCAGAGCTGCGCCGGGTACAGCCTCATCTGTTACCTGCTGCAGGTCAAAGACAGGTAAGATGCCACACTGCCACATAAAGAAGCATAAAGTCAACTGATAAAGGGAAACAAAACAAGCATGAATAGTGAGATAAAAGATTTTGATGCTTCAGTCCCTCTGTGAGCCTCAAGGTTTCTCTGTACTTCCTGCTCTCTGTCAGGCAGGAAGGGATCCTGGGTTTGATCTGTGGAAATTCGAAGCTTTTAACACATAAAAGAATCTGATTCTGGAAATTTATCAGTTGAGGTCAGAATCAAAAAAATTGGAATAAATTCATCTTTCATTTTACAACTTTGTTCAAAGTTGTTTTAATCTCATTTGAGATACGAGATAATCTGACACCCTTTATTTTAATTTGTCAGTGAGAAATGTAAAACGTAGAAACTTAAACTATAATATCCGCAGCTGTCAGATAAATGCAGCAAATGAATGATCACATCTGTAGTTTTGGTGGAATGCTAAGCATTCCTGCAGCTTTTTGAGGTGACGCTATTTTTAATCTCCGCAGACACAACGGGAACATCCTGCTGGACTCCGAAGGCCACATCATCCACATCGACTTTGGCTTCATCCTCTCTAGTTCCCCTCGCAATCTCGGCTTTGAGACATCAGCCTTTAAACTCACCTCAGAGTTTGTCGACGTGAGTAAAGACCTTTTTTCTGTATGCTGGCATCTGATCTGTAGCAGGAAAAATTTTATTCCGTTGTTCAACTGGAAGCTCAGATGTGGGAGAGATGCACTGAAAGAGTCTCACCCTGTAATTTGCTATCAACACCTTTCAACCTATGGCCTAAGCTTGATTGGAGAGAGCAGTAGTACCTCCCCTGTGTCTGATATCTCCAACCTCCTGGCACATTTCACGTCTTTCAGGTGATGGGCGGCCTGGACGGAGACATGTTTATCTACTATAAGATGCTGATGCTCCAGGGTCTGATCGCAGCCAGAAAGCACATGGAGAAGGTGTTGCAGATTGTCGAGATCATGCAGCAAGGTAACTCGTGTGTTTATGACACTGATATTAATAGTTTGTGTAAACCAGCTGATCAATGGTAACTTAATTTCCTTTTATTATATGCCTGCCATTGTTGAGTACTGGATATATATCAAACAAAACATGAATTCAGGATCAGTGTAAATGTTGGGAAAGAGCAGTTAATTTTACGTCAGGGAGTTTGATCAAATATGTTATGAAGTGTTCTCAGAAGGTGTTATTACGTAAGTAAATTAAATTGCCAATTGGATAATAATTTAGTTTAGAGATTGGAACCATGAAACAGAGGTACATGAATATCTAGAAGTCCTAACCATGTCAAACGGCTCATATTTAAAATAAGATGCTAAAAGCTACACGATGCAATCCAACTTTTACTGTATGAAGATAAAATTCCTGTGTTTTGTCTGCTCCTCCAGGCTCTCACCTGCCCTGTTTCCATGGCTCCAGCACCATCCGCAGCCTGAAGGAGCGTTTCCACATGTCTCTGACGGAGGAGCAGCTGCAGCTGCTGGTGGAGCAGCTGGTGGACGGATCCATGCGCTCCATCACCACAAAGCTCTACGACTCCTTCCAGTACGTCACCAATGGCATCATGTGACAAGAGACCGCAGGAAGAGATGAACACACCTTCAGACTGTGACACATAAACTCTGGCGGCTTTATTTCCTGTTTTCCTCGTGAACGTTGCACCGGTGGGATTAACTGGATCTGAAGTTTGTGATTCTTCTAGAATCTGATGGATGAATTAGGTCAGCTTTTTGATCGGATCTCAGAAAGTACAGAATCTGGAACTTTTCTGAGTCAGAAAAACACAAAACGTCACAGACATAAACTGTACCGTTGCCTGAGATGAATTTAATCCAGACCTAACAACTTCTACTGGACTCAACTCTGAACCTGCACACGAGCTGCTGGTTTTAGGGATTCTTCTGTGTTTGGATGAAGATTGTAAAGCTGCTTCTGAAAACGTTCAGTGGAGAGAAATCATTTCAGCATTGAGGAACTAATTTAGTCATTTATTGCGTTAAACTCTCAATATTTGCACAGTGCAGTTGAACAAAACTGAGCCGTCACCACTTTTGACTTTTTAACTCTCGATTAATCTCTTAACCACTAATCTAACTTGCAGCAGAGCTCATTTCTTCTGTTTGATTGGTAGTTTCATTATTAGGTCATTTGAAGCCTCTGATCTGGTTTTACTGTAAGTAAGAAGAGATTTAGAAAAAGCTTCAACTTAAAGCATCCACCAGTACGGATATTGACTAATTAATTGTTGGAAAACGAATTATTTGTTTGAAGCTAACATCTCAGTCTCAAATGTTTAGAAAGTTTAGAGACGGAGAAAAATGGCAAATCCCTTAAATGATTCTAAAACAATACTTGTAGTAAACCATGCACTTTTTATTGTCTCATTATACTGAGATATAAGAGTTAAAATGATGAATTACAAGATCATAAATACATCTTCAATATTTAGTATGAACTAATTGACTTTTTCATAAGGGGATGGCTCTGACTGCAAAAAAAAAATAAAAAAAAAATGGTGAAACTGATTAGTTGTAACCCCCATCATCTTCTAATTATTCTGATTTAAATCCTCAGAAGATTGCGTGGACCGTCATACTTCTTCAAACCAACATGACAGCAGCCTGGTCCACCTGATCCTCATCTAAAAAAGTCCAGTCCGTCTGGGCAGCAAACACCAGCAGGACGTCTGCCTGCGGCGTCTTATATAAACCGAGGGAATTCGTCGGTATTTGTGGTTGTTCTTAAAGAACAGAAACACTAAATGGTAAAAGCACAACCTAGACTTGATGTTGTTTTTCTCCTTATCTGTTCTCTGGAAAAGCAGATTGTGGTTCAAAGAGAGAACGGATTGAATTGTCATCTTTCTATCGGTGTGAAATGGAGTCTAAGAGGAGTTTTGTTTTTCAGCAGGATTCCTCTACATGTTAAATTTCAGTTATTTCACCAGACACTTACAGAAGCAAAAATCTGAGCTCATCATTAAAATGAATCTTATCTTTATCATGAATGAAAATATGTTGGGGGAAAAAATAGTTTGGCTAAGCATTTTTTTGCAACAAGGTCAGAATTATTACATTTTAATGTTTTAAAAGAGATCTTTACAATCAGCGACAGAATCCCCTCAGTCTAAGTTGTACTTGGTATCCAAATGTTGTAATTTTAAATGCTGGAATGTGTCTCGCATGTTTTTCTCAAGCGCGCTCAAACTATCAGAAAATAAAAAATTAAGTTTGTTTCCAATAGCCGCTTACAAAAGCATGCTAATTAATTGACTATGACCATACACTGTGCATGAAAGATTGATGTAGCCTCCCACTTAAAAAAATTAAACCAATATTGAAGTGCCTTGAAGCTGCATTCTGTCTAATGACCCACAGGGGGCGACTCATGGTTATATTTAAAAAAAAAAAAAAGTCCTGTTCTACAGAAATATTTATAATAATGGCCCCATATTTCTCTTGAACTGTTAAATATTTTCTGGAGTTCATGGTAATAATCACTAATTTCAAGTCATAGTTTGTAATGTATAAAATTCATTACGAATATAATATTCCAAATTTGAGTAAAATGGATAAAAACATAGCATACTTTTGAGGTACCTTGCAATTGAAAAGTCACTTTCCAATGGGTCTGTGGTCTCCATAGTTCTCTATCATATCTTTCACCTGGTGGTAGTGTTAGGTTTCAGAAGAGCAGGATGTCAGGGGCCAACATGCCAAACTCAAGGTTTCAAAACCAGTTTATGGGCTGCAAACTTTGCAAATGTAAGAAATGTCTGGTGGAAAAACTAAGATTTAATGTTTGTTACATCATGTTGGGTCCAAATTGAATTTCATAAAACTTTATGTAATTAAAATATTTCAAAACATTCAGTGCACATGCTAATGTTAACACAAGTCTACAGTGTTGACTTTAAAAAACAAACAAAAAAACAGATACATTCACATGGAGGGTGTGTAGCTGCTTGATTGTTCCACTTAAGCCAAAATGGCAGCAAAGCTGCAACAGTACAATGAATCTTTCTCATCGTCCATGTTTATTGGTCTTAATTTATATCTGTGGTTACTGTTATGAGTGTTATTTTTGCATATTTAATGAACACTCCAGGTTCTTTGTTTTGATTGGCTTCAAGAAACATTCCTCAAACTAATGCCTTCCAATCAGGAAAGGTGGTTCAATGAAAAGAAAATGGACTAAATATTTTTTTTTTTTTTCTTGTCCACTAAAATACTGTATGTAATGCTATTCTCCTCAGACAGATGTTGACGAACAGAAGCTTCTCTAATGTAAAACTGATTGTTGAAACTGATGCTGGACTAACATTGTAACACTGCACTGGCTTTACTACAGAGTCCTGCTAGTATTAACAGATGATTTATACACAGAAGATTTTTTTTTCCATGAGTTTAAGTCTCTCTAGTGTACTTTGAATGTCTTTTTACTAATGATGCTATAAACATTTAAAATGTCAGATCAGCATGTTTCAAGCTAGTGAACAATCTGTTCATGTCTGTGAATTGCAGCTTGTACCTGGGCTGTAAAAAAAAAAAAAGCCAGTAGGTTACTGCTGTCACTTTTTTTTTTTTTTTGTTTTGTTAATATTCAAAAAAATTACCACCGTTGAATGGAAATGAGTTTGTTACAACTAAAAGCGACCTTCTGTGCTGCCTGTCACAATTATTTATACATTAACTGCTCAGGTTACTTAAAGACTTTTTTTTTCTGCATACGAAAGGAAAAAAAAAAGATGGAGGCTAGCCTGAACTTAGGCTTTACAAAATAAAAAAAAAAAAAAAAAACATAGGTTTATTTGTCTATTTGTTAATCAGCATTTTAGCATTGTGCTAACTGCTAATAATAAACAGCTTATTCAATAATTCTTTAGTTAAATGAATGTATTTAACAGCATGTGAATACTGTTCTATTTATGGAGAGAGTCTGAAATTTATTATATTTGGACTCAATAACAAACTAAAGTGCAGACTTTTACCTGAGTAACTTTTATGGTAATTGTTTTTGTGCTAGCAACTATCAGCTAACTCTCAATGTGGTTTAGACTTAAGTCTATAATTTTCTTTTGTCCCCGTCTCTTGGTAATTCACAGTGATAAGTTGGAATGATTTATTTTTATATTATTGATGGAGGTGGTGTACGTGTGGTGAATCACATATTAACAAATGTTTGCCGATACCTCTATAGTGGCTAGCTAAAGCTAGCTGGGCTTTTAGCTGAATCATCATAACCAAATGGTTAACAACTAAAAGTTGCTGCAAAACTTAAAAACTTAAAATCTTTTCCCCTCCGCCTTGGTAGAAGGTAATCTGATTTGTTTTTTCAGTATTTTGGCCACATTAAGACTAAAACTTTAAATATAGCTAGCTGTCTGATGCTGACAAATTACTGTACTTGAGTTCATTTCAGCAGGTCACTTTCCTACAGTGTAGAAAAAACTAGATTAAAAAGGAAAAGAAAAAAACAAAACAAAAAAACAGACCAGATATTTTATTTTCAATTTGCCATTTTAATGCATTTGCTCCACATGGAGTTATGACATTAACTCTACTAAACTCTTATTTTCTACTTCATATTTTCTTTAAAATATTACAGAAATAAGATTCAACAAAAAAGGAAGAATTAATTCACTACTTGCTCTGTCTGAGCAATGATTAGTAAAAATTTGACAAGTTTTTTTTTTCTACTTTTTTAACTTTTTTTCCCCCCTAAATCATTTGTTATAGTAATCTTGTGCAGTAATGTATATTTAACTATGACAGGAGGATGGGTTGGCTTTAAATAAGTTTACACTTAATGAGCAGAGAGTAAAGCCAGTTGAGAGTAAAGTGAACAAACACCTTTCACTGGGGAAAGAAAGTTTTAGGGTTGCTGACAGTCAACAGATGTTTTGTTCAGTTATATTAGGTTATTTTCAGAAAGTTTGTGTTTTTTGACCACTATTGAAAGAAAAGCAATGATGTTATGAAAGCAGCGTCATAAAACCTTCTGCTAACCACACGAGTGCTACTTTATACACAGCTGCGACTAAAGTTTACCAGATAAGCAACTGAAATAGCAAACAGTCTTTGTGATCTTTTTCATTTTTGAATATTTATGTATGTACGTTTACCTGTGGGGAAAAAAAACAAAAAAGATGCCTTGAGATGTACAGAAGGTACAAACTCTTTATCAATGCAACTGGAGGGACGATGGTGTTCGGACCTCACAAGTGCTTTTATATTATATTTGACTGCATCACGGGCAAGTTTCAATACTTAGATGTCCTCCTACCTAACATTTGTCTTAAATTGACATTTGACCATATAAATCTTTGATAAATGGAGTAGTAAATGTACCATTTTAAGTAACTAACGTTACTAAAATTTCCATATAATAAATGCCCCAAATGCCTATAAACATTAAGCTAAAACAATACATGCCAAATTGTGTTTTTTGACTGAAATCGTGGATAGGAAAACACGTGTTTGTTGAAACTTGCCCTGCTATAGAAAATCTTTTATTGCCTTCTTTATTCCTTTCATCAGCGCTGAACAGTCTACAGTTTCAATGTGAAGTGCATTTATCATGAATGAAAATGTGTCTGTCATATGAAAGGATTCTTTCTTGTTTTAAACTTTACAATGTGTAACACTAAAGTAATTAAAACCAGATAAAGTTTGTTTTTTCCCCCAAGTTTTTTTCCACTCCAAAAACAAACTTGTGATACTCTCTCTCACACATAAAAATTCATTACTGATACTGCTTACATATTGTGAAGTCTTTGCTCCTTTAGTCTAATATAACTACAGGTAAACAATGTTTTAATAAAAAAAATACATCTAACAAAAATGTTTTTTTTTTTTTTTTTAATTAAATAGATCCTGCACATACACATATGAAAAATGCTTTCTGTAATCGACAAATCTAAATATGTTAGGAACACTAGTAAAATTTGTCCTCCTTACTTCCAGAATTATTTATTAAGCAAAAAGGTCTCATGAAAACGTCAGTCCATATATCATTGCCTCAGCTCCAAGACTCGAGATATCAGGGAGAAGCAGAGATATATTAATTCTGTCCAGTTATGATCCAACTGACAAGAATTTTTCTGCTGAAAATCGGTGACAAAGTACATGTACAAAGATAATTGCCAGTTCTGTCATGTCCTAACTGCAGGTAAACTTTTATGTTTAAAAAATCTTAGATATCAATATAAGCACATATTAAGATAATATAAAAAAATGTATTAAATAACATCATTTTTATGGCTTTTCTTATGTTTTATTGTTAAATTTAATTTATTGTGTTCTTTAAAACAAAACAAAAAAAACGCTTTTTCTTTTCTTTTAGTCATGAACTGAAAAGCATATGATTATTTAATCATTAATAAATTAATCTTTAAAGGTCACTTCCTCAATATTAAATATAAAAAATGTAATTGTGACCACAGAGGTTATGGAAAACTGAA
This sequence comes from Melanotaenia boesemani, assembly GCF_017639745.1. Taxonomy (NCBI): domain Eukaryota; kingdom Metazoa; phylum Chordata; class Actinopteri; order Atheriniformes; family Melanotaeniidae; genus Melanotaenia; species Melanotaenia boesemani. The sequence goes on from NC_055698.1 coordinate 23,254,583, forward strand.
TTTTGACTTGTTAAATCTTTAGTGAGTATAATAGGAAATACAATAGTTTTGAATTTTGAGTCATAGTAATTCATTATTTATCGTTTTGATATATTAGTTTTAATTAATCAAGCCAATTACATAACAGAAAGCATGATTATGAAATTTAAATAGTCAGGTAAATGGTGGGAGCTTTATATCATAAATGTGATACAATGACCACATAAAATGCCATTTGTGGGATGTTATGGCATATTTGTAAGACAATTCAGGCTTTTATCTCCATTTTCCATGTTTCAGGCAATTTTTAAGCATTTTGTTACACTGAAGAATAAAAAAAATGAGTTGACTTAAAACTAAAGGAACGATAAAGATCCGTGCTCACGTTTGTCAGCATACAGACCAGTAAAGCAGCAAACACCAGAGCTCTATGGAGATTCTATTTTTATTGACAATTTGACAAGATGGCAAATTAAATACAAAAGCTTGAAGAGGGAGGCAGCAAATAGTCACAGAAGAAAAACCTTAAAAAGAAAATACCGGAATGATGAAACAAAGCACCCGTGACATCTGAAACACCCAGACAGGCATAACTGGAAAGGTTAGAAAGCTGAATAATAACAAAACACAGTTTAAACTGAGATATTAACTGTTTTACCGTGGCTTTAAAGATATTTATTTAAAATTACAATAATTACTGAATCCAGGTTTGTTTTTTTAATGTTTTAGTTTGAAGAAAAAGGAAATCAGATCATAGTTTAAAAGAAGGAAACCACTTGAGAATTTGTCTTTGAAAACTTCATCCAGATCTGAGTTTGCTTCCACAGCAGAGCCAAACACCTACTGAAACAAAACCTATAGAAGCTTCTTGAAGAAAAAGAAAAAAAAAAAACAATGGAAATAAACTGCTCACTTTAAACCAATATTTAGACAATTTTATACTGAGTAGTTTAATTACAATATAGTTAGTGAATTTCCATTATTTATCATTCTGAGGTACTAGTGTGTACATTTATGTTAAGATATTAAGATGTGTGTATCTTAATAATACTGAAAAGTTTGACAACAGTCTAAATAAAGAGGTTTTAGACGAAACATAACTGATAAGCTTCACTTACAGATTTAACAAGCAGAATTATCTTTAAGGGGCAAAAACCGTGTATGCTAGAGGATTAGCTTGTAAATCACGTTAGCCGTGTCTTTCAGTAAAACCAGCTGTATTCATTCTTTTTAATCGGAACCAGTTTTTCAAATGTGCGACATACTGACAAGAAGAGTTTTACTGGAGTCATTTTCTGTTTGGATACAATCTGACTTCTTTTTACAGGGTTGCAATACTGCTTTCCTCTGCTCCATTCGAACTTTGGGCCGAAACTATAAACGCACGTCTTCAACTTTTTAAAGTCAAATCCAACGGTAAGGAAAAAGGCAAACCTCCCGCTGGACATCTTTAGATATTAGAGTCTTGCTTTTTTGGTTTTTACACAATTTTACACAAACAAAACTGCAGTTATGTTAGTAAACATCCTAAATCTTACCGAAAAAATTGGAAATGATAAGAAAATAAATCATAAATAAGAGAAAAATAACAGGCTAAACCTTCAATGAACACGTATCTGCTGGGAAACAAAAACAACTGGAGATCTGAATTAAGTTAAAAATGAATTCCTGTGTTTGAGTAACTTGCTAACACTGGTTTCAAATTCACCTTCCATATGCATTAAAAAGCCATTAGTCTCATCAAAGACACTGTAATGTTTACTTTGTAGAGGAGGATAAGATTCAAGTGTATGTAACATTCACAACATCTGACAGTTATTAGTTTTTTAACGGATTACCTCTTAGAAATTCTCCATAACGTCCACTTAAATTCAAGTTTCTCAACAAGAAAGAATTTCCTGTAAAGAAATTCTGATTTTGACCAGTGAAAATAGCCCATGAAGTAAACAGGCCTTCAGATAGTTTCCCTTCATCTTTTAGAGGTGTCATCTCTAATTAAATCTTTGTTTATTCAGCCTTTACAGGATGTCCTTATAGTAGGTTAATAAACAGTTAAAGTCATTACTGAAAACTACATGTGAGCTTATTTATGTCTGTGGGATTCTTTGGCTCACAGCTGAATTTAAAAATCAAGGGAAATTGTACTTTGGCAGCCAAAAACGGTGAAAAATGTCAGACACTCCCACAAATACTGATTTTATTTGTCAGGTGTCACTTAAAACCTAATATCTGAGTTTTTGGACATTTAATTGAACAAAATTAGACATTTGAAATCTTAAGTTTATGTTAATTTGTAGGTAAGAAGAAAGAAAGAAAAAAAAAAAACTAAACTAAATTGCACTGGAGCCAAATTCCTATTCTTTCCATTGAACTGTAATAGAAACTAAACCAGTCATTTCTCTTATGACATTAAAGGATAATTCAAAATGCCAAATTTTAAGTGATTTTATCAGGTACAGTTTCATTGATCTCATTTTGTAGCAAATTTTTCAAACAATTTCTAGGTTTTTTTTTGTTGTAAAACCACACAGTTTACACTTTTTTCTGATTAAATGCCACTTTGTGCGACTCAACTCCACAACAAAGGCCAAAGGTTAATGTTAGCAAGACCCATGAATACACAAAACATTTGTAAATAGGAGATATATGTGGCTGAAATAGATCAGAATTATCCTTTTAAGTGCTGCACTGTTGAATATTAGCAACAACAGCTGGAAATCACCTGTTCATTGTGATCATCACATTTTGCTGCTATAATTTGTTCCACAATTGCAGTAAAAAACAATAAACAGATATTCAGATTTATTTTTAGATTTTAGGTGAAATAAGAATTGACTCAGTGGGGGTGGTAGAAGTGTGACAGTGCAGTTAAAGTGTATGAACAATCTGATTATTATCAATATGACAGCATGTGCAAGTGATGGATTACCAAACCACATTACATTAAAATTTTGTTCCACTAATTAGTTTTCATGTCAGAAAACGTTAAAAATCTGATGTGACTTCCGCAGACATCTCTTGTTTGTCCATTCATCCAAAACAATGACTGACATTTTCACAGTTTTTGACTTGGCAACACAAAGTTCTTCTACACAATGATTAAAACTGATCTACAAGCAGCAGTTAATGAGTTTACTGACGTTAAATAAAGACCTCAGTGACTACATAAGCCCTTCAGAAAGGCAGATTTCAGTCAGCGGTACCCGTGTGTTCCACCAGACTCCACTTTTTACTCTTACACCTTTACAAACTGGAATCATGGCTGAAACAAGCTGTGACCTGCTTAGACAAAAAGCACTGGGGTTTGGCATCAAACTGACTCTGTGTGTCTGTGTGTGCGTGAACTCCCCGACAGCAGACACACTGGAGAGTTTCAAGGTGTTACCAACGATAATTATGATTTAGAGTCTATAGGATGACACAGTCTGAGTCTTTTTCTCTTCTCCTGGATTGCTGTGACCCCTGACCTCTGACCTGGAAACAGCAAGAAAACAGTCACAACAGGACCAGCAGCAGAAGACAAGAATGAACTGAGTTTAGTTGATTGGAAACTCTTAAGTTTTTAGTGTTGAACTGCTCTGGCTCAGGTTATGCTATGGTGAAGAGATTGACAAATATAGGATGGAGGAGAAAGATATAGAAATGCCTTGGCCTGAATAGCAAGAGTTCAACTAAGGCTATGTCCACATGGCACCGAAGCCGGTTCAGGTGTGAAAACAGTGTGAAAATGGTGGCGAAAACTAGAGAAAGGCTTCAATATCCTCACAACACCGCTGTAGTACATACTACAAGGTTGTGGGGGGTGCTAAAGAGTAACACTCCAAAGCTAGAACAAAATAACGCATGCACAGATAAAGGCTCACTGCGGGTTGCAGGAAGTTCATATCGGAAACAGAGAAGAGAAGATGGTTAAGGATTCAATGCGAGGCAAAAAAGAAACATTTCTTTAGACTAGTGAAGAAGTCGAGCTTCTTCTTTAAAAAACTCTGGACTACAAAGCATAAAAAACTTGAGGAAGGGTGGATTGGGAATCGGTGTTTCTTCGTCACATTGACGTCATATCCTCTAGTGGTGTGTTTATGTGTCCACACAGTACCGCAGACGGTAGACGACTCAAACCTATCCACTTTGGGACTGGCTTCAGACATGGTTGGTTTCATGGAGGCTAATCCCTGGCTTCGTGGGGACGAAAGGGTGGTTTGCTAAAATACTTTCGTGGTTTTACTGCTATCTGGTGTCATGGGGACGGCCCCTAAGTTTAGGTCGCTGCCTTTAACTTAAACAGTGGCTGGTGTGATAAGTGACACAGCAATGCCTGGCCTCTCAGAAGCTTTGTGTCGTTTCCATTTTTGTAACCTGTTGTGAAGACTGAACAGATTTGTCTCTATAGCCAAACATTATAAAACACTAATAGTAAAGCATCTTAGGATATTGTAGCATGTCCTGATGCCTAGCTCAATTTCAGGTAGTCAGATATTATTAAATATTTTGTTTAACTGAATTATTTATCAGCTTTATTTACTTCTGTCCAAAAAACGTGAATCAAGTTCTCTTAAGCTTCATGAAAATTCAATCAGTATTAACTAAATATTCAGATGTGGATCAGAAAGTAGACTGAGTCCAATGAAAGCCCATGAACTCTGTTTTCTCTTCGTGTTACCTGCTGTGTTGTCTGCACCGATCCTGCTTGATGCTGTTGCTGGAGTTGCTGTTGTTGCTGGTATTCCTCCTGTTGGAGCTGCCGGGCCAACTCCAAGTCACTAAGTGGTCCCGGGGCCCCTCCCTGCTGCTGCTGCAGCGACACTGCTACCAGGTAGTCCTGAAGCCAGCAATGTTAATCAGTGGTGCACTAAAAGGCCGATGCAATAATCAACTAAGCAGTGCCCGCTGGTGGCCTCACCTGGTCGATCTGCCTCTGCTGCTCCTGAGTGCTCGGCAGCAAGTGGGAGGTGGGAGGAGTTCTCTGAGGAGGATGACACAGTCTGAAGTCTGAGTCGCAGAAGTTTCCATCGCCTTCAACGTTATGAAGAGACTCCCAAACCAAACCTTCCTCCTGCAGAAAGCCCTGGTCTGTGACTAGCAGGTATAAATGACCCTGAGAGGGAGTAGAAACTTTATTGACAACAGTTACACTTTGTGTTTGATCATGGCACTGCACAGTGAGTTTGTTTATACCTTGTGTTTGATCATGGTACTGAAGTGGTTGTTTCTGAAGAACACAGAGATCTCTCCTTCTTTGGCGGTTGTATTGAGTTCACACAGACCATGATATGACAACTGGGTCGCTGTCGACTCCAAAAACTGCTCTGCCACCAGACCTAAAAATCACAATGCATACAGTATACACTCACTCATACATTAACACATACCGTATATTGTGCAAACACATAAATGTGTATCCTGTAATATTGTCCTGAATGTATCGGTGGCAGTACACCAGGTAAAAAAAAAAAAAAAATTTAATTCTTCTTAAATTCCCTAAGGCTTTAGTTTTACTGGGCTGTCACAGATGTCAAAACTCTACAACAATGTACAAAAGCAGAGAATGTATTCCAACTTCAGTTGTATTCACATGCCCCAGTTCCTAGGAAGATCTATGCTAAGGTATTGGAGTAAAGAGCTGGTCCCATAGCAGATTTAAAGATTGAAGAGGAAAAGTTCCGTTTTTGTTTTGGCCATGAAACACCAGACACGCTCTACCTCAGGGTGCATGGAAGTTTGCAAACCAGTCAACCTTTACTATGAGATGCGTAACTTTATTCTTTAAGATGTATTGTTGGGGGTGACGCAGGGTTATGGGCTACCAGGTCAGCTTTTACCAGTCAATATGTTTCTGTGCAGCCCATTTTGAGAGTTTGAGTCTCAGTTCGGGCAATAAGTTTAAAGCTTTCCCTGCAGGGCAGCTCTGATACCTGAATTTCATTGCATTTCATTCCTCTTATTTAGCAGGTGTAATCTTGTTGGTTTCAGTCTGCTTTCTGGTCTAGATGAGCTGGTTTGGATACTTAACATTTTTCCTATGTGAGGTGTTTCAGGGAGGACATGAAAGGAGGAAACTGTAGGAGTCGTCTTGAGACATTCAGACTTCTGTTGTTGTCAACTGGACAAAAAAGAGCCACAGATAATAAACATTTGGATCAGGAAGTCAGACTCCTGTCCGCTATCGCCTCCTCCCATTTCCTAAATTCCTACTCTACAAGTTTTTCTGACACATGTTAAAACTCAGAAACACAGAAACACTCATCCTGACCACTCAGTACACGTCTGGATGTGCCTTTGGTGTGAATAACTCCCCAGTAACCCTCCACCTGCTGTTTTTGTCCCCGCTGCTTCTACCAAACATTTGTGTATTCATGTTCATGTGTATATTAGCACGTGTGTTACCTTCACTGACTCTGCGGCTGTCTGCAGAGTGTTTGTAGTCAATGATTTTCTCTACCAGCTGATTGTAACTCAGTTTTCCCACAGCAGCCACCATCTCTGGACTCTAAACACACAATGCAGAGATGCATAAGAGCACATTTAGTAACATGAATTCAGGAATAAATGAAGTCACTACTTATGCTGTTTGTAGTTGTAACATTTTATGAGCCATCAACACTGAAATTGGAGATGTTCTGGTTTTAATTTAATAATTTAATTTCTTTCTTGAATAACTTTTGATTTAATCAGATTTCCTTAGTTTGAATTTTAAGCAATTAATTTAAGCCGATTTAACTTGAGCACGTAGCCGTACTGGCAAACAGCAGTGTTACCTGTGGGTCTACCAGCCAGCCGTGGTACAGCGGGATGTCCAGCAGGTCGAACACGATGCACTCAGGTGTATACTCAAAGTCCGTGACTCCAGTGAAACGCACATTAACATCCAGACCAGTGGACAGCTTTGGAAGGACGGCCATGGCATCGCTCATGTTCTGCAGAAAACGCACAAGTCAACTGAGACTCAGTTTGTTTACATTTATGATCAGTGGTTCAGTGTTTCTCCCACGTTTGCAGCCTTGAAGGATGGTTGGGTGGAGACACACTCATAACAGAAAAAAATTAAACTTTTTAAATGTCCGGATGTTTTTCCTGATGTTTCATTCAGTGGAGTCGTTCTAAATATTTTTAAAGTTCATGTTGATGTTAACAAAACCTACAAGTATTGGATCCATGTAAAGTAAATGCAATTTAAAGCCCTGCCAAAAACAGTAAAGCCACAACTGGTCAATTAGTTCATTAATTATCAGTGAGTTAATTAGTCCTTAAAATGATCATTATATCCTTTATGGTGAGGGATTTGAGAACATGTGATTGTCCTTCTTAAGAAAGACAAATAAACTGTAATGTGAGTGCTGGTGTGTGTGTGTTTACTTGTTGGAAATTGAGCTCCATGCCATTAGCCTTCTCTCTGGGAGTGACAGATAAAACACACTCTCCTGCAAAATGGACCGACACAAACACCAATGAGTTACATCGCAGTTTCCTCCATCTCTGTTCTTCGATTTGACTAGTTTGATCAAAACCAACATGATTTAACTTTTACAGAGGTGCAACAACTAGCACAGAATCAGCCAGGAAATAAATTTAAACAAATTAGTTGATTGAAAATTCAAAAAACAAAATGTTTACAATCTGATCACGCTTTATATTAATCTTACCCAGGTGAGCCATAAGGTCCTCAGTGGTGACCACTTCAGTCTGAGCAGGAAGCTTAGCCTGAACACACACATACACCAAAATTATTAAAAAAAAAACAACCATAGATGGAGACATGTTAACACATCAAGGCAGCATGTAAGCGAAAACCATTCAAGACATTCAATCAGTCTTTCCCCTCTGGCCATTAGACAGAAAGCAGTTTGCAGCTCGTCTGCAAAGGCTTAATTTTTGAGAGATCATGCACATCTTTTATAAAACTATGATCCTATTAATGTTTATATATACCAAGACTTTTTAAAAAAGACTTTTGGACATAAGTTATGCCTGTTCAAAAGTTGCAGAAAAGGGAGGCGGCAGATCCACAGGCCAGGACTCAAACCCAGGCTCGCTGTGTCAAAGAGCTTCAGTCTCTGCATGTGGTGCTCAAGCACCCAGTTGAGCTACCCTGTACCCCATACAAACACCATTATTAAAGTGTGTTTTACCTTCCAGCGCAGGAAGAGCGTGTTCATAATAGCCAGCAGAGGGCAGGGTCCGTTCTCACTCTGAGTGATGATGGGAGTCTTCTTCTCTTTCCACGTGATCCACTTCACCAGGTAGTATGCTGGCATGGAGGGTCCAGCTTCTGGGACTGCAGCTGCAGCAGCAGCACCAGGATGAGGAGAAGCAGCTGCAGCAACAACAGCCGCCCCTGTGGTCAGGAGAGCTACAGTCACACTCAAACAGGAGCCTAAACACACATCTGATTGCAAATATAATTGGACATTAATCAACCTGACATAATACAGACAAAATAAAATCTGACAAGGTCATTAAATATTATTTAAATGCATATTGTGCTTAAAGTTGAAAAGACTTATGGACCTTTACAATTTATGTAAATATATAAACAGTTAACAGAAGTCCTATTGTACATGGCCGGGACTAATGGTACCAGTGGGCCAGAGTGTATGTAGAAAATCAAAGTTGTCCTTCATATTGGTCATTTTTCAGTTTGTCCTGAATAACTGATTAATAGATTTGCTCATTTATGTTTATTCATTGTCTCGTTATCTGTACCACCTCATCCATTAAGGGTCATGGGGAAGCTGGAGCCTGACCCAGCATTTTAGCAAGTGAGAGGCTGGGTACACCCTGGACAGATCACCAGTCCACAGCAGGGCCAACAAAGAGAGAGACAAACAACCACTCACGCTCACACACACAGGGAGAATTTAGAGTGACTATTTAACCTGAAGCCGGAGAACCCGGAGAGGAGAGAACATGCAAACTCCACGCAGAAAGGCCCCTGCCCCCCCCAGGTTCGAACCTCCCCCCAGTCGATGGTTGAAGCAGTGACTTTATTGCTGTGAGGTTGTGGTGCTAACTACCACACCACCGTGCAGCCTGTTTACGTCATTTATGTTTACAGATTGAATATTGAGACTACATTACAAGAGCACAGAATTAAAATACAGGATTTTCTCTGAGTATTTTTAAACAAAACAGTCAAATATTTTCTGAAGATTTTTTTTAAGCTAAAATAAAATAAAAATTTGCGCCAAGAAAACAGCATTTTTAGTTCTTAGTGCCGCACCTTCAGTGCCTGAAACTTCAGGGTGCTTTACATAGTTCACAGGACCTTGTTTGTTGGTTAGGTTGGTTATCATCAAATCCATAAAGTTAAAATCTGATTAACAAAATTATTTCAGGCTGACAGCTGTGGGTAAGTGAGGAGCCAAATTCTGAACAGCTAATACAGCACAGACTAAAGCTAGACAATAAACCATGAGAAGACATGCTACCAGCAGCTTCCAGTGCCTCGTCTTTCAGACTGGGAACTTCAGTGGACGGAGAGCAGCCCTCAACACCCAGAGCAGAGTAGGACGAGGACAAGCCATCCTCCATGTCCAGAGAGTTCCCTGTGGCTGTGACCCCATCTGAAAGCTCCAGACTGGGGATAGAGAACGATGCAGAGTCGGTGGATTCCCGCTGATCATCAGAGCCACCTGCTGTCATCACTGAGGAGCTCTCCTCCATGTCCAGGTCAAGACCTGCAGACACAGAGACCAATCAGAGGCTCTCCTTCAGGTCCAAGTTCATACATGCTGACTGAAGACCTGAAGCGATTCATTAAGAAAATGGAAAGCAAATTTGGTAGCGATACCACCCAGAGATTGATGTGCAGAGGAGTGCTTGATTCAACTGTGGGTTTATGAAGACACCTGAGCCAAGTGCTACTTAAAAACAACTGGTAATAGAGATGGTGAGAGCAATACTAATACAGGGTCTAAGAATAAATAATTTTCACTCAGCAAAATCCTTTGAGAAAAGAGGAGTTACAAACATAGCTGCTCTCCTAGTTAATAAAAAATATATTACAGTAAAACATTTGTAGATGAGTAGATGAAACATCTGTCTAATGGTGATATGCAAACTTCACCAAATCAAGAAAATAAAGCGCTTTAAGATAAGCCAATCTGGCAATGAGTCAAAACCAGTGGCATTAAAACCAGTACATGACATTAACTGATCCATAAGTTTGTGGTTTGACAAAAACAAGTATAGTTTGAGCATCAGGAAAATCCAGTTGTGTTGCAAGGTGCAGCAGAGATGACTGGAGCGGTCTACTGACAGAGAAGGTGGAAGGAAAAAAAAAAAAAGCATTTATTTCGTTTAGATAACTGAAACACTGCAACATAATGAACATTTCACACTGCATTAAATAAAATGCGGGGAAGTTTAGATGATAAAAGCAAGGAAGGATAAGCAAATCAGTAAAGATTTCCTCTAGTCCAAGAGCTACGAGGGCTGCAACCCTTCAGGTTATCAATGTCTCCCTGCTCCAACACACCTAACTCAAATTAAATGGATCCAGCAACCTATGAAATTCTATACAATGACTCATTAATTTGAGTCAGGTGTGTTGGAGCAGGGGCACATTGAAAACCTGCGAGACTGCAGACCTCGTATGACCGAACTGAGTAGCACTGCTTTATTATGATACTGATCATTTATGGAGATATTTTAAGGTAGTACAGAGGAGACTTCGCTGTGAGGGCAACAAAGAAACGCTCCTGAAAGGTGAAAAACCGGCAGAGTAGTGATTTTTATATTTGTGTCTAAATTAAAGCTGGCATCACAGCAGGAAATCTTTCTGCAAACGTTCATCACAACCACAAGTTGACGGCTTTCTCTGAACTTCCTGTGTTTGAAAAGAAAGCTGCAATAAACATTATGAGGTTTAGCTGTTTTGCACATGTTTTCTCTGCTGGCTTTTAGCCACGAATATCCCAAAACAACAAAGGCTCATTGAAGGCGTCTCCTGCTCCAAACACTCTCAGCTTCCTGAATGTTAACCAACTGAAACTAAGCTTCACTAAAAGCAGCAAATGCTCCAGATACACAAACAGGAACATCGCACATTTGTCTACATGTGCAACAATGTAATCACAGTTATGCTGCCAGTCTGATGTTTCAGCAGATAAAGAAACGCTGGGTCAAACAGTTTATGTTACAAACTGTACGACAATACAGTTCTTCATATACATACATACATACATACGTTATATATATATATATATATATATATATATATATATAAATCCCCCAAATGATATGGTTTAAACAGCAAAAACAACCAAATGAATTAAATAAAATTACTTTATTTATGCTAAAGAAAATAATAAAAAAAAACTAAAATAAAATAAAAATAGATTTATATTAGTTTATACATTTTTATAAAAAATGTAAATATTTAGTAAATTAAAAAAAACATATACATAAAATAATTAAACAATATAATTAAATAATTTATAAAGTTAAATAAAAAAAGGAGTATCAGTAGAATCTTATTCATTAATATTAGTAGACTTTTTTTTTATCTTTATTTTGTTTAATTCACAATCAAATGAACAGTTATTGGATCGCCATATTGTAAACAAAATCCTCATTTTTATTTTAGCCCTTTGATTCATGCTAGTTCCCCTTGATTGTTTGTTTGCATCTTTAATATTCTGTGTCCATTCTGAGCATTTTTATGTCACCATGGAGACCTATCCAATATTATATTATCAGGAAAAGGAGCAGCTGGACTTTTTGCCAACTTGCACTCTTTTTTTTTTTTGTCATTAACATATTGGTGTCTTGATTATTTACTCAGAGTTTCACCAATTGCTAATCCGTACATAAAAATTTTAAGACTTTAAATGACATTTGAATAACAGCTCAAGCATAAGTGATGAGATGTGAAGCTTTAGCTATAACATTTACTTCAATTGGATAAAAATGTTATAACTGTAGTACCTAGATCATTTTATTTTGAAATGCGGATGTCTTACACTCAGGGATGAGAGAATAACATACTGTCAGCTGTAATCATTTGCAACAGTAGCCTCGTCAGGGATACCTTTTATAAATTATGGCTGTTAGTCAATAACAGTGTGCTAATAACTCATAATTAGCAAAGCCATTCATTTCAGCTTACACAACCTTCTCAGACAGCCGATGTTTTACTTGGTCTAACTTCTGTTACCTGGCTCTCTGTCTGCTCCTCCCTCTGTCTTGATGTGTGTTGGTAGAACTGACAGAGTTTCATCTTCTGTGGTACCGATGGTCAGGGTTTCGTTTTCCGACGGACTTGGCGACGATTCTGGTGGTGTGGGAGTGGCCTCTTCCTCAGGGACTTTGGCGGAAAGAGAGTTGTCAGCAGCGCCATTGCTGCGTGGGACTTTGGTTTCAAGGTGTAACTCCTCCATTGTCATAGTTACAATAAGTTCTTTGGGGGGGCTTTCTTTGATGAGAGCTGGCTCCTCTTTGCTGTGTTCAATCAGTGGGTCTGCTGCAGTTGTTGGCTGTGAGCTGGATTCTGCCATGATCAGGTCGTCGTCAGATGCTGACAAAACAAGATGCACTGGCTTCACAAGACACACCACCTCCTTCCTTACACTCAGTACATTTATTTTTCTTTAAAAATGTCAAGAAACTGAAGTTTTCACAACATCAACACCTTTTTTTTTTAGAGTCAAGCAGTGTGTTTGAGTCAGATGGCTGACTTAAGGTGCAGGCAAGGTTATGAAGATGACAGGCAACATTTGATGTCCCAACATGGCCACCAGAAAACACTGAGGAGACAGTTATTTATCTGTAACTGTATCCTGGAGGATGTCCCGACCTAAAGAGAAAAAAAATATATATAACAACAAAAGCAGCTTTCCGTTCCTCTTCAGTATAATTTGTGTTTCCATGAGATAGCTTTGCATCTTAGTTTGTCTTTTAACTGATGTCTAGAGTTTTCAAAGCGCAAATATTATTAGTCTCTTCATACAGAGATTCTGGGTTGAGGCACACTGCCCTCTGGAGCTCCCAAGCCCCATAGGTCTGTTCAGAAATCGATCCTTGTTGCTTTCATGATAGCCCAATGCTGTCCTCTGAGTTACACACCCAGTCTTTTAGCTCACAGCTGACCTAGCCATACCTTATCTCGCAGTAAAAACAGTCTAGTTTATATTTACTCACTAATATTTGACTAAAACAGGAAGTAAACGCATACAAATGGTTTTGGAAGTTCATAAGTCTGTACAAAGTAAGAAGAGCAAAAGGTTTCTGTGAGACAGTCCACGAAGACAGTCACCAGTCAACCACATAAGTGCTTAAGTTTCCCATAATACTCCTGAGTCAGATAAGAAACAACACTAATAGTTCAACGTCACTCTGATTAAACATGTTTCGCAGCAAAAACTTGACATTTTTGTTATATGTTCTCACTTTTGACAGTAGTCTGACAATAGTCCTCATAACAATCCTCACCTCAGCAGAAATCCGACAGAATCCGCGAAAAATGCGTCCTGCTGACTCCTCAACATTAAACAGTCTGCTACTGTGACACAACTCTCTGCGCTAGCAAACCTGAAGCTAGCTCTCCGAGCTAACATAGCTAAGTTAGCTCTGTTCAACAAACAGATCAACTAAGGCGAAAGCAGGCGCCCAGTTTATGGCTCTGACTTCTGCATTTACATTTGTACCGGTAGTCAGTCTGATAAGCCTTACCTAACTGACATCGGATGTGGGTCTGTGATCTGCGCTGACGCTAGCTGGCAAACAGGCATGCTAGCTGTTTACATTTCAATCCGACAGGCACAGGAGGCTTAGAGGCCCGCCCACCAAATCTATACGCACCATCCGGTGTCGTGCCGTAAAAAGCACCATGCCGTGAAAAGCACCCCCTATCAAGGAGCGTAGTGACAGCCAGTCGCCAGTAGATGGCGTATATTCATACCCTTGAGAACTTAACAGCATCTAACAACCTGTTGATATTGATTTAAAAAAAAAAATTAAATAAAATTGTCTAACAGTAATAATTACATGGTATGTACAGGGTCTGTCTGTACTCTCAAAGTGAAATAAAAGCTGGGACCAACACGGTATATGCACCCCCTCTCTGTCAGAATATGCACCCCTTTCTATTTCTGGGTGCACGGGTATAGGACTACTTTCCCCTTGCTCTTTCCCCTTGTTCCTTGTTTGTTTAAAAATATAACATCAAGGCAAATTTAACCCCGGTTATTGTTACACATACTGTCTTAGTTTAGACAAAATTGAACTTTTTATGACCTACTTGCACAAACTGATCAGCTTTAATCTAAGTGTAACTGATGTGTGAAATTTTCATAACTTTGCAATTGTAATATAACAGAATAATAATGCTGGCAAGGCAAGGCAAATTTATTTGTATAGCACATTTCATGTATGAGACAATTCAAAGTGCTTCACATAAAACATTAAAAGCATTACAGCAGGGTGCAGGAAGCAATAACAAGTGCATTAAAAACAAACTTTAAAAAGAAATAAAAGAAATTAAATAAAAACAGAAAGAAAAAAGCTAAAATAAAATAGATAAAATGCAAGAAATAAAGGTTCAGTTCAGGGAATTTAATAGTTATTTTGATAAAAGGCAGCAAACAGGAAAGTTTTTAACCCTGATTTAAAAACTGCTGAGAGTTTCAGCAGACTTGCAGTTTTCTGGGAGTTTATTCTACATGTAAGGAACATAAAAGCTGAATACTTAGTTAGCTCCATGTTTAGTTCTGACTATGGGAACAGAAACTATGTTTAAACCTGATGACCTGAGTGATCTGGTTGGTTCATAATGAACCAGAAGATACTGAATGTATTTTTGTCCTAAATCATTCAGTGCTTTGTAAACTAACAGCAGGATTTTGAAGTGAATTGACAGACAGGAAGTCAGTATAAAGATCTGAGGACTGGAGTTATATGATCTACTTTCTTGGTCTTAATGAGGACTCGAGCAGCAGCGTTCTGGACTAATTGCAGCTGTTTGATGGACTTGTTAGGGAGACCTGTGAGGACAGCATTACAGTGGATCAGTCTACTAAAGATAAATGCATGGACAAGTTTTTCTAAATCCTGCTGAGTCATCATTCCTTTAATCCTTGATATTTTCTTTAAGTGATAATAGGGTGACTTCACAATTGTCTTAATATAACTGGTAAAATTCAGGTCTGAATCCATGACTACTCCCAGATTTCTGGTTTAGTTGGGACTTTTTATAATTTAGCTGTTTGAAGCTGAGTACTGACATTTAATCTTTCTTCCTTGGGTTCAAAAATATTATTTCAGTTTTGTCTTCATTTAACTTAAGGAAGTTCTGGCACATCCATCCATCCATCCATCCATCCATCCATCCATCCATCCATTCATCCATCCATCTATCCATGTAATATTGTTAATTTATTTATATGTATTTTTTTAAACAGTGAAATGTGATATTGTTTAATAAAACAAATGATTTTTGATGATTTGGTATTTAAACAAGGTTTTATTGAAACAGTATAACAGTGTAATCAGTGTAATGTATAATTTTAATATAGTCATTGAGTTTTACAATTGCAATATTTTGGTGATCAAATGAAATGAAATCAAATTTGACTGTCAGTAATTCTTAACACATACACACATGACATCATCACACCCACCCAACAGCTTGCAAAAAGGACTGCGTGGATCAACATCAACAGGCTGGTATACTGGTTGCTGTTGTTAAGCTCTTAAATCTTGTTACATACTCGACAAGGGCAGAGACCTGAACAAAGGGTAGTGAAATATGAGCATCATGCACATTTACATGCTGTCCACAGGCGAGTGGCTTCAACTGCGCTTCTTGTGAGGGGGTGCTTTTTTTGGACACCCGTTCAGCGCCAAGCTCAATGGTTGATTTGAAGTGCAACTGACATGCAGTATAGTGCCCTACTTTACAGGTGTGTAAAGTGTGTGGCATTGTATGGTTTGCAGTATACCTCTAAAGCAAGCTAGGTGTGTGTTGTAATGCAGCAGCACTCCTCCCCTCTTTAGTACTGTGGACAGCTTTCTGTTCTTATGAACTGAAATAAATTAAGCTTTATTCTCGTTGTGTTTTCTGCTACCGGACATATTAGTCAGTGATTTAAAGGACTCCCTTCTGAAGACTAAGTCCTGATAGTATGTTTTAAGATATTTTGCTAAATAAACTGCAGTTTTCTAAAAGTATCTCTTACATTTTAAAACCCTTCCATGTCATCTTGTGTGTTCAACTAATCATATCTAAACACCATGGACAAAAACAAGTGCAAACTTGTGCAGTAAGAGGTGGAACCGCCCTGGAAACAAGTTTATTTCGTTTCCTGAAATGAAAGTGAAAGTTTGTCAGATCAGAGATGCAGCTGAAGCAAATCATTTTGTCTCTGTCTGAGGGGAAATAAGCCGAGTTCATCCGTTCTTTCTCATCAACGGACTGAAATACTGGTGAGTACAGCTGATCATATTTACTGTGTTTCAACAAGCAACATCCAGACTAAGAGCTGTTGTAGAAAAATTAATTGTCAAAAGTCTGGATAGGTGAAAATGTAACAAAGTTTATTGTAGAAAAAGACAATCAATTGTGCAAGGAAAGCATCACATCAGACTTGCATGTTGTCTCGTGAGGCTCTAAATTAAGCTGGGCTTACACCAAAAGACTTTTAAAAGACTCTAGAAAACTACCAGCTCACATCTAAAGACAAATGCTTAGTTTTAAATTTCAGCCTAGTCTCAGACTGAGATTTGAAAAAGACTATGAATCACTATTTACAAGACAACAACTAGATTCTTTTAGCTTTTTCTGTGATATGTTGGACAATTGATATGGAATAGGGCTGATCTGCCCACAGCAAAGCAAGCAACGGGAAAGTTTCCCTTCAGGATCAATAAGGAAGTGTGCCTTTGCATCTCCACCAGGTGTTACACCGACTCATCAGAATCTGGAGGGATGAATGTGTTTTCTGTTCTTCTCTCATTTGTTAGATCATGATACTGTAACACATAAATGATCCACAGCAGACATTTACTTCTTAATAACCATCTGCTCTGCTTCCGGACAGTCCACCTTTGTTCATCTTTTTTTTTCGTCCGATTTTGCCGGTGTTCTGACTCCTGCTGGATTCCTGTTTCTGCTTTTGTCAGAGCTCATCTATTGGTTGTTGATTGTGTTTCGCCACTGTGACTTGCGATAATATCAAACATGTTTGATATTATCTCTGATCCAAGACTATAGGGAAAGATTGACATTAAACAGCACAGATTACCAGCTTACACCTAATGACCAAGATGACGGGAGCGCGCTGTGATTCCAGTAAAATTCCTAAGATTTCCTAAAGACTTCCGTTTTTTTCGCGATCGTGAAAATCTTTTGGTGTTAGCCCAGCATTACAGAGACAAAGAAAACTGTTTTTCTATTCCGTATTGTCTTCAGGGGGGTCATCTTGACCAGATAATTGGACCTATGTTGTAAACAACTGGACCTGTGTCCTAAAAAACCGGTCTTATCTTGAGGGATTCCAGCTATGTTTGTAGATTAGTGTCTCCATGAGGCCACAAACATCTGGCTTCCCCAGATCCAAGGTTGGAGGTTGTGGTCACTTTGTACTTAGAGCTTTGATATGTGAGATGGTGTAATGCACAAAAGTTGAATAGTGGATCAAATGAATGGAAATGAATATATATATATATATATATATATATAATGTTTAATAAATGTAAAAGAAAGGATGATTGATGTGATTAAAGAACTCTTAATGAAGTAAATATATGAAGTACTTGGATATACTAAGGAAAATTTCTTCTAAAGAGCTTCAGTTTCATTCATTACTGACACTCATCAGATAAACTCAGTCATGGTGAAACTTCAGTATTACATAGAATTGAAATGTTAAACATTAATGAATATATATATCTGTTAAAATGTTGTTTTTCTGACTCCTCAGAGGTCAGACATGTCTGCTGGCAGCAACCAGAGATCTGAGGATGGGTTTCTGTGCTCCATCTGTCTGGATGTGTTCACTGATCCAGTCACCACACCATGTGGACACAACTTCTGCAAGAACTGCATCACCCAGCACTGGGTTGATAAATTTCTGTATGAGTGTCCCTTGTGTAAAGACACTTTCTTTGCTAGACCTCAGCTGAAGGTCAACACCTTCATCAGAGAGATGGTTGCTCAGTTCAGACGTGAACGCCAGCAAAATGCCAGCAGCAGCAGCTCAGAGCAACAAACTGCCAAACCAGGAGAAATTCCCTGTGACGTCTGCACTGGAACCAAACTGAAGGCCCTGAAGTCCTGTCTGGTGTGTCTGACCTCCTACTGTCAGACTCACCTGGAGCCTCATCTGACAGCTTCGGGTTTAAAAAGACATCAGCTGATGGAGCCTGTGGAGAACCTGGAGGACAGGATGTGTAGGAAGCATGATAAACCTCTGGAGCTGTTCTGTAGGACCGACCAGACATGTGTCTGCTTGCTCTGCCCTGTTTTAGACCACAAGACTCATGAGCTTGTTCCCCTGAGAGAAGAATATGAAGGAAAGAAGACAGAGCTGGGGATAACAGAGGCTGAAATTCAGCTGATGATCCAGATGAGACAGCTGAAGATTCAGGAGCTGAAAGAGTTGGTGGAGATCAGTAAAGATGCTGCAGACATAGAGACAGCAGAAGGTATTCAGGTCTTCACTGCTCTGATGGAGTCTGTTCGGAGAGGCCTGGAGGAGCTTATAGAGGAGATCCAATACAAGCAGAAAACTAAAGAGAAACAGGCTAAGGACTTCATTAAAGATCTGGAACAGGAAATCTATGAGCTGATGAAAAGGAACTCTGAGGTGGAGCAGCTTTTATGCTCCGAAGACCACCTAAACCTCCTCCAAAGTTTCTCGTCTCTGAAAGCTGCTATACCCACCAAAGACTGGACAGAGGTCAGAATCCGTCCACCATCATATGAGGGAACTGTGATAAGAGCTGTGGATCAGCTGGAGGAGACAATCAGGAAAGAGATGAAGAAGTTGATTGAGGCTGAGCTGAAGAAGGTCCAACAGGATGCAATAGATGTTACTCTGGATCCTGATACAGCACATCCTCACCTCATCCTGTCTGATGATGGAAAACAAGTTTATCTTGGTGATGAGAGGAAGAATCTTCCAGAGAAACCAGAGAGATTTTCTTACTGTGTTTGTGTTTTAGGACGTCAGAGTTTCTCTTCAGGCAGATTTTACTTTGAGGTTCAGGTTAAAGGAAAAACTGAGTGGGATTTAGGAGTGGCCAGAGAGTCCATCAACAGGAAGGGAGAGATCGCACTGAGTCCTCAGTATGGTTTTTGGTCTATATGGTTAAGAAATGGAAATGAGTATGACGCTAATGCTGGTCCTCCAGTCCGTCTCCATCTTCAATCTGGTCCTGAGAAGGTGGGAGTGTTTGTGGATTATGATGAAGGTTTGGTCTCCTTTTATGATGTAGATGCTGCAGCTCTGATCTTCTCCTTTACTGGCTGCTGCTTCACTGAGAACCTCTACCCATATTTCAGTCCTGGTCCAAATCATGGTGGTAAAAACTCAGCTCCTCTGATTATCTGTCCTGTCAATCAAACTGTCTAAATGGTTTTTCTAGAGAAGATCCATAAAAAGTGAATATGTTTCTTTTAGGGATCACCAAATCCGGTCCTCGAGGAACAGTGTCCTGCAGGTATTGGATGTTTCTCTACTGCAACACCTGATTCAGATAACATGGATCTCCACCAGCTTGTTATCAAGTTCTGCACAAGGCTGTTAATGAGCCAATTTAGTTGTTTCGATTTAAATCAGGTGTGTTGCTGCAGGGACACATCCAATACCTGCAGGATACCGGCCCCCGAGAACCGGATTTAGTGATCTCTGGTCTACAGTTTCAATCTGAGTGTCTCTGTAGGTCAGAGGTACCTTATTTTGAAAGGTCCATATCTACTCTCCATTGAAAACCAAAGGTCCAGAAAAATTAGCAAAAACATATTTATTGATCAAACTTTTTCACTGTATTTTCTTTCATGTATAAACAACATACAAAACTATGACAATAATATTGTATTGTGAGTGTGTTGGGCTGAGACTTGATGAGTGATGTTATTCACCTATGGGGGGAGTGATTAGACTTATTTGGGTCTGCAGTCAGAGGAGATAAAGAAGGGATGAGAAGGAAAGGGTGGGCTGGACTGGAAGCCGGTGTGGCAGTCAGACTGGAAAAGCTGAAGCCCTGAACTGGAGCTGAAGTGGTGGCACTGTGACGAATGGGTGCTGTTCACAGCTTATAGTTCTGCTGGCAGTGAAGACAACTGAGTAGCTGGCTAGGAGGGGAGGCTGGATGGTGGATTGGAGGATTGCAGTCTTCCACAGTAATAAAGCAAAAACAACTAATACTGACCGTTTTTACACTTTATTTATTTTACAATGTCAGAGACCTCCATGAGGATCCACACACACACACACACACACACACACACACACACACACACACACACACACACACACACACACATTCTTACAATTCATGAGAGGAGCTTGAGTGCATGCACTCAAGCTCCAATGGAGGATGTGTTTCTCTGGGAATGTAGGGATTTCAAAAAGGAGTTTTGTCCAAGACAAATACTTCCAGTATCAATAAAAGGAAATATGACTGGCTGTTTATTATTGATTAAGCAGATATACAAATTAATGTAAAAGCTGTTGTGTCAGTAACAGATAAAATACTCAACAAGACAACTCAAATTAAATAGAACAAAGAAAAACCTCTATATATTCCTAAACATAAGCAATGGAAAGGTAATTTACTGATCTCGGCTTTCATATAACTGATATTTTTAACTGAAATTTTAACCTTAAAGCTAAAAAAGCACAAACATATTAAGAAATCACTTAAAATCTTTGGATATTCCAAGTGGCTGTTCATTAAATCAGCTAGGAAATTAAAAATACTGAATTCATCCCAAAAGGAAATGTAGAAAATGTAGGGAAAAAAAAACTCAAACAGGAAAGACAAGAATAACAAGCCCAAAAATATCATCATTCCATATGTGGCAGAAATGTCTGAGAAACTAAGAACGATCTCCTTTAAACACGACATTCCAGTATATTTCAAACAAGACAATAACCTCACACTGAGGCTGGTTTACCCAAAGAACAAAATATTCAAATACAAGCTGAGTATCCTGCATGCATGGATGCAGTGCAGCAAGGAGTGTTCAGCCCTTAATATTAAGAGAAATCAAATAACCATTTAAAATAATGCATGGCACAACACAGAAGAGGCAACTTTACAGGTCAAGATTGGACAAATCACCTGCATTTCGATGATACTCTTCAGAATAGAGACTAGAGAATAAAGAATAAAGCCTTAATTTTTTTTCTTATAACAGGGACAATTTGTGGACATTAATCACAATGGCTCTACATGTTCAAAGCCTCAATGACCCCCTGTGTTCTTTGGGGGTCCCAGACCCCAGGTTGGGAACCACTGCTTTAGAGGACAGCAATATCAATATTTGGGACAAAAAAGACACATTTGAAAGAAGCAGCAAGGAAGCTATTTATGTTCAGCTGGAACATCAGGTATCACCTAAACAGTTTTGGCCATGCAGGTCAACTATTCACAGGTAACAATACTTGACCTACACAATGTTAAGGTGAGACAGCACATGTGACATTAACAGCCCTCAACATGTTTATTTTATGTGTCATTTTACAAATCTAAGCTCCCCACTGACTAGTTAGAGCCAAAGAGGCTTATTGGATGGGAGGTGAAACATCTTCAGGAGTCTAGAAAAAAAAGTCCAGTTGCCTTTTATTCAAGCTACTAAGATTAAAAGTGACTTTTTCAGCTTATATTCCAAAACTAATTTAACAACTGCAAAGCCCTACTTCACTTTACATTTTATCTTATTGAGCTCATCACATATCATCTAGTTTATTTACATTTCTAAAACCCAGTTTGGTCATAGAGCAGTGTTTCCCAAACTGGGGCACGGGCCCCCCAGGGGGACCCAGAGTTATGCACAGCAAGGTTAAGTAAAACTTATAGTTTTTGCACTTTTAGGAAAACAGTTTTGACAAATTTGTGAAAGTACCAATGGGCAAATGATGATGAATCAAGAACAGAGATTTTAGCTATACCCAAACAAAAAGACAAGAAGATATGATGAGGCATATATTGCCTTGGCCTTGACCAGGTAATGGTCAAATAATGGTTATGGCAATGGTGGGTAATGAAGAGAGACCACAGTGTGTAGTATGTCTCAAAATATCAGTATCTGACAAGTTGTAATGTTACTTGGGGACGTCTCATCCTTTAGAAATAAACTACTCAACCATCATATATAGCAGAGTTGTTTCGCTAAAGCTAACTTTCCTGACATTACTGTTGTCAATGAAAAGGGGACCCTGCAGAAAAGGTTTGGGAGCAACTGTCATAGAGCAAGCTTAGCAGGTTAAAGGTTTATTGATTCTCCTTATTAAAATATTTTTAGATAGTTGATCAGATTTGACAATGGAGCTGCCCCTAACAGACACTGGCAGTGCTCTTTATTCTCCTTGTGGTTGCTTTCTATCTTTTAACTGAATTTTGTATCTTACAAACTGAGGTGTTCATAGAATAAACCCAGTCCCACCAGCACAGACCCTCTGTCATTAACAGCCATAGGACTAAGCAGGTGGAGAGACTGAACCAGATCAAGGCTGCAGATCTGGATAGTGCCAGCCCCAGAAAGACCCGGTTTTATTCCACAGTGAAAAATAAATAAACATGCACGCTACATTAATTGAGAATTCTGAATTAATCTTCAGAGTGTTAGTGTGCATGGATGTCACTTTGTTGGCATGGTGATGGACTGGTGACCTGTCCAGGTTGTAGCTTTGGACAGGCTGCCTACCACAACAGTAGCTGTAACAGGGTCCAGCCCTCTGCAACACTGAAATGGAGTAGAAAGTGGATAGAAAAAAGCTAAAAGATTATTGAGCGATTTTTAGTAATAGGAAGTACTTTAGTCAATTTATTTTGGCTCCACACAACTGCTTGTCATGGACCAGTCCCAAAATGACATATGTTCAAGAATTTACCATTTGTTTTATTTGAAAAAAGAATAAAGTTGATACTCCAAATATGACATTATTTATGGAAACCTGGTTAGTTTGAGCCTCTTTGTGGCTTTTTGTGATTTTCTTTTTAATGTCGTTTTTCTAGTTTTTATGTGGTGGTGTTTTTCTTTCTTGTGAGTTTTAGTTTTTCTGCTGTTGTTTCCCATCTTTTGTAAATTAGATTCTGTTTGTACTTGTTATTCTGGCATCTCATTGTAGCCATTTTCTGTCTGCCCCTCTGTGTACATTTAGTTTATTAATTTAGATTCACTTTATAGTTTTTTTTTTCATTTTCTAAGCTCTGTGACTTATTAAACTGGAATTAAATGATCATGTAACTAATAAACCAAGGGGGGGACAAAAATAAAATCAAGATAAGTTGATAAAATCAGGTTTTCATTAAGGGAAATAAAAAACAATAACAGCACAAGTTTAGAGTTTAGATTTGGTTTTATTTAATTGTATTTTTGGAGAGGTGGTGGTGGTACTGTATGTTTCGTTTGACCCACTTAGGCCTGTGGAGCAACTGCCTCTGGAGCAGATTTATGATGACAGAAATCTGGGATGACAACACATAAGAGTGATATTAGATGTTTTTTAAAACCAGTTAAGTATTTATGATTGTTTATCTTGCTTATCTCCTTGTTCGCCGTACTGGTCACTCACCTGCGAGTCCGTCGTAAGTGTATGGTTTGTCATGAGGGAATCCCAGACACTCAGCCATTTTCTTAAGGTCATCATGGGCAGCTTTCATCTGCTCAACATCCCGATGTGACCCCTCCCTCCCTAATACAAAAACATGAACAAATATCAGTAAAATCTCACATTTTACCCAAACGTATCTGGGGTGAATGTGCATCACAACCACTGCAAGAGAAACATTGTTCTGTTGTTTAAGTTTTCTTTTGCAGTGTCATAAATATCAATTTCTTTGTTGGGCAAATAAACAATTTTGTGCATTACTGTAGCTTAGCAGGTATTTGTGCGATGAGGTTTTGTAGGTCATCAATAGGCAGTCGGTGCAGGTCTCATAGAAGTCCACACGACCTGTATCATTATGCTTCTGATCAACACCGTCCTTCTCCACTCCTAACACATAAATTACACAAATCAAGTGTAAGACACAAATAAAGCACTGAAAAACAACAACAACAACAAAAACCAAAATAAGAAAGTAGCACACATACAATAAACAATTATGACTGAATGATAACTCACTTTAGGACTTTTAAAACCTGACTGTCTGCTTGAATAAACCCTTGATCTTTAAACAAAGAATGATCTGACAAAATAACCATTTAAATATATCTGGGTAATAACTTTGGCTATATTTACATGCAAGATGGTGCTCAGAGAAATTAGAAGTGACAGGATGTCTGTAGCATTTTTTCATACAGTACACACTGTAATGAATAGAGCTTTTTAGAAAAAGCATCCATCCATCCCATCCATTTTCTATACCACTTAGTCCAGTTCGAGGTTGCAGTGGGCAGGAGCCTTTCCCAGCAATTAGCATTGTCCACCAACCGGAAAGTCGGTGGATCGACTCCAGGCTCCCCCTGACTCCATGCCGAAGTGTCCTAGGGCAAGACACTGAGCCCCACATTGTCTCCTGATACGCCTATCAGGGTATGAATCTATGTGAGAATGGCTGAAGGTGATATGTAGTGTAAAGCACTTTGGGTAGTCAACATGACTGGCAAAGTGCTATATAAGTACAGTCCCTTCACCATTGTACCCAGAGAGAACCCACGCATAGAAGGGGAGAACATGCAAACTCCACACAGAGAGGCCACTGTTACCAGTCGAGGCTTTGACCAGTGACCTTCTTGCTGTGAGACAGCAAATCAGTTTGATTGATTGCAAATCAATTCTGTTTTTATTACATTTTACAAAGTGTTTTTGGAATAGGGGTTTTATACTGTCTTCTACTATACTATACTACACTATACTATACTATACTATACTATACTATACTATACTATACTATACTATACTCAGTGTTTGACGGTTCAAGATTAATTGGTGTTTTTGAAGAAAACTTTAAAGAATAAGTCATGGACACCGAGCATACAGTACATCAAATTTATCACACAAGTAAGGTGAGTTTTCACGTGTAAGTTACTTACTGATGAAATCACATGGCAGTGTGTGGTGCTCAGTGCTGTTGTCAGACGGTACTGTCATGTTGATGAAGTATATAGTGCAGGAGTCAGGACTATCACAGAAAGCAACACAAAACAGTCAGAAAACAACAGTCAGCTGTCTCTCAGGCAAAATTTTTACTGTTTACCAATCACTGTGGCTCCTTCATTCACAGTTTAAATAGTCTAGGAGCTCGTTTTGGGCCGCTTATGATCATTTATAGTTTCTGTTAACTTCTACACAAGCTTATTTGGTCAATGTAAAGCTCTTTGAATGACTGATGTGCTTCTTACTGTGTCTGTTAATGATCATTCTGACTGGAAATAAATTATTTCTACTTTAAATGCTATTTAAATGATCCCTTTTATGAAAACTTACGGGAACCTGCTCCTCTCATTGTACATAATGGTTTTATTGTCAGGGCGGAGTTTGAACTCGACGTGGGAGCTGGATAATTGTGACAGCAAGCCATGGCCTTTCTCATGGTTGGAGACAGACCAGGCCAGAACCCACTCCCCAAAAATCTGCAAGAGGAGAATAATAAAAATCAAAGTAAGAGGAGAAGCTCCAGTGGAGGATGTACCCTGTGTTTCTTTGAGAATATAGGGGTTAAAAAAGGAAATTTGTCCAACACCATTGCTTCCAGTGTCAATAAAATGAAATATGACTGCAATTATTGTAATAGCTGTTGTGTCAGTAACAGATAAAATACTCAACAAGAAAACTCAAATTAAATATAATAAAGAAAAAACTCTAAATATAAGTAATGGAAATGTGGTTTACTAATCACTACTTTTATATAACTGATAGCAGCAAGATACAGATCAGACTAAATGATCATGTTTGGAACATGTTGGCTGAGCCTGACAGAACCACACTCACCTTCTCCAGATCTTTTGTCGGCAGCCTTTTGGTCAGACCAGCACACTCTTCTGCAGACGGTGCTGCATCTGAGCCGGTGACTGCCAGCAGCAGCAACAGCACTGCTCCCTTCACTCCGCTCATCATGCCCTGAGATGGAAAACAAACTGACCTGCACTGTGGTCTGTTAGGAATACAGACTGACAGGACAAATCCAAGTCAGTTTATAAAGGCTTGGGGCCTCTGCTGGCCTTTGGTTGGTCTAAAGATCATGTGTGCTTATTGGGTTTGCTCTCTGACTTGACTATTGTTATTTCAGCAATGGAAATATTTGTGAAGCCAAGATGATCATTTCTATTCCCACACAAGGCCATACCCACAGATGCACCTATTCTGAGAAGATTGCTTGACTTTAGATCAAATGTACTCTTTGATGAAAGGAGGAGCCCTTGTGACATAGAAATGTTGTGTCCACATTAGATCCACACACATCAAACAAAAAGAGTAAATCTACTGACCTCATGATCAAATTTACCATGTTAATTCAAATAGATTCATTCATATTTTTTTACCATCAAGTGTAATTTTCATTTTCTTTCCCCTTTTTGCAAAATGACAAAGTGACAGTTATAAAATGTCCTCTCATTCCATAACATGGTCATTTTCTTTAAAGATCTCTCTATTTTCCTAAAATCTATAGTTAGCATATAAATGAAATGAACATAGAGAGATTAACAACCACTCACACTCACAGCTAAGAAGAATTTAGTGTGACCAGTTAATCTAACTCCAGACAGAAAGGATACAGTTCAAACCACAGCCCAGGTTCAAACCAGTGACCTTCTTGCTGTGAGGCTGCGATGCTAACCACCACCAAGATATGGTTTTATTTTTTATTTTTTTCTATTTTCTTTTATCAAAAACTTTAGGGGCTGATTCTAAGCTCTGATGACATGATGGTAAGGTTTTTCCTGCTGATCCTGGCACCTTATCATATGTGGGTCACTAGTGGGAAGAGAGGCCTGTACCAGTGTTGACCAATCACATTTCAGGGGGAGATGGGCTGTATTGTTCCAATTCTGTGGCATTGTCGGGTTTACTAAGAACACTGATCCACTCAGTATTGATTTATTCAGGTTTTTGCAGCCTCTCTTTCACATTTGAACAGTCATCTGTTTGGTTTACGCTTATCAAGAAGTCAGTGACTTCCTGGTCACGCAGCTCAAGTTTGGCCAGCAGGCTTTCCTACTGAAAAACAAGTTATTATGATCAATTTGCCAAGAGTTTAGTAATTTGATAATAAGTAACACTGAATAATACTTTTATTTAGAAACACAGCACTTTTTGGAACCACAATGGAAAGTGCTTTACAGATAATGCAAGAATAAAACCAGGGATTATTTAAAAAGAAAATTAAAATATGAAAATTCAGATGTGTAAAATAGTTAAAAGACCAAGCAATAAAAGTGAGTTTTAAGAGTAGATTTAAAAGTACAAGGGTTAGATCACCTTAACAAACTGGGAGTTAGAAACTGGAGTCTTTCTACAGTATATTTTGCAAGGACAACAGATGCAATTTAGCTTTTGTGGCTAATTCTGGCATATTTACTGTGAAGCTTTTGCTCATATGTTGATTAATATGCATTGTCCTAAATAAATAAATAAATAAATAAAATAAATAAATTTAATTACATTTTTTTCTGTCATTTTATTGTTTTAAACTGCTTGTTTTATTATAATTTGATGTTTTATTTTATCTGTACAGCACTTTGGGTACCCTGGGATATGAGAAGGTGCTATATAAATAAAGGTTGATTGATTGATTGATAAAATCTTTTTCATTTAATTCAATTCAGTTCAGTTCAGTTAAATTCAGTTAAATTATACCAGTTTCAATACTATTTAATTCAGACTGTCAAAAAACATTAGCAGCTTATATTTGAATTTGTTTGCATTTTATAATGCAGCATCACAGTATCTGGTGCTATACACTGTTCATTCTTTGCATTAGCATATTTTGCATAGTGGGATCAAATGGAAAGAGATATACAGAGGACACACTCGCAGGCATTGGTTGACAGATTGGTGATGATTCAGATCTTTTTGTTATCCTGTGGTCAATATTGGTAACTACACCCATAATTAAGTGACAAATTCCATACAGTATACAGAAAGTCAAACTTCATGTGTTTTTATTTCTTAGTAAATCAGTAAAACTAGCAAGACTTCTTTTTTTCCTCAATTTGAATGATAGTTTTTACTAGATGTATAGTATGATATTGTTTGTTAAACGTCTCAACCAACAGAGTGACTGCTAACTAGCTGTTTTACTGCCAGGCATAAGTTCTAGCCAGAGATGGACTGACCATCAAGCATACAGAGGATTTTCCTGGTGGGCTGAAATGCTTTTATTTACATATTTTATAAATTTACAACTGTAAAAGTACTTTACAGATAATACAAGTAACAAAACAAGAAATTATTTCAAATATAAACATCTAAATATACAATTTCAGTAATAGTTAAAAGGCCAAAGTAGATTTTAAAAGTAGATTTAAAAGATTATCTGCTGGTATCTTTAGAAAGAGAAAGGGCTTTAATTTCAAACAGGGTTTTCTGCCCTCATCTGGTTAAAGGTTGTAACTACAACTACAATCGGGTTTGACAAATTACATCAAGGTTAAGTCAAACTAGAAGTAAAACTGGGAGATCTAAAGCATATAAATGTAGACCTTTAAATAGGCATGTGATGCCAAACAGTAGGTAACTGTTATCTGCTTGACTGGAAGATGCTGCTCTATTGCTGTCTCTACATGTCTCAACATTTCCCACTGATTCAGTGAAATTAGTGAATTGCAGCATTTTCTTTCATGTAAAAAATACACAATATAAGAATAAAAATATGTTATCATATGTCTACTGCTACTGTATTGATATAATATTAATTGCCTAATGTTAAAGGCTGCAGGGGCGCCTGATGTTATGATTGGGGGTTGAGGTGTCTGTAGAGACTCTAACCAATAAATACAACAACAGCAACAACAAAACAAAACAAAAATAACAAGATAACTCCTTGATCAAGACCTCTTCTTTAGTCTCGAACTACACAGGGGTTTCAGGCCTTATGTTAAAGCATGCACCCACTATTCTTTCTTTTTTTAAATCAGGAACTTTTTGGAAAAATTAAATATAACCTGCAAATGAACTAGTTCCTCCTTCGTGTATCAGGAGAATGTTTTTAGGGGAGCTCATCTGCTTTTCACAGGAGCCCAGCTCCCCTTTGCTCCCATATAATTTGAACCATATTTCTTCTCAAGACTTGTGATCAAAATGGGTCTTTATCAGAAGAGGAAAAATGGACTTGTCCCAAAAGGTTTTATTTTGGATTTTTGACATTGTGAGGGCCAAAGCTAACCCTAATCTATCTTTTTCACTAGTTCCTCCTTCGTGTATCAGGAGAATGTTTTTAACCTACTCCCAATTCATTCTTTATTCTTCATTTCCACCGCAGAGAGAGATTATTCTTTTGGGCATTGTCCTTTTGGCGAGTGTGTGGAGGGTCTGCTTGAACCCTCAGCTTCACCATCTGACCACTGTGATATTTTGGTGGCCTGAGTTGTGTGCCGAGGAAAGCAGGGGGTTGTCCCAGTTCGTGTTATCAACATTACTGTTGAGGAAATGATTTTGAGGGAGTGTATGAAAGTTGGCACACTGTACTCGGATGTAGAGGTGTAGGATAGTTTAGAGTAGGGTAAGAGGGACATGGGTCAGGAGTTCTCTTGGTCTCTATATGACTTGATTGAGCATTTGGGACTTTATCAGGGGTTGGGAAATTCTGAACGGTGAGCTGTCCAAAATCTGTTAAATAAGCATCTTTCTGTTTTTAGCACAGGTGATACAGATTTAGGAAGGACTCCACTTGTGAGACATACAATTGAAAAAGGGAATGCTGAGCCCATTAAACTGTAGCCACGTCGTGTCTCTCTTCATTTACAGGTTGGAGATGCACAATTTTACATTTTTAACAATCAGATGATTTTAGAAACTAATTTTCGACAGAAATATGATTAAACTTTTCTATAGTGAACTTGTTTCTGCTCTGGCTCAAAGATATTTCAGTCACTTTGAACAACACATGTTTTTTTTATCCTCAGACATTTAGAATAAAAACTACATCAATGAGATCAGATGTATGGATCTTCTTCTCCCAGCAACAATCCTGAAACCAGACTGATCCAGTCCAGAATGGACCTGAACTCAACATGATGATACAACAGCGGAAATTTCTGCTCCTCTTTCAGCTCCATGCTCCTCGCTAGACACGTTCACAACCACAAGCAGCTCCACGTCCAGCTCTTAGACAGATTCAACCTGCTGACGAGAGTCATTCGACTCCTGTAACAGCTTCCTGCATCGCCTCATGGTCCTGCAAAATTTTGGAGGACAAAATGAAAGTTGTTTACCAATGTTATCGTTATTTTCTCTCAGGTTAAATAGGGAACAGACCTTTCAACCAAGAGGCAGAATAATCCTCTAGGTCTGTTGAGTCAATGGCAGTCTACCCATTGATTCTAGAAAGGGGAGATGTGACGTTATAGCTTTGAAATAGGTAAACATAATATAGGTAAACATAATTACCTTTACAACGAGGTAAAGCTGTGCTTCTTCAGGAAGACCAACACAGCTAAATCTGTTGGTATTACCCCCGAATAAATACTGAAAAGATGTTCACTCTTGTTCTTGTGTTTCTTGGAGGATTGCAGTCTTCCACAGTAATAAAGCAAAAACTAATACTGACCGTTTTTACAATTTATTTATTTTACATGTCAGAGACCTCCATGAGGATCCCCCCCCATCTCATTGTAGCCATTTTCTGTCCGCCCCTCTGTGCACATATAGTTTATTAATTTAGAATCACTTTATAGTTTTTTTTTTTCATTTTCTAAGCTCTGTGACTTATTAAACTGGAATTAAATGATCATGTAACTAATAAACCAAGGGGGGGACAAAAATAAAATCAAGATAAGTTGATAAAATCAGGTTTTCATTAAGGGAAATAAAAAACAATAACAGCACAAGTTTAGAGTTTAGATTTGGTTTTATTTAATTGTATTTTTGGAGAGGTGGTGGTGGTACTGTATGTTTCGTTTGACCCACTTAGGCCTGTGGAGCAACTGCCTCTGGAGCAGATTTATGATGACAGAAATCTGGGATGACAACACATAAGAGTAATATTAGATGTTTTTAAAACCAGTTAAGTATTTATGATTGTTTATCTTGCTTGTCTCCTTGTTCGCCATATTGGTCACTCACCTGCGAGTCCGTCGTAAGTGTATGGTTTGTCATGAGGGTATCCCAGACACTCAGCCATTTTCTTAAGGTCATCATGGGCAGCTTTCATCTGCTCAACATCCCGATGTGACCCCTCCCTCCCTAATACATAAAAACATGAACAAATATCAGTAAAATCTCACATTTTACCCAAACTTATCTGGGGTGAATGTGCATCACAATCACTGCAAGAGAAACATTGTTCTGTTGTTTAAGTTTTCTTTTGCAGTGTCATAAATATCAATTTCTTTGTTGGGCAAATAAACAATTTTGTGCATTACTGTAGCTTAGCAGGTATTTGTACAATGAGGTTTTGTAGGTCATCAATAGGCAGTCGGCGCAGGTCTCATAGAAGTCCACATAACCTGTGTCATTATACTTCTGATCAACACCGTCCTTCTCCACTCCTAACACATAAATTACACAAATCAAGTGTAAGACACAAATAAATCACTGAAAAACAACAACAACAACAACAACAAAAAAAACAAAATAAGAAAGTAGCACACATACAATAAACAATAATGACTGAATGATAACTCACTTTAGGACTTTTAAAACCTGACTCTCTGCTTGAATAAACCCTTGATCTTTAACCACAGAACGATCTGACAAAATAACCACTTAAATACATCTGGGTAATAACTTTGGCTATATTTACATGCAAGATAGTGCTCAGAGAAATTAGAAGTGACAGGATGTCTGTAGCATTTTTTCATACAGTACACACTGTAATGAATAGAGCTTTTTAGAAAAAGCATCCATCCATCCCATCCATTTTCTATACCACTTAGTCTGGTTCGAGGTTGCAGTGGGCAGGAGCCTTCCCCAGCAATTAGCAAGCGAGAGGCAGAGTACACCTTGGACAGGTCGGCTGTCCATCACAGGGCCAACACAGAGAGGCGAACAGCCACAATAACCAAACATACATGTCTCAGGACGGTGGGAGGAAGCTGGCGTAGCTCAGGATGGGGAACTGTAGCTCAGGAGAAAGAGCAGTCGTCCACCAACCGGAAAGTCGGTGGATCGACTCCAGGCTTCCCCTGACTTCATGCCGAAGTGTCCTAGGGCAAGACACTGAGCCCCACATTGTCTCCTGATACGCCTATCAGGGTATGAATGTATGTGAGAATGGCTGAAGGTGATATGTAGTGTAAAGCACTTTGGGTAGTCAACATGACTGGCAAAGTGCTATATAAGTACAGTCCCATCACCATTGTACCCAGAGAGAACCCACGCATAGAAGGGGAGAACATGCAAACTCCACACAGAGAGGCCACTGTTACCAGTCGAGGCTTTGACCAGTGACCTTCATGCTGTGAGACAGCGGCGCTTTGTGAGATTTGCAAATCAATGCATTCTGTTTTTGGAATTGGGGTTTTATACTGTCTTCTACTATACTATACTATACTATACTATACTCATCCTCAGTGTTTGATGGTTCAAGATTAATTGGTGTTTTTGAAGAAAACTTTAAAGAATAAGTCATGCACACAGAGCATACAGTACATCAAATTTATCACACAAGTAAGGTGCCTTTTTGTGTGTAAGTTACTTACTGATGAAATCACATGGCAGTGTGTGGTGCTCAGTACTGTTGTCAGAGGGTACTGTCATGTTGCTGAAGTATATAGTGCAGGATTCAGGACTATCACAGAAAGCAACACAAAACAGTCAGAAAACAACAGTCAGCTGGCCCTCAGGCAAAATTTTTACTGTTTACCAATCACTGTGGCTCCTTCATTCACAGTTTAAATAGTCTAGGAGCTCATTTTGGGCCGCTTATGATCATTTACAGTTTCTGTTAACTTCTACAAAAAACCTGTTTGGTCAATGTAAAGCTGTTTGAACGACTGATGTGCTTCTTACTGTGTCTGTTAATGATCATTCTGACTGGAAATCAATTATTTCTACTTTAAATGCTATTTAAATGATCTCTTTTATGAAAACTTACGAGAACCTGTTCCTCTCATTGTACTCAATGGTTTTATTGTCAGGGAGGAGTTTGAACTCGACGTGGGAGCTGGATAATTGTGACAGCAAGCCATGGCCTTTCTCATGGTTGGAGACAGACCAGGCCAGAACCCACTCCCCAAAAATCTGCAAGAGGAGAATAATAAAAATAATAGTAAGAGGAGAAGCTCCAGTGGAGGATGTACCCTGTATTTCTTTGAGAATATAGGGGTTAAAAAAGGAAATTTGTCCAACACCATTGCTTCCAGTGTCAATAAAATGAAATATGACTGCAATTATTGTAATAGCTGTTGTGTCAGTAACAGATAAAATACTCAACAAGAAAACTCAAATTAAATATAATAAAGAAAAAACTCTAAATATAAGCAATGAAAATGTGGTTTACTAATCACTACTTTTATATAAGTGATAGCAGCAAGATACAGATCAGACTAAATGATCATGTTTGAAACATGTTGGCTGAGCCTGACAGAACCACACTCACCTTCTCCAGATCTTTTGTCGGCAGCCTTTTGGTCAGACCAGCACACTCTTCTGCAGACGGTGCTGCATCT
This sequence comes from Melanotaenia boesemani, assembly GCF_017639745.1. Lineage (NCBI taxonomy): Eukaryota > Metazoa > Chordata > Actinopteri > Atheriniformes > Melanotaeniidae > Melanotaenia > Melanotaenia boesemani. Next base: position 23,288,499 of record NC_055698.1, read on the forward strand.
GAGCCGGTGACTGCCAGCAGCAGCAACAGCACTGCTCCCTTCACTCCGCTCATCATGCCCTGAGATGGAAAACAAACTGACCTGCACTGTGGTCTGTTAGGAATACAGACTGACAGGACAAATCCAAGTCAGTTTATAAAGGCTTGGGGCCTCTGCTGGCCTTTGGTTGGTCTAAAGATCATGTGTGCTTAATGGGTTTGCTCTCTGACTTGACTATTGTTATTTTAGCAATGGAAATATTTGTGAAGCCAAGATGATCATTTCTATTCCCACACAAGGCCATACCCACAGATGCACCTATTCTGAGAAGATTGCTTGACTTTAGATCAAATGTACTCTTTGACGGAATGAGGAGCCCTTGTGACATAGAAATGTTGTGTCCACATTAGATCCACACACATCAAACAAAAAGAGTAAATCTACTGATCTCATGATTAATTTATGACTAGTTAATGACTGGACACTTTTGAACTTGCATCTCTGCACCTGGATGCTTTTTTTTTGCTGTGAAATCTCAAAATGTTCTGACACCACACACAGCAACTTTGCCAATAATCAATACAAGTGGTCAGGTCAATCTGGAATGCTTTAGTAAGTACAAAAACTGCTTATTTTCACCACCACTGTCTGAGTGTCTCAGTACTATGCACTGCATGTATTTCTGATGAAGTGTGTTGGTCCACACCAACTGTCTTGACACTGCTACGCAATAAAAGCAGGAAGTCCACCTCAGCTACTTTAACCCAAAATCTGCCCATGTAACATATTTCTGAGGTGTTTTAGGCATCTATCTGTGCTTCGGTCATAAAGGGCCATGAAAACTTAAGAGACTAATATTTTATTAGTCATATTTCAGAGTTTTTTATGTCACAGTCTGAGCAGCAACTCATTCTGAAGGTTACTTACCAAAGATCTTGCTCAACGTATGTCATCTCAGCTGTCTTTGACTCTGAAGTAGGGCTGCACCAGTATGGATACCAGTATTGGGTATTGGTCCGATACTATACACATGTACTAGTACTTGGAATTTATAAAAGTTTTCTGACACTACATAACCTGATACCAATGTAAAAAAATGATCAAATTTACCATGTTAATTCAAATAGATTAATTAATATTTTTTACCATCAAGTGTCATTTTTTTTATTTTCTTTCCCCTTTTTGCAAAATGACAAAGTGACAGTTATAAAATGTCCTCTTATTCCATAACATGGTCATTTTCTTTAAAGATCTCTCTATTTTCCTAAAATCTATAGTTAGCATATAAATGAAATGAACATAGAGAGATTAACAACCACTCACACTCACACCTAAGAAGAATTTAGTGTGACCAGTTAATCTAACTCCAGACAGAAAGGATACAGTTCAAACCACAGCCCAGGTTCAAACCAGTGACCTTCTTGCTGTGAGGCTGCGATGCTAACCACCACCAAGATATGGTTTTATTTTTTATTTTTTTCTATTTTCTTTTATCAAAAACTTTAGGGGCTGATTCTAAGCTCTGATGACATGATGGTAAGGTTTTTCCTGCTGATCCTGGCACCTTATCATATGTGGGTCACTAGTGGGAAGAGAGGCCTGTACCAGTGTTGACCAATCACATTTCAGGGGGAGATGGGCTGTATTGTTCCAATTCTGTGGCATTGTCGGGTTTACTAAGAACACTGATCCACTCAGTATTGATTTATTCAGGTTTTTGCAGCCTCTCTTTCACATTTGAACAGTCATCTGTTTGGTTTACGCTTATCAAGAAGTCAGTGACTTCCTGGTCACGCAGCTCAAGTTTGGCCAGCAGGCTTTCCTACTGAAAAACAAGTTATTATGATCAATTTGCCAAGAGTTTAGTAATTTGATAATAAGTAACACTGAATAATACTTTTATTTAGAAACACAGCACTTTTTGGAACCACAATGGAAAGTGCTTTACAGATAATGCAAGAATAAAACCAGGGATTATTTAAAAAGAAAATTAAAATATGAAAATTCAGATGTGTAAAATAGTTAAAAGACCAAGCAATAAAAGTGAGTTTTAAGAGTAGATTTAAAAGTACAAGGGTTAGATCACCTTAACAAACTGGGAGTTAGAAACCAGAGCCTTTCTACAGTATATTTTGCAAGTCATGGGTCATTTATGGTTGAGTGCATTCTCAACAAAACAGAACTGTTTCAAAGAATTGATTGTGATCACTGAAGAAATCAGTTGTGATTTTTAGATCTCTAAAATCTTAAATAAAAATGGAAGCTTAGAGATTGATATAAAATTGAGTGAGACTCATTCATTTAACATAAGTGGTTGGATAATGCCAAAGTTTCACAAAGTCAGTGGGACAATGGAAGCTATTTTATATCACTTACTGTTTGGGCACATCAGTTTCAAATGGAAGAATATAACCAAATATTGAAATCTTCTTCATTTAATTCAATTCAGTCAAATTCAGTTAAATTAAATCAGTTTCAATACTATTTAATTCAGACTGTCAAAAAACATTAGCAGCTTATATTTGAATTTGTTTGCATTTTATAATGCAGCATCACAGTATCTGGTGCTGTACACTGTTCATTCTTTGCATTAGCATATTTTGCATAGTGGGATCAAATGGAGAGAGATATACAGAGGACACACTCGCAGGCATTGGTTGACAGATTGGTGATGATTCAGATCTTTTTGTCATCCTGTGGTCAATATTGGTAACTACACCCATAATTAAGTGACAAATTCCGTACAGTATACAGAAAGTCAAACTTCATGTGTTTTTTTTTTCTTAGTAAATCAGTAAAACTAGCAAGACTTTTTTTTTCCTCAATTTGAATGATAGTTTTTACCAGATGTATAATATGATATTGTTTGTTAAACGTCTCAACCAACAGAGTGACTGCTAACTAGCTTTTTTACTGCCAGGCATAAGTTCTAGCCAGAGATGGACTGACCATCAGGCATACAGAGCATTTTCCTGGTGGGCTGAAATGCTTTTATTTACATATTTTATAAATTTACAACTGTAAAAGTACTTTACAGATAATACAAGTAACAAAACAAGAAATTATTTCAAATATAAACATCTAAATATACAATTTCAGAAACAGTTAAAAGGCCAAAGTAGATTTTAAAAGTAGATTTAAAAGATTATCTACTGGTATCTTTAGAAAGAGAAAGGGCTTTAATTAAAAACAGGGTTTTCTGCCCTCATCTGGTTAAAGGTTGTAACTACAACTACAATCGGGTTTGACAAATTACATCAAGGTTAAGTCAAACTAGAAGTAAAACTGGGAGATCTAAAGCATATAAATGTAGACCTTTAAATAGGCATGTGATGCCAAACAGTAGGTAACTGTTATCTGCTTGACTGGAAGATGCTGCTCTATTGCTGTCTCTACATGTCTCAACATTTCCCACTGATTCAGTGAAATTAGTGAATTGCAGCATTTTCTTTTATGTAAAAACTATATAATATAATAATATTAATATGTTAAGATATGTCTACTTCTACTGTCATTATATAATATTAATTACCTAATGTTAAAGGCTGCAGGGGCTCCTGATGTTATGGTTGAGGGTTGAGGTGTCTGTAGAGACTAATCAATAAAAACAACAACAGCAACAACAAAACAAAACAAAAATAACAAGATAACTCCTTGATCAAGACCTCTTCTCTAGTCTCGAACTACACAGGGGTTTCAGGCCTTATGTTAAAGCATGCACCCACTATTCTTTCTTTTTTTAAATCAGGAACTTTTTGGAAAAATTAAATATAACCTGCAAATGAACTAGTTCCTCCTTCGTGTATCAGGAGAATGTTTTTAGGGGAGCTCATCTGCTTTTCACAGGAGCCCAGCTCCCCTTTGCTCCCATATAATTTGAACCATATTTCTTCTCAAGACTTGTGATCAAAATGGGTCTTTATCAGAAGAGGAAAAATGGACTTGTCTCAAAAGGTTTTATTTTGGATTTTTGACATTGTGAGGGCCAAAGCTAACCCTGATCTATCTTTTTCACTTACTTGCATGTTGACATGCAAGTCAACTGAAAGTCCATTTATTCCAAGTGACTATAATCCCAGATAGATGACTAAATCTGTGAAACTTTAATGCCTTCTATTATTTCATCAGACTATAATATAAATCTCTTTATTCCATTAAAGGAAGAAATAAAAATCCATTTCATGGCTGACAATCCTAAATATAATTGAATATGGCGCCATAAAAACTCTCAGGGCATGCTATACTACTCTCAGTATTTTTTCTACTTTAAAACGGTTTGCACGTTTAATATTAACCTGCCTGAATCAACACACATGTTGGCATATTTTAGTCATTTATTTGCAGAAGCAACAGATTTAAATGTGCATGTAGTCCTGTCAGATCACTCTTTGACTGAGAAGAGAGAATGGTATCCCTTCTATCTCCCCTAAAATGATCTACTGAAACATATTGAGGCCTTTGCCTTCTTCACAGAAACCTGCAGAGAGAAACAGACATACAGAAAATCATCTATGTTAAAATGAAAAGCTAAGCAGTTCAAATTGATTTCACTGATAAAACAGAGAAGTTTAAAAGTAAAGCACTTTTCTTAGCGTCAAAGTGGAAATCTAGTTCTCCAGAGAAGCCGAGGCAGCTCGCCTGCTTCTTGAAATGTTCCAGATCAGAGTCCTTCAGGGTCAACTCGCTACCTGCAAACAAACAGACAAAAATGCATTAATATTAAGTTACGCTGGGTATTTCCTCTCTCTGATTAATTAGGGAACTTCTTAAAAAAGCAGATTTATTCCTACCGAAAAGATAAAGAGCACGAGCTTGGATCTCATTAGCCTCAGTCGGGTCACTGATTCTCATGACCTGGAGGAAGTCTTTGCTGTTTTTTAAAGTGGAATTAATATCAAGAACCAGACAACTGTCACAACTTGGCAGCACATGAACCATCGAGGTGACGTTGATAACTAGAGAGCGACAAAGAGAAAGATGGAAAAAAATGAATAGCAATAAATAACCCAGTGTAACCTACTCCCAGTTCATTTTTCAAACTACCAATAATATTCATGTTCTTGGATTTTTATTTATTTATTTATTTTTTGGAGTGGGAGAGGAGGGATTTAATGTAAAATAAAAACTTAAAACAAAACAAACAAACAAACAAACAAACAAACAAACAAAAAAATATGCCCCTAAAAAATATAATTCCATTACAAAATATTTTAAATATTTGAAGTAAAGAATTAAATTATTAATACTGTAAAAATAGCAACAAAACACACCTTCCCACCCCATGCAAAACAAAACAATCAAACAAAACAGTCACACTTGGTAACAGTACGTCTCTTAAAGTAATCATTAGCTCATTTTGAAAATGATGATAACGGCACATTAAAAAATTCAGAACAAGGGCAACAAAAGGTTGGGAAAGTACCTGGCATGAATCAAAAACAGATGGAGGACCATTTAGCAACTAATTATGTTAACTGGGAACAGGCCAGTAACACAACTGGGCAAAAAAGGAACATTTTGAAGTTCTTGTCCTTACATCTATAAAATTAGTTGCTGATGTCGCTGATGCTTCCATTAGAATGGCTGGTTCTAATGGTTTCAACTGGTTACTGGTTTAAACAGCAGATCTTAGATTTAGTTCTTTTTTGTTTTCCTGGATTAAATCATCTTAATGAAAGTGACAACTTGATTTTTAACCATCATTCATCAACATTAACAATGAGTCAGCAGATTTCTGATTTACTTTATTAGTCTATTTGTTATTGGTTGTGGGCTGAGAGTCAAATACTTTGGATCAAATGTGTTAGAGACAGCTTCTGTGTATGTGTTTATGGACAATATACAGAAATAAAACACTTTTAAGATTGTTTGTTCTTTTGAATTTTTGTCCATAGGTTAAAAAATTGGATGCAGAATAGGTTGAATGCTGCTCAAATATTCATCACTGTGCTGGAGTTTAGATGTTTATTTCATGCAGAAATGATTTTTTTTGGAAGAACATAACATGTTTACTCTCACTGATTCCTGCTAACATTACATAGTTTTAGTGGTTTTAAGGAAATGCCAGGGAGGATTTTTTTTGTCCCAGTCTGCCTCTGGTTATAGGCATACTCAAAGTAAAATTATCAAAAGATGAGGATTAATGAAAACATTAAAGAATTAGTAGAAAAATAACAAGAAAGAGAAAACAAACATACTGTATCAGGCACAATTTGTCCTGGATTTATAAGTCAAGCCTTGTTTCAGATCAAGTCAGAAAACTTACGTCTTGCAGTTATAGTGTTGTTTTCAATGGTGGCGTTTGCTCTTGAACTAAGGCAGGTTCCATTTCTGGAAAACACAAAGGAAGAGTTGAGTTGAACCTTTTATGAACAAAATTTCTCTTTACAGTTCGGTCAGATCAGGATCGCATCTTAGCTTTTTGTACATATTTTTGGCATAATTGTGCTTCACTCTTGAGCAAAAAATGTTTTCAGCAAAAATATTTTTTGCTCAAAATGTACCTCATGTGCTTCAAAAACATATTTGTCAGCTCTCAGAATCGCCCTTCGTAAGCTCAAGTATGAGACACAATAACACCACGGAGATTGTGGTTCTTTTTGTTTTCAACTACACCTCCAGCATGCAATAGGCCAGTTCATAGCTAAGTAGAAATCACCTGGGATGAGAATTAGAGATCATTATCACTCAAAAAAAAGAGGATCCATGCTGGGAGTGAGCTGCTGCTTTAGGTGGAGGAGTTTAGGTATATCAGGGCCATGCTTATGAGTAGGAAAATGGAGCAGGACACTGATAGACGGACAGGGGCAGCATTTGCTGTTTTATGGACTTTGCACTGGCCTGTTGTGATGAAGAGAGACCAGAACAGAGAGGAAACACTATCGATTGACCAGTCAATCTCCATTCTAACCTTTACCTGTTATTTTGAGCTGCTGGGAGTGAATCAAAAAAAGAGATCTTAAATACAAGCAGTACAAACCAGTTTCCTCTGAAGGCTCAACCTCAGGGATAGGGCGATGAGTTCAGTTGTTCCCTGTCAAGCATCTCCTTTATATCAAAAGGAGCTCGTTTAAGTGGTTTAGGTCTATGGCCACAATCCGGTGCATCTTTATCACAGATAAATTTAAATTTAAATATTTCGTATTTCTGTGCAGTTATGTTGACACCATAAAATTCTGTGTATAAATGGATAGAGGAGCAGAACCCCTCTTTCACAGTGTCTATGGATAACTTTAAAAAAGGAATTAAAACTATCACAAATGATAAACTGAGCAGCGTGGACAACCCCATTAACTGAGTGAAACATTATTGTTGTATCATCTGACAAAACATTTTGCTTCAGGGATGTTGGAATATATTACAATGAGACCAAGGTTTGACTCCATTGTGAGGAGTTTTTTTTCAGTCTTTTAGCTAGGATGTGTTTTGAGCGTCTTTGTCTTTGATTAATGCAAACTGAAGTACCAGCAATATGTGTTTCAAAGGATTTCCCGACCTGAATTATTATTTTTTTATATAATAAATCATGGAAATGGGCGAGAGTCTTATAGAAACTTATAGTATTTGGGCCAATATCAACTCACATCTTGTTCTCCTGAGACATAATAACTTCACTGGTGTTGGTTGGTGACTCTCTGATGTTCAGCCAGCCGCTGTCGGTTGCCTTCAGGACAGCTTTAAAGGCCTCATGATCAGTGAAGCCGACGAGAAACTTGAATTTACCATGTATCTGCGTACAAATAGGAAGTCAATAGTTGTCACAGACACCTTTCAAATAGCACAGTATTTTTGTGGCACCAACCCAGATATTTATGTAATTCTTAAAGTTATAAGACTGGTTTGATATAAAATCTGCTTTACATATTCCTGTATTAGATTGTTTTATTTAATGTCATATTCAGTGTTTGAAGAAGAAAGACCTCTTGAATTTAAGTAGCTGGGAAGAAATCAGTCACATCACAGTAAATGAATTATGTGGGAAAACAGAACTTTATCAACATGCTAAAAACACAGAAGAGCCTGATGCTGTTTGGTAAATTTTAGTGATCTCTTATGAGGGTGTGAGGCTGTGGATGTTGAAGAATTTAAATAGTTTGTAATTATGAATTTAATTTTATTGTTCAAATGGACTTCTTTTATAAAATTATTAGTGCCGAGCACGTTAACGCGTTAACGCAACGCTTAATTAACGCAACGCTTAATTAACGCCGTTAATTTTTTTAATCACACATTAAGTTTGTTTTTATTTTTTTGCTGTCCGCTGGCTTTGATGACAGAAAGATGGAGTCCATGTCTCCCTTCCCTGCTGCAGAGGTGCGTCTGATGTAATCAGGAGAGAGCAGGTTTATTAAAATGAAGAGATGTTTTCTGTCTGGAACTTAAGGAAGAAGAAGAAGAACCGATGTTTCTTTTTGTCTAAACCCATGCAGATGACAGAACATTGTGATTTTTGGATGAGAAACCACTCCCAAAAGAAAACGAGAAACTTTCTTTTATTATTATTTTTTTTAATAAATGCGGTTTTAATTTATGCAAGACAGCAAAGGTAAGACAGGCTTTCTGACTTTTACAAACGTAAAGCATAAATCGGGCCTTCTTCTGCCTCTGGTTTGGTGAATCTTGGTCATTGCGAGATGAAACTTCCTGCTGTGGAATCTGTGAGATGTGAGCTTTCAGTAGAAGAGTCGTTTGTTCATGTATATGGGGAGACATCATCTGTGTTTACATATTTTCAGACTTTGTGTACCTGGTCTTTGAATTGTTTGTTGTCTTAACTGTGTTTGGTGGTGATAGAAATGGTTTTACTGAGCTGTTAGCTGAGATTCTGGACTTTCTGTGGATACCACACATGTTTATAGTTACATTTACACATCTGATGCTACACCCGGAAAAGAGATGTTAACCCCTTAACTCCTGGTAGCGGAAGCTGCAGATGCAGTCAAGCTAAAAATGAAAGTTTAGAGAATTTATATCCAGAAATCTGGATAATGCAGCACTGAAGCTGCATGGATGAAAGTTATTGTGCATATTGTGAGTATTTCTCTCTCCTCACCATCTAGAAGCTGTGAGATTCTAACCCTGCTTTCTGTCTGTTCACCTGATGCTGATATTCATCACATATTGTTCCTTCTGTGTTTAGAAGGAAGCAGCTTCGCAGCTTGAAATTCATCCTGCTGACTTTTTACCTTTTAGTTAGTGAATCCTGAATATTTCATCCTTCTTTCTCATAAATATTTGATTTTATAAATATATATGAAGAAATATTTTAACTGTTGGTGTTTAAGAGAAAACTGATGCTAAATCAGTTTATGTGTTTAGTGCAGGGGTCTGCAGCCTTTCCAATCCAAAGAGCCATTTTTCCCCCAGCCAGCTAAATAAAACTCCTTTAGAGCTGCAAATGTTACGAGACTTTTCAAAAAGGAAACTTAATATATATTTTTTAATGAAGAGCCACCATAGGATATTTATTTTTGAAGAACCACATTTTTATTTCCATTTTTAGGTTTGAAAATAAAGAAAAATATAAAACCTTTATAAAAAGAGGATAAACAGACTTTCTTCTAAGGGATGTAGATATTTGTGGAAAATGATGTAAAAGAAAAAAAAAGGTTTCCTGGTTTCCAACTTAATGACAAGAAAGATAGATTTTTTAAAAAAATGATTTTAGCTGCATATTTAGAAGCATTGTGGAAGGTCCAGAGAGCCACTTGCGGCTCCAGAGTTGCAGGTTGGAGACCCCTGATGTAGTGTTTGTAAACCAAACTTTACTGCATTTTATTTATATAGCAGTAGGCATTCTTTTAAAGGAAAGAGACATTTTGCGCGTAACAATGCGATTAATCGCGATTAATTGCAGCGTGTCATGTGATTAATCGTGATTTAAAATTTCAAGCGTTGCCCAGCACTAAAAATTATGCATAAACTTTCCTACATTTTAAGAAGTTTAATAAATGTTTAGTATAACACGTAAAAAGCAGGGGGAAATCTCGGCTGGAACTAGTTTCCGAACAGACCTGTAGTTCTGTATTGAGGAAACCACATCTTCACCTTCACACTATTTCTCTCTATTTAACTGCTACTATCTTCTACTTAAATAAAAAGGCAGAATGTTGCAAGAAATGAAGCAGAAAGTTGGAAACTGAAAGCATGCTACTTTGTCCTTGCTGTTTTCCTCTGGTTGGCTGATTGCTCCAGAGACATTGTGATGCAATGACGATGCAGGTTATGCATTCCTTTATTTTCTATAATGCTTATTTAAATTTAGGGTCATGGGGAAGCCGTTCCAGCAAAAGTCATGTTGTCAATCCCAGCAGTTAGCAGGGTGGACAGGTTGTCAGAGAGACAAACAACGACTCACATTCCCTCCTAGGGAGAATTTAAACTGACCAGTTAACCTTACATGCATGCTTTTGGATGGTGGGAGAAAATTGGGGTGCCTGCAGAGAACCTACATGGAGGAACATGTAAACTCTACAGAGAGAGGCCACTGTTCAAAGCCCCCAGCTCAGGCTTGTGATCTTCTTGCTATGAGGCTGCGGTGCTAACTACCCCACATGGTTTTATTTTTATGGTTAAATAAAAACAGTATAAGGTTGAACCTAGCTTTATATACAACCCTAACCCACTCTATACACTTTACTTGTACCAGGTAGAACACCTTTGCCTTCAGAACTGCCTTAATTCATCATGGCATAGATTCATCAAGATGTTGGAAACTCTCCTCAAAGATTTAGCTCCATATTAACATGACAGCATCACACAGTTGCTGCAGATTAGTCGGCTGCACATCCATGATGAGAATCTCCTGCTCCACCACAACAGGCTTCTTTATTGGATTGGATTGAGTGAACTCATTTTCACATTCAAGAAAGCAGTTGGAGATGATTTGAGCTTTGTGACATGGTGCATTATCCTGCTGGAAATAGCCATCAGAAGATGCTACTCTGTGGTCACAAAGAAATTAACACCATCAGCAACAAGTAGGCTGTACGTTTAAATGATGTTGGTACTAAGGGGCCTAAAGTGTGCCAAGAAAATATCCCTCACACCATTAAACCACAACCATCCTGAACAGTTGTTATAATAAGGCAGGATGGATTCATGCTTTCATGTTGTTTACTCCAAATTCTGACTCTACCATCTGAATGATGGAGCTGAAATTAAGACTTATCAGACTAGATAACATTTTTTTTTTATCTTCAGTTGTCCAATTTTGGTGAATTTTGTGTCAATTGTAGCTTTAATTTCCTGCTCTTAGCTGAAAGAAACTGAGCTCCAACATCACAAAGGCATTTTGGTCCAGAAGACTGCTTTTCTCTGGATATTTTCTCTTTTTCCAGACCGTTCTCTCGAAACCTTAGAGCTGGTTGTGGGAAAAAATCCCAGTAGATCAGCAGTTTCTAAAATACTCAGATCAACCCATCGGGCACCAGCAAACTGTGCCACATTCAATGTCACTTAAATCCCCTTTCTTCTTTATTCTGATTCTCAGTTTGAACTTCACCAAGTTGTTTTGAACTTGCCAGCATGTCTGTTTTGAGTGACATGTAATTAGCTGATTAGCTTCATGTAGGCAAATACACAAGAACATTTGTTTTAAAGCTTGCATCCAAAACCAGAAATGAAGGAGAGGAGGTTTACCACAGAAGAATTGACCAGAGACAGAGGTGTAATCAGTGGTTGGCATTCTTCAGGCGTCAGAGCGGAGCTGCTTAGAAAGAGTGCTGCAAACAGAAGATGACTGCTTAGCCACAGATTCATGATGCTGGTTAGCTTCAACGTAAACTGTAAAAGGAAGAAAGACAAAAAAGATAGAAACAAGCTGAAACATTTCTGCACATTTTAGTGAAGTTACAGTAAACTGATCCTGAGAACTGCTCAGTTTTACACCATGTGACAGAATTACCAACCTGTGGGTTTTCCAGGAGCAGGATGAAAACAAATTTCATTGTTTGCTGTCTTCTGCTTTTCTTTTATCCCACATGTAAACTAATTTCCACGTCCGTGCATTTGTCTTTATTTGTTCTGTTTGCTTTGATGGGATTTTGTAAAGACTTTATTCAATTCATGTATCAATCATTTACCAGTTTGTTTAATTTCTCTTTGCCAAAGACTGAAATGACCTGAGTGTCTACAGAACAGCATACGAGCCCTCAGATTAAACCTGCCACCAGACAACCTGACAGCACCAATGTAACATCCCACTTATCAAAGGTAAAAGTTACATCATTACTTTGGTTTATTTATTGTGTTCCTCCAAATAATATTACCATTATTTTGTGATTATTTTCCTCTTCTGTTTTTTTTATGTATTGTTAAGCACAACTAAACATATACCTAATGTATTACTGCATAGTTACTTATTTCTATGCAAATGATTTTAATAAAGCTAAATTAGAGAATCCTGCAATTCTAAATAAGTAAATTATTCACTCTTTTTTTGACAACATATACAATGAAATTCTTATTTAGGTCATTTTCTGTAACACCGATGATGCAGTTTTTCACAGCATTTGTACTAGTTTATATAAACTTATATAAAATGACAAATCTTTTAAAAAAACCTTTTTTAAGTGCTCATGTGGCCCTGTCCTGTACTAGATTTATGATTCTGTTGTTATGTTGTTTGAGCCTCCAGACTAGCTTGCCACCCAGAAAATTGATCTTGGTCCCTTATAATGAAGCTTTTTTCAGGAATCCTTGAGTAATATTTGAAAATGCCTTTTTATTTAATAAACGCATAAACTCTGTGGTGAGAACGGGCTTGAATCATCTCTAAGGTAAAGCTTTTCTTGTCTTCTCTGATTCTGAGAAAGTTATTCATACTTTTATTTAATCAAGACTTCATTATTATTATTATAACAGTCTTTACTCAGGTGTGTGAGTCCTCTTCTGTCTTGGCTGCAGCTGGGTCGAAACGCTGCTGCCCAGTTGTTAACTGGAGCCAGAGACATCATATCATATCTGTGTTGGCCTCCTTGCACTGGCTCCACGCTAATTTCAGAATTGATTTTAAGATTTTATTGTTATTTTTTACATCTTTGAATGGGTTAAAACCCTCCTATCTCTCTGATCTCTTAACGCCCCACACTCTCTAGATCACTGAGATCTGCAGATCTGTTTCTTCATGCTGTTCTGAGTTCTAGATTAAAGCAAAGAGAGGACAGAGCTCTTTCAGTTGTTGCTCCTAAGTTATGGAGCAGCCTCCTTCTCCATATTAAGATTTCACAATCAGTTGAAATTTGCAAAAACCGCTCAAAGATCCACTTTTATTCTCTTGCTTTCAAACCAGACTGAATGCTGGTATTGTTTTCCTTTCTTACTGTCTTTTATTTATGCCTGTTGTTATTGTTGTTTGCCTTTCTTATTTCTATTTTTTATTTATTTATATTTTGGGTAACACTTTTTATTTTAAAAGTGTTTTATAAAAGTTGACTTGACACTGAGAAATGTGAAATTGGTATTTTTAAACCATTTTTGTCCTCTTTGTGAGATAATTGCTGATGAGGAACCTCATTGTGTGGAATCTTGATGTTGGGATTTTTTTGCACCAGACCAATGTCATGAACCAACACAGAACCCCACATTTCTTGCATCTGAGCAAAAGAAAATACCTGAAGACACAGCAAACCCACCTTCCAACTCTGGCATAGGAACTAAAATCTTTGCCAGCGCATGAGGACTAAACGTACAGTAACATACATGAATAAAATTAAAAGATTGTGTGTGACATTTGAAGTTAGTCATCAAAGAGACATAAGTTTATTCAAGATGTGCCCTGCCTTCAGTTGTCGGCTTGGTGTAGAAGGCCTTTAAAGTGTTTTATTACCTTTTAGACAGAAAGAAAAAAAAACTTGTAGACAAAGACCATGCATTTTTGTTTTTAATGATCCTTTGTTTCTCTCATCTTTTTCACACTCAACTTAAGGTATTTGTGTCTTATGAGAGATGTGCTTTCACTCGAGAAGCTAACAAACAAACTGGTGGGATGGCAGGTTATTGCGGGTAAATTATTTAGGTCATTCTGCTCATCGGGTTCATGATACTCCATCTCAAGGTTATCTAGTGGGAGAACGGCATCCTGATGCCTTCGCCTTCTTTACAGAAACCTGCAGAGAGAAGCAGACATACAGATGAGAAAATCAGTTTAAATCAAATATCAGTTAATCTTGATTTTACTATTAAACCAGAGGAAGTTAAAGGTGAATCACTTTTCTCAGGATTGTAGGTATAGTCTGGGTCTCCAGAGAAGCCGAGGCAACTTGCTTGCTTCTTGAAATGCTCCAGATCCGACTCTTTCAGAGTCAACTCATTAGCTGGAAACAAAAAACAAAAAAAGTGCATGGATGAGTTTTTTTCTTTTAATGTAAAATAATGAATTTATTCTCTCTCTGTGGTTCCTTTGTACCTAAAAGATACAGAGCTCTGCCATGGATCTCATCAACCTCAGTTAGGCTACCCATTTGCATAAGTTGAAGAATCTCCTTGGCATTTTTTAAAGTACTGTTTGCACTGAACACCAGACACCCTTTGCAGCTTGGCAGCACTTGGAACGTCAAAGACATGTTGGTATCTGAGGACGAATGTTGAAAACATGAAAAATAGTTCAGCATTCCACATTTACAGTCAACATTTACAATCAATCATTTTGAGTTTTAAATAAGTTATCTAATCTTTACCAGGACTTAAAATGAAGTAAATACAATCACAAATAATCAACAACCCAATATATGACAGCTTATTATTTCATCTTTTTTAAAGGACTGAACATGAACTAAGCCACAGTTGATCAGTGTGTACACACATAAGGTGATTTAAACCTGATGGAAGCATATTGGGTTTATGTTTATCATGTACTTGAAACTTTATTAACATTTGTGACTCAAGGTTTGGTTCAGGTTGTGTCAAGAAACTTACGTGTTGCACCTCCAGTGTTGCCTTCAATGGTCACATTCGATCTTGAACTTAAGCAGATTCCATTCCTGTTAAAGTTAGAGATATGTTCAAATTGGTAGGAGTCCTTCAAATAGGCTAAACCTTGCTAAAGTGGACTCTGGTCCCATTCAATGCTTAAGTTTGTGCTAAAGTCAAATCAATACTTAATGTGCCAGACTTTTATCCAGCTAAATATACTGTAGATAACTCTCGAATCAATGTCTCTCCAAAAAAACAAAACACAAAAAACAAAAAACCCCACAAAAACAACTACATCTAGTCCAGAGTGCTGCCGCTCGTGTCCTCACAAAGACCAATGAAAAATAGGAATATATCCACTGGACAAAAACACCTAAGATCCGGAGAGATCCAAGAGGATACAAGTCTCTGTATCTGCGGCACATCCGGACTGTTTCCGGGTATTGTAAATAAATTTATAGGGATACTCATCAAGGAATTATTTAAGTGTGCTATGTATTTTCATTTATATTCTTACTCTGTTAATCATATTAAATATCTCTTATCTTTAAGCTCATATACTTACTGACAGTGTGCTTAAGCAACAATGAGACTCTTCATATGGGGTGAGTGAGAAGAACATGTGGGGGGCTGACTAGCGCTGTGTTGCCAATAAAACAGCATGGAATGTTACCCTTAAGGGTAATTTCTGGGTCAACCGGAGTTCAGAGGAGATACCTTGTTTGTCTGTGTGTGTTTTCTTTGTCCCTGTTTTCCAGAACAAAAGAAGCCACCAAATGGATGGGTGTCACAAGGAGGGGGTCGACATCTGCATGAGATCGACCTGTGACTGCAGCTGACCCTACTTCTGCAACTCCAGCATTAGTCAGCAAAACTGTGTATATTCAGACCCCTATATAAGGATTCCAGGATCAGTTAGAGGGAGTTCTGACTGTAACAGCAGCAGACTCCGTATTGTATTAGTCCAGGGGACAGACAATACGAATCCAGAATTCTGTATTTGCACATTTCTCATATCACTTGTAATTAATAAATTAGTTAACTGAGAGAAGTAGTCTGTCATATTTTGATCCATCAAAGAACACGCAGGAGAAGACCCTAAAGAGAAAGGTAGAAAGAAAACGTGTGGAACAGTACCTTATTAATTAGGAAAGTGGGAAATTAGTACCTGCCTATTTTAATACTGTGGGAAGAAGTACCTGTTCTGTATTACTTGTGCATTTTTAAGGTTTTCTCCAACAGTATATAAGGGAAGATTGGTGTGTAACAGATCCTATTATAGGATACTGTAATGATCCGTCTGATAAGGGTCGGACTTCCCAGCCTCCCTGAACGCAACCTAATTTTCCCACTCTGATTGGTAATACGCTTCACCTGTTTGATGCCCTTTAAATACCTGCCTGTGACAGCGTTTCTTCGCCAGATCGTCTTGGTTCTACCCTGCACGTTTCCAGCCGTTGTTCTACCTGTCTGCCTGCCTACCTGCCTGTTGTTGACCTTGTTTTGGACCTGGATTATCGTCTCTGCCTGCCCCCTGACTGGTATCTCTGTTTGTTATTGGATTTCTGGATTATTGACCCCTGGACTGGTTTTTGGATGTGGATTTTGGATCACGGAATAATCTACTCTGCCCAGACGGAGATATTCATTATCACCCACTTCCGTGGGTTGGAGACCCTGACCCCCGCCAATTATTCCCCCACTAACCTGTTCTTTACCCAGCAGTTATCCACCCACTCCAGTGGACTCCCCGTCCGGCTTCCCGGGTTCTGCCTGTACGATCTCACCAAACTGCACTACAGCACCCGGTACGTGGATTTGTAACATCCTGCATCATTATCACAGACTCCCTGCCTTCTAACACCTGTTCTCATACCCCCCACAGAAGAGCTGACCGAACGAGACCGGATAGATCACCAGTGCACATTTACATTGTTCAAATAAATTCCTTTTTACCTTTCACTGGAATCCTGATTCTTTTGAGTCCAATCTCCGGGTTTGTGACAGGATACCCTCCGTATACACATCTATAACAAATCCTAGTATGGGATATGCCGCGGAAACACATCTGTGATAGATCCTAGCATTGGATACCCTCCATTTACACAACTTTAAGAAATCCTAGTGTATGGTATTCTCCGTATACACGTCTCTCGCAGATCATACGTCATATTCTCCGCATTCGTTTCTGTGACAGATCCTATAAGATATCCTCCATACATACGTCTGGAACAAATCCCATAACCCACCTCATATACAACTTAATTTTGCCCTCTCTGGTGACCCTCGTTCATTTTTACCCCTTTAAATGACAGTTTGTTTGAATTATTTATTTATTATTCACTATAACAGTGGCAACAGAAACTCAGACGCCGGGCTGCAGACGCGCCAGATCATGTCTGTGAGGCATTGCTGTGAAAGCAGGTGCAGGGCTCCGTCAGTCCAGGAGAGACGAGAATGGAGCAACATTTTGTCGTCCGCAATGTCCCAATCAGCAGCGGTCAGGGTCCACAAACGCTAAATCTCTAGCTCTCAGAGCTTCAAACGGACTTCCTTTTGCCAAAAATTTATCATTTTTGAGGCTGGTGTTTAAGACATGTAATGACTCTGGACAACAATATAAATCAAATCTGCTGATGGGCCACTGAGGCTTTTAAGATTGCTCAGTCAGGAATGCAGCAAGACCCACTGTGTAACTTTCCACCCTTAAAACTTTTCCTGAACCGTTTGATAGCACCGTGACATTTATTATGCACATTTCAGGAGCCGAGGCTGAGAAACTGCATTTAACGTATTGTGTCACACGTTAGCAAGCGGATTTAAACACAGAGATAAGACAAGAGTCGAGACAAGACAGTCTTTTACAGGCTGGAAAGATAGATACCAAATGAACCATTGGTAGGGGTGTGTGTCACTGCGACAGCCCTTGGCCTGTCAGCCTGTTGGCCTGTTATGTAAATAGTACTATGCCAGAATTTGTTGGTGATTGGTTGCTGTTCCTGTGCCTACGGATCCACCTTTCTTTTCCAGGATTGGTAGCCGTACACTCCGTCTTCTCTGTAGCTGGCCAGTCATTAAGACTCCTCATACAAACTCCTGATCGCCTTCATTCTGGGTAGCTGTGCCAGATTTATGCACAGTTTGCCATTGTGAGCAACACTTGAGTGCGGTTAAAGCTCAGCTTGCTACTGAGGATATGAATTTTCTGTAGATTTACAGATCTGTGTCTTTTGTTCCCTTTTGTTTTTGCTAACTGCCATTGTGGGCTTTATAACTTCTGTAACAGGACGCTTTATGCTGGTTGTTATTTTGTTTTCAAAGTTTGTGTTTAGTTATTTAGTGCATGCACTTTCAAATACTTCTTTGTTTATTCAGTAAATGAATCCTTTGTTATATATACACACATATTGTAAATAAATTTAGTTTCATTGTAAGTATCCGCCTCCAACCATTTGTGTTGCCACCCCTTTTCCCCTGGACTCCGTAGGGGTTGTAACAGTCACCGAGAAAATCAGCAAAAGTTCTACAGTCTGTCTTTACAGTCAGAAAGTTACATAGTGCATCTTTAATGACCGAGCTCCATTGTAATTCTGGTCCCTAAAGTATAAACAATCCTATTGTTACAATGATGCCACTTCACTTAACATGCAACATGCTGTTATAAAGTTTAAATGATAATAAAAAAAACAACAACAAACAAAAAAGCAAACAAACAAACAAAAAAAAACAGGTTGTGCTTTAACACATAAGACTTGATCATGTTACAGGGATCACCAAAAGACAATAATTTACGTTATAATACTGTGTATTTGTTGAGTTAACTTACATCCGGTTCTCCTGAGACATAATAACTTCAGTGGTGCTGGATGGTGACGCTGTGATTTTCACCCAGGAGCTGTCAGTTAACTTGAGTGAGGCTTTATAAACCTCATGATCAGTGAAGCCCACAAGGAAGTGCATTTTGCCATACATCTGCACAGAAACAGGAAATCTGATGGTTAACACAGATGCTCTTGAAATACGAAGCCTAAATATTGAACGTGTGTAATTTTGTGGCATCAACCAGAAGATGAACATTACTTTGAAAGTCTGGTCTGAAACATTTTTTTTAAATCAAAACTTGTAGTCCCCCCAAAATTACACCATTCTTGGAAAGCATTATGCGATGTAAGAACTTAGGAAACAGAAATGGGCTACGATGAGAACCCACCTACTCATTTTAAGTTGTGATGTGGGTCTGTAGAGGTAAAGTTATTCAACAAATATTCCTAAAAAGTGCTCATATGCCTTGTCTAATGTGTTCTTAGCACATGGAGCTTCATCATATATATCATAATAAGATTAAAAATGACCTCTTACATCATCATAATTGTTGCTTTTGAAGAAAATGCCATTAAAGTGTAAAACGTTGTCACACACTGCTCATATTCTGTGTTCATAAACATTTATATGATTCTCTGTTTGTTTGGCTGAATGAAAAATACTTGAATGATGATTTCAAGATCAGAACTGTCTCCTTCCTTTAATAAAGGGTGGCTCTGTTTTCTGGAAAAAAGTAAAGACTAAAACACCTTTCCTTAAAATAGAAAAAACTCTCAGCCAGCTCTCATTACTTCAGCTTCTTAAATAGTTCTCAGTTATTTCCCTCAGGTAGGAACCTTTCTAAATACCTATTCTATTTCTGCACTTTGTGTCAATAATACTTTGCCCCCTATAGTATTGACGATAATGTGGATGAGTGGAAATCAGGAAATGTTAAGAGTTTAATAATTAAGAGTTTTTCTCAGTTTTTGTACTAATACATTTCCTAAATAAAGTGTTATAAATGGTCTGTTTAAAAGACTAAATAAATCAAAGCATTTATATTTTCTCCTGCTTTAGTTTAATTGGAATCTGGTTTCAAACAGGAAGTAGTTTTCTAATGAAATCACAACTTAAAAACTTTTCACAAATAACCTTTTTTTTTTTTTTTAACCCTGTCCTGTCCAGCATCCTAACATACAGAACGGTGGTCTGTGTGCCATATTTTGCTTGACAGATTTGCTCTACCAAGGGAGACATGTTATATACATGGCTGCCCTTGATATTTTTATTATTTTTATTGTAATCTTATTTTCTTTAGTCTTATATGTCAGTGCCGAACCTGACAGGGAGATAGAGGAAGAGAGAGAGAGAGAGAAAAAAAAAGGGAGAAAAGGACAAACAAATAACCTTATAATCTGATAAATTAAACAAAATGGCACAATGTTGAAATGGAAACGAGATGCTTAGTCTGTGCTGGTTTCCTCTGGTTAGCTGCTGCAGACACATCATGATGTTATGAAGATTACATAAAAATTGTAATCAAATGTTAAGCTGGCTTCATATAAATGTAATCAGAGTGAGACGCCAAACACAAATTAGGAAGGAGAGGAGGTTTACCACAGAGGGGTCGGCCAGAGACAAAGGCGTGATCAGAGGTTGGCATTCTTCAGGTGTCGGTGCTGAGCTGCTCAGAAACAGAGCTGCAAACAGGAGATAACCGCTCAGCCACAGATTCATGATGCTGCTTAGCTTCACTTAAGCTGTGAAAAGACGAAAAAAACAGAAAGGAAGAACCAAGCAGGGATGTTTCAGCGCTCTTTAGGAAAGTTACTCTGACTGATCCTGCAGCTGCACAACTTTTATACCATCTGACAAAACCTGTGGGTTTTCCTGTTGTTGCATAAAAAAAAAGTTTTTTTTCCCCCTCAAACTCCATCTCTTTGAAAATTTCTTTCCTTTCATGCTATTTCACAATAACTTTGTTCAATTGATTAATCATTAACTTACTTGTTTAGATGCCCCTTGCACAGACTCACAGATAAACTAATTGTGTACAGCACAAACCAAAGTAAACATGCACTGACAAACAATATCTGCCAACATAATTTATTAACTAACATTTGAAAAATCAAACTTTACAACTGAGAAAATGCAAAACACCAGCAATGTGAAGGAGTAAAGATACATCTCAATTAGATTCTTGCTGGCGTTCACAAAATGTCTGTAACCCCGCTAGTTTGTCTCTTGCTTCACCAAAACCATGAACTCAGAGATCCTCAGTAGACAACAGAGGAGTTTTCTAAAGCAGCAATCTGGATCCACGAATGATCTTTCCCAGACAAGATGAAGACTAAAATAAAGGCTTAATAAATATTAGAGCTGACTTCAGAGACAGGGCTTATAAGCCAGATTTAGGCCTTAATCTAGTTAAACTGACACATTTAAATGACTTTTTAAATCTCAGTTTAAATATGTTTTAGTTTGTCTGAGACTATGGAGTCCTAAGGAAAGCAAAGCTAAACCTGCATGAAAGAATCGAGTTAAGTCTCAGTATGTTGATCTGCTGGTAGTAATAAAAACCTGGAATGGAGTAAAAAGAGCTTATACTAGTGTGAATATGAAGATAAAATGATAGCAGAGGTAAAATAAGTCATTCAGAAATCTTCAGTGAATATGAAAATATGTTATTTAAACAAATTGTGTCAACCTTTGCAATTATTGAAGGTAAAAACTAAAAACCTGCTACCGAGCAAAAGAACAAACAGCTTGATAAAAAACAACTGTGCAACAAGTCCTGTTTACACATCATTTCTATGCAAAATCCCAAATTTTTCCCTTTTTGTGTTAGAAAAAATTGCATTTAGCACAGTGAGGCAAAAAACACCTCTGTTCAGATTAAAAATGCAAATAGGGCTGGAAAGGATGTAAAGTGCATGACAGGCCTGTAGTAGGCGGTGCAAATTTACAATGACACACCCCACGTTGCAAAAACGCCAGGTTTTGCTTTAAGAGACCAAAAAAACTTAAAAAGACTCTGTAGCACAAACTGAACACTGAGGTCTGCCATTGTTGTTGTCGTTGTTCGTGGTTGTAAACATAGATGTTATCATAGATTGCAGTTCATGTTTACATGGACAGGGTTCATCTTGAAAATTTCACTCTGGAGCTTGTTCTCAAACCTTTGTGGTTTTGTCTACCCTGTTTACACATGTAAATGGGGCTCCACACTTCTCATATTTATACTCTGACATCACTTAAAACCTCTTGATGGGACACCTAATGACTATTTACCTCCGGGGCTGCTGCATGGAGCAGATAAATAGTACACTGAATATTAAACTTTTAATGGAAATACATGAACTCTTTCAGTTGGCATTACACAAACAATTCCAGTACCAAATTAGCTGAGGATGTATTGTAGTTGTACAGAGAGGTTAATTAATTTAACATCTGATTAACTTTATCCCTTTATGTCCCATAGTCTAGAACACTTTTTAACTATTGTTACCTTGAGATAACAAGTTAACTATCATGTTATAATTAGATAATAAACATTTTCTTCAGATCACAATACTTTTTCTTGCTATCTGAAGATAACAATTTAAGTTTTTTAAAATCTATGATAAAACGAAAAGGTCTTCCTTTGTTTCCTGGCAACAGGTTTACTGGAGTTAAACACACAGAATAACATGTTTGCTTGTCATATGTTTTGACCAAATGTTGCAATAATCAATTGAATTAAGTGCTCACTTCTCAGTAACACCTTAATCAGCCCATGAGCTTGAAAAAGCAAAGCTCATTATCTTTTGATAACCAGTTACAGCTTATTGCAATAGGTCCGCTGCTGTCAACTCCTTCTGTTCACATGATGGCACACACATTCAGAGCCAAGTTGACTGACAGTCTTTTGAACCCCTAAGTAATATCTCCATTGTTAGTGATAGCTGACCCAGATTAATTAAATACATTTTAAATGAGGTGTGATTAAGATGGTGCACCCACCTGGCCATGTGGACCAGGTACTGTCGGCTAATCACACAAATGGTCTTCCTGCTGCTGTAAATGTCTGGGATATTCTCTATAGGTTTACCTATGGAAACATCAGGTCAGCTGAACTGAGGAGAAGATGATCTTCTTCTACTGGCAGTAAGACGTGACGGAGAAAGAACGTACGTAAAAGAGTGTTTTAATTATCATCTAACAAGTGGCATCGTCTCTAATATGCATTTCTTTGCTATCTTCAAATACAATATATAAAATTTTTAGAGGTCATTAGCTTTGCTAAGAAGCTGTCCTTTTAATCAGAAGCTTGGCAACTTTGTATGGGAATTTAATTTGCCTTTTGGTGGGTTGTGGTGTAAAATATATTTGTGCCCAGTCACTTCCAGTACCTGACCTTAATCGGTGTAAACAAATAGCATAACAGTCACTGCTAATGGCTGTTTTAATAATTTTGTGGATACACAGAGTTGTAATTCCTCCTCCATTTGCTTTCTATATTGGTAAAGGATTCTCAGCCTGTCAGCTTGTATTACAAGCTGTTTACTAATAAGTCTTTTGTTGACCTTCTCTTGTCCAGATGACCCCTCTGGAGTGAAACCTGTTGTCTGGGTTTGGGTGTCCTCTCTGCCCTAATTTCAAGACTGCGAGTGATGGAGTGATCGAGAGGAGCTAAAGGAACCACACAGCAACTGCAGTACATTTCCAGGGTATGTTGATAAGAAATATCTGTTTCTGGTCTTTGACAGTTTACAAGTATCCATTATGTTGAATTGCTATATTTGTTATTGCTTGTGTAAGGCTTTCATATTTTAACTGTTGTTATTGCGTGGAGTTCTAAGCTTGGCATGCTATTCTAATCACCCCAGATTAAAAACAAACCAGGTGTCCTCATTTAGTTCTACTTACCTTACTCCAGGACTCCACAGTCAAGACTAACTCAACCAAACTATATTCATGAAAAACAGTTAAACATTTCACTTTAAATAGTTTGAATTAAGTACTACTTATGTTTTAAAGTCCTTTTTGTGCAAGATGCCAGTAATATAAACATGTTTAAGACAAATTACTTTCCTTTTACACTTGCAGATGACGTTTTCTGCAGAAAATGTCATCTGCATATGACCCATCCATCTAAGACCCATGAGAACATCTGGGAAGATGGCTGTTGTTTTTGATAATGAGCTCCCTCATAGATGTTACCGTTGTGAAAAACGGCCTGTCATGCACTTGATGGGTCAGGCTGCTCCCGTCAACAGGAAGACCTACAAGACTTTGCAACTGTCAGCCCTTTAACATGAGCTGCCTGACAATAACTGGTGGAAAAACAACAATGTCCAGACTGTCAAATCCTTCAAAAATATTTTTTATTCACTTCATACTTGTCAGATGCCCGTTTATCCAAATACGTGAGGGAAGACAGACTCCCAAAGTCGTCCTTTGGAAGATGAGGTAAGCCATTTCTGTTCAGTCAAAATCTGAAGGTTCTTAAAGTATCATACACCTGAAAAATGGTATTTCCATCAACTCCAAGTAAAATGAAATTCTTTAAGTCCTTGAAAACACAACCTCTTAGTTTTTTTAAAATGTGATTGTAGCCAAGGAAGAGCCAAGGAATCTAACTTTTGGATGTCATTTGAACATATTGAGAGAAAAATAAGTGTAGAGAGACCCTTGATTTCTCTCGGCACGCTCAGCAGGAAGTTGTAATCTAAACGTAGGCGCTGGATCTTATTCACTGGTTTAAGCAAATTCTCTCATTGATGGTGTATTAATAAAGACAGCCTAGTGATTTTTGAGCAGCTCTCCAGTGATGTGTCGTACAAAACACCAATGTCATTATTACACAGATTAAGACTCGTCATTGTGGGAAGTTAGCAGGTGAAGTCTATCAGACTTTTGCTAAAACCGTTTCTTACATCTAGCAGCCAGAGATACTCCAAAGACTGCGTACTCTGAAGTATCATCCTGTACGTTTTAAAGCTTATTTCAATCCCACACAACAACAAACTAGTCAGGCTCCTGAGAAAAGTCTTATCAGGGACATTTCATTCATTGCTTTATTTGTTTAAAGGCATGTCATCAGACTCAAGAGAAGAGAATCTGTTTAATATTACTTTTAATTCATAACTAACTGTAAAATTGGCACAATGTCATTGATTGGATACAGGTAATTTTCATTAAAATTCACTCTAAGCTGATGAGGGATTTACAGGCTAGCAGTGAGATAACTGATTTTGTTGTAATCTAGAAACAGATTCACTAATTTAGACAACCCCTGGGGGATGTTTTCAGTTAGGTTCGTGAGGACGATATAGTCGGCCTCAAGGTGGGCCGACCATAATGTCCTCACTCCACTGAGTCCACAAAAGCTCCATCATCTGTATAAGATAATGAATTTGATCTAATAAAGAAGCTTTGATCACCCACAAAAATCTGTGCTGTTTATCTTCATAATCTGATTAGAGCTAATGTTCAGAGACAGTACATTTCTGGGAATGTCATCAGGAACTGCTGTAAGGACTCATTTACATCTCTCCTTCAGAGAATGTTTTTTTTAGTGAATAATGCAGCGAGAGGTTAAGGTGAAGCAGCAAGACAGGAGTAAGAAAAAGAAAGATGAAGGGCAAAGTACATCCACCTCAGAGCTCCTGTGTGAGGAAAGTTTGGTGTCAACACTGTTTATCAATATACCAAAGAGCTGGCTGAACACAGACCTAAAAGGATGTAAAATGACCCAAGAGAAACTATGACAAACAATACGTAAAATAACTGAAGGAACATAAATTGACAAAATTCAATATAATGGAAAAGACAACAAAGATGCAAAACAATTTAATTACCAAACAGCAGGATGGAGAATAATAAATAAATAAGTATGTTAAATAAATAAATAGAAGTTAATATGATAAAATATTTAGATTTGTTTTTCAGTGTTTTTGTACAAAAGAACAATGGTGATGGACTAGTGATAGATTAAACATTACTATTAACAGGTTATAGCGGGATGTGCATTATTCTGGCTTTGCTCTGATTTTACATTTAGAAAAAGCAGATGGAAGTAGCCCAAGCAAAAGTTTAGACACATCACAAGATTTCAACTGTTACATGAAAAAGTTAGAGTTTGTTAAAGCAGTGCCTTGTTAACAATACGAGTATGTCCTCTCCAACAGAAAGCTTGTCTCTGTAGGTCTATGGTTAAATATAAAATTATACTTATGGTCGTGTTTTGGTTTGAGTTTTGTGTTCAAGACTCCTCCAGAACTGATGAGAAATTTATACCATGGCATACTCACCCCAACTCGGGGTTGAGTATTTTTTTCCCCTAGTATTGATTTTACAACTTGTATATCTTTCTAAAGAACTACCATCAAAATGTATGTTTCACTTATCATCTGGCAGCAGCATCTCTCGCCTGGTTGGAAATCTTGCTGCTGCAATGGTTTCAGTCCTGAAAGCAGAGAGAAAAATGTAATACATATTTTATTTCACTGAGACTTGCAGCTCCAATTTGTACTTACCGGTCCAGTAAGGACACACACTACTACTCTCAAATTTTATTCAACTCTCTTATTGATTTTGGGAAGTGAGAGGCGCATAAATCGCCTTTCGTTAACTCTTGCAAAACGAGTCATATAATCCTGAAAAATAAATTAGAGTGCAAATAAAGGAACTGCAAGTGTGTGGACACGCGTCACTGCTTTATTTTAAACTTGTGTACTCTATTTATTTCCCCTAGATGTGATGTGCTTGTGTTTTTGATGGGTTCTAAGATCTTTCTCATGTGTTTATCTTTATCATGATTTGCTGCAACAGAAAATTTTAAAGCAACCATTTTCAACCACCTTGAGTCACAGAAAGGAAGTTCAGAAATTCACACATTTAAGAAGAAACCCTTCATATGTTATAGCCTGTATATGTACTTTCCTATAAGATTCATGCATAACTGTAAATGTAGAACTGCAAATTTTCACAAAGTATCTAAAGATTTAAGCCTCACAAAGACATTTAATGATTATGAATTTTAAAAATAAATTTAACAGCTTTTTAAGACACATAGAGACATAATACTGGAACACCTTATGTAAGTTAAGACTTGGATCTGGCTGTCTGGCATGACGGTTCACAGTGTTATACTGTTAAGCTCTTTTGAACACGTTATAGTTCTTGGATATGTTCATGATGTTACACATGGACCCCTCAGAGACAAGAGAAGGATTAACAGGACTTTATTAAAGCTTAGAAAAAGAGGAATTGTCTTACTGATGCTGGGAGTAAACTGGCAATCCTGGAAACATGGAGCCTAGAAGGGAATGGGGTCGAGTCCATGCTGGTGAATAACGTCAAGGTCACAGGGAGTAAACGTGGAGCTGGTGAATATAAAGCCGGGGCAGGTGACTGAACACAGGTGTGAATGATGCGGAGTCTGGAGAATGACTGACTGGAACAGGTGTGAATGATTGGTGAGGGATTACTGTGAAGATTGTCAGGGCAGAGGATGACAGGGACTGGTGCGGGTCTGACACATGACACCTTAATGTCATGATTAAAGTAGACATGTTACAATCTACAAATTAAAATGTAAGAACGTAATATTTTCAGTGCTTTGGAAATGTGAGGATTTTGCCATTTTTGAGCATACATTACAGAGCTGCATAATGCAAATTATAGATGTGTTATTTTAAAAGGCAGATGTAAAAATCTGGGGCCCCTAATGCATTGTGACTACTGTTTTATTTTATTTATTTTTTTGTCAAACTGCGGTGTTTTTGATATTGGATGCAGCTTTGAGTGAGTCTGTATTGTCACAGGATAAACTAAACAATTGTATGAAAGGTTTAAAAATCAGGATACCAGTAGCAGTGACCAAGCTGTGGTATGTGGAATAAATCCTCTTTTCTGCCTTTTTCTTCCTCTCTTCCATGTCTGTTCGTAAAATGTGATTTTTCAAAGCTCTACAACTGGCTAGAATGAGGAGGCGGCTGGTGTTTTTGTGAATCAAACAGCTGCGACATTGTTGTTCTTAATTTCTGTTTATAAGAAAAGTTTAGAACAGGTTCAACAGCATCAGTGTCACTGACTCACAGTGAAAAGCAAAGTGCAAATAAATAGGCCAGTTCAGTTCTGGATAAACATGTTTTGTGTTTTTTCTGTTTCTGTTATTATATCCAGGAATGTAAAACAATCTGTGCTTCTACTTGAACCAATAAAAGCTCTTTATATTAATAAACATGACCATAAAACATTTACAAATACAGCCTTTGTAACTTGTACAGCAGAGTCAATGTAAATCAATGGGTTACTTTAACGCACACATGGATAAAAGTCCTGTATTTAACCACAATAACATTTATCCTTTGTCATACAATTTTGGACATCATCATAACTGCCTTTTTGGAAAAATAACTTTAAAGATCATTAGGGTACCTCCTTGCCCTTGCAATATTATCTATGTTACACAATATATTTCAAATATTTACTTAGGAGTCAGTTTGAACTTCATGCTTTGGCTTTCAGCTCTATGCTGACCTGTGTGGTTTATTCACACTTGAAGCTTAGACTCCCAGGTTCTATCAGCCTTTCCCTGACACCTAAAAGGGATGAATAAAACTCAACAAAATGAAATAGGAATTCTAATTCTGCACGTCAACGGTGACTGTAGTAGCAGTTAAACACCACTAGAGGGAGGCAGAGTTCATATAAATGACCGGGAGCAAACTTGACAGTTTCAGAGCTGCATAACTGCTATTTTACATCTAAGTATTTTACCATTCACATAGTTTTGAAAGAAAATAATTTATTTTAAATTTAACAGTCCAGTAGACTTAGTGTCTGTTTTACAATTAGATGAAGACAAAACTGAGATTTTTATGTTTCGTGGTAAAGAAAAGAGGGTCAGCATTGGTCATAATCAACAGTCCAAGTAAGAAACTTGGATAGATAGACTCAGATCTGACTTTCAACTATCAAAGCTATCACCAAAACAGCTTTTTACCAACTCAAAAACAGAATTAAAAATTTCGTCTGCCAATAAGACCAGGAGAAACTCCTCCATGCATTCATCTTTGTTTGAAATACCTGTTTAAAGAAAGAGACGCTTCCAATCAACTATACCATTATAGATTTATTTATGAAAATTATTTAAAACATTAAACTGTGCTTTTAAAAGGTTTTAAATTTTTAAATGTAACCCTGAAAGAAAGAATGATTGGCCCAAAGATGGACGGGCCACAGCGATATTCTTTTTAGCCCATATTTGGCCTTAACTTATGGCACTGACTCCATGTAAGTGTGGCTGCCAAAACTCAGCCACAGGACCACCACATGTGGTCCACAAGGAAGTTACCATAATATTCAGTACGACACACTTTCCCTTAAAATCAAGTGGGAAAGTGTGTCTAAACGTTTGACTGGTACTGTATGCCCATGTCAGCTCGTCATATTTGGACAACTTCTAGCCCACACAACACTTGCTGTAATCCAAGTCAACAACTGACATCTGGACCACATCTGGTCTGCACATAACTTACCAGTGCCATAACTGAGACTTAAGTACCAGAAATTGCCTGGATTAGGCCAAAAACATATCTGGAAACATTTTTTGTTGTTGTGCTTTTTTTTTCCCCAGAAAGAAGAATTATGATTTACGTGAGTCAGTCAGAGCAACAACTCATGTATTTTTTGTGAGTGGCCTTTCCTGTTTTTAAGTTTTCAGTTCAGTTTTCTTTCTCATCTCCCTGCTCTCTTCTTAATTTATTTTCAATCTTGGTGGACTTTGAACAAAGGGCTCAGACTCTTCAGCAAATACATATTTCTATATCTGGATAAATAAAGAAAAAGAAAACAAACCAACAAATAAGCCAATTTATATTTGGTAGTCTAAAGGTAGACTCTGCTTAAGCTGTACACAAATACTTTTTCTGTCTTGCTGTTTTAGAGGAAAAATGACTTTAAATAAGTTGAGAGAGACCTGTCAACAACATTGAAAGACAAGGAATTATATTTTCATTCTAATAATTAATTTGAAATAAACAAAACTGTATCCTGATGCAGAATTATTGCATAAACCCACCGTTTAAGAAAAACATTAAGTTAAAGTTCCAAATCTTAATCCACTGTGAAAGAGTTAAAGCTTTAAATCCTCATGTGGGATAATGAGGCAGTCTTGTAACAAAAGCATCAGAGAGGTGAAGAATAAGTAAAATTCCTTACGTAAATAATACACAAATAATGCAAACAGCGTTACAGGAAGAATAATGATTGGTGTTTTATTGTTATTATAATTATCAGTGAGGAAGAACCATTAAAGGCTTAATGAAAACATCAAGTCGGAAATTCTGGGATTTGTTTCCTGCTGCGCTGATGAAAAAAATGTGGTCAAATGACCTCATCAAACCTGAGTAGACTTCTATTTTGCAGTTAGATTTGGTGCTTCTTTACCAGAGTCAGAGGGTGGTGAGTGGACTTGCTAATGTCATGAAACCCTAAAAGCCCAAACTTCTGGACCACTTTTTGAAGAGATAAAAAAAAAAACAACAACAAATATTTAAGAAATGAAAATAAAAATTCACAAGAGATGAAAACTTCAAAGAAATAAATATCATTTAAAAAAGAGACAGCAGTCCTGAAATATTCTAGAGATTTTCCAAAGACGGACAGATAGGAAAAGTATACATTCCTTCGATTGTCTGGCTGTTTCCCTCATCAAGCTTTAAGATCACCAAGAAAATATATGAATATAGAAGTTATCCTTCAGAATATTTACTGTGCTGCAAGTGAATGTGCATGCTGATTTGAAAAGTTGGTAGGGGTGTGTGATACTGCAAGATTTGGTATTGATCCTATACCAAGTAAATAAAAGGCTGGTATCATCGATACAAATACAGTACTTTTTAATATAGCTGCCAAAATGAATGAGTTAGTGTGAAGAGATTAATCTGTGTAATTAATGCTTTTTTCAAAAAGTATTAACACCTAATTATTCATTCATTCATTATCTACCACTTAGTCCATTATGGGTTCATGGGTGAGCTGGAGCCTATCCCAGTGTTTAACAGGTGAGAGGCAGGGTACACCCTGGACAGGTCACCAGTCCATCGCAGATAGGGACAAACAACCATTCATGCACACACTCACTCCTAAGAAAAATTTAGAGTGACCAATTAACCTAACATGCATGTCTCTGGATGGTGGGAGCAAGCTGGAAAACCCAGAAAGAACCCACACATACACTGGGAGAATATGCAAACTCCACACAGAAAGGCCACCGCCCCCCAGATTTCGAACCTCCCACCCAGCTGAGGATCGAACCAGCGATCTTCTTGCTGTGAGACCACCATGCAGCCCAACAGCTAATTATGAAGATTCTTGTTTTCAAGGCTTACATTAAAGTATCAGTGTTATCACACCAGTATTGATCGATATCAAAACCAGCATTGGTTTTGATATTTTTGTACTGGCACTGTTTACCAAGACCCCACTGCAGGGTGGCTCTTGAAAATGCTGGAATGAAACGTTTTTCGTGTGTGTGTGTGTGTGTGTGTGTTTATTTTCAAATTTTTAATTAACTGATGCCGTAATAAAAGTCAGTCTGGCTGAATATAGGGGCTGAAAGACTGAATTTTGCATCAACAATAATGATTAATGTTCTTTCTGGGCTCTGTCACCCATCTAAAGTTGTGCAAAATGGTTTACTCCATGCCTGCACTGGTCGTTCAACTGAGAGTGTAGCCGCACAGCAATATGTTTCCCTAAGAAAGCAAAATCTGCATACCAGAAAAGGAAAGGAGAGAGAGAAAATAATAATAATAATAATAAAAGTAATAATAATAATAATAAATTTTATTTCTTGGCGCCTTTCTATACCCAAGGTCACCGTACACAAAGGAAAAAAAAAAATAAATAAAGTAAAAAAATTAAGGGAAGCAACTTTTTACTCATTTCTTTGAGAATAAAGGTGAAAAGCACACCTGAACTGACACACAGCTAAAGCTAATATAAGCTAATAGATTCGTTTAGAGAAAGGAAAAATGAATTACAATCATTAATTCATCAGTGTTACCCATCAATCATTAAAAATGTCATGGATTAAAAAAAAAAAAACACAAAAAAAACAACATCAATTTAAATAGATGTTTTAACCCTTTCCCAGTGATCAATCAGGTCATATCGTTTCAACAGATTCATTGTAAAAATCACATTACCTGAAAAAAATAAATGCACCAGACTGGTGAATATTCCAACTTTAAAGCCATAATGAATGATGAATAAGGCAGTCTTATTTTCATAAGCATAACCACTGGTAATCTATTATAAAAGTATCTCCTTGAAAAAATGTAAATTACTGCTGAATTAGTTAGCTCACTGCTTTAATTAGAAAATAAGGGGGTGTCATTAATCAGAAAGCTGCCCAGCCTGCATGTTATAAGATACAGAGACTAATAAGTCCACAGTCATACAGGGGGTACAATAGAAAATATGACTGAAATGTCTTAGTTGGTGTAGCCTAGCAAATAGTTTATTGCAAAGCAAACACATATATAACCTTTCAGTGCCAGTTTAATATTGTAATATATTAGTAAAGCTTAATATCATGAACCACATGAGCCCTCAGTTTCAGACACAGCAGCAGGTCCATCATCATGTCCAGATGATCAATGAGGATCTGTGACAGGGTGAGCTCATGTAGGCCGTAACGTTATTCAGTTTACAATCAATCATCTGTAGCTGATTCAGATTAAAAAAATCTTTGTGACACTTAAACTTATCAAGTAACTTTGATTCTGTTGTTATGCTATAAACACGTTAAGATAATCATAAATCTATTTTGCTTGTATGGGGTGTGTCATGCTTCTAGCAAAGAGATGGAGATAGAAGATATGAGTGAAGAGAAGGGATGTGAAGGTTGCACCGAAGCTAGTAAGGAGTCCGAGGAGAGGAAGAGGAGGAACAGGAACATAATGAGAGGCTCAGCAATGCAGTAGCATGTCTTTCTGAGGACTCAGGACTATGGCCAGAGATGCTCATAAGTCACCAGTGAGATGTTGTTCAAACACAAGCCATCTCTTTATTGGATTCAATTTGTTAAAACGTTAGGCTTTAGTCAGTCATACACAATGATAATTTTTCCATTAATAGTCCACTTTTTCCTCATATATATACTTATGAAAATGATGGAAACAGGCAGTGTGCAAAACAATATTTGCAATTTATAATACATTAGACAGTACATGAAGTATATACATTTATGGACTCATGGTTTTCTCACATCGCCTATTAATATAACACATATTAGTGTGCCAAGCACACTTTGGTTGTGTAAAATACAGTAACAAATGATTGGAGGAGGCTAAAAATAAGTTTTTCTACATGTTGCTTTTGAACACAGTACAAGGGTTTTAATTGCACTGGAGCAACAGCAGGGTCATGAGGTCGAGAATAACGTGACGTCATTTGTAAAAGAAGAAGCTCTGTCTCTAAAAAACATATTGAGTCCAATACTTCTGTCAAAAATTTATATCAAACTAAATAATGGAGCCTTATATGCAGCAAAATGGTGGTGACAGTTAAAATCATTGATATATGCTCAAACGGAGCAGAGGCTTCAACTACAGCCATCATTCATTTGGCTCAGGAGCTGAGAAAAAGACAAGTCAGTGCCACAGCTGATGCGGCTAGCCTTGTCATGAAGTGTGGTTGAAGGTAATGGACTCGCATGCAGAACCACAGCCAGGAGGCAGCAGGTGAAATGGTAAATGGTCTGTATTTATATAGCACTTTTACCCAAAGCACTTTACCATATACATCACATTCACCCATTCACACACACATTCACACACACTGATGGCAGAAGCTGCCACGACCCATCAGGAGCAATTTGAGGTTCAGTGTCTTGCTCAAGGACACTTCGACATGAGATCGACAGGCTGAGGATCGAGCCTTCAACCCTTAGGCTGCAAGACAGCCTCTCTACCCACTGAGCCACGCTGCCCCCAAAGCAAACCAGTCATTAATAACTCACAGGCCTGAAGCAAAACTTACAGATGATGCCAGAGCAAATCTCATAATAATCAACATAACTAACAGAACCAAAGCCCAAAACCAAGGTGGACAAAGCACAGAAACCAAACAGAGCCACAATGAGCTGGCAGTGAATGAAGGAGACGGGAGGAAATATTCTGAGGAGACTAATGACAGATGAAGAACAGGTGGGTGGCAATCAGTTAACAAAGACCTGGGGCCTGTACAACAAAGCCAGATTAGTGTCTTATCAAAGGAATTCCAGGTCAGTTCTGCATTTTTTTGGTATCATGAGGTTGGTTCACTTCTTGCTTGTATCACCATGGTAACTTATATTGGAATGGTAAAGAAAACATTACTTCCTGACCAGTTGGTTAGAAAATAAAAAAATAAAAATTGGTGTATGAACAGTAGAACCCCTTCTTGATTTTACTAAAGTCAAAGACTTTACTGCACTTTATGATTTTCATTCATTTTCATCTTTCTAGGATGGGCCATCAGCAGGGAACACTCATGTACAGAGACTGATCACTCTAAAGTTTGCTCTGATAATCTGATCATATTTTTTTTTTATTTCACACTATCAAACTTACCAAACTGCATCAAATGATGTCTGTATATTTATATTCTTTCACACATTTATCATTAAAATCTTATTAGAAGTAGTT
Source organism: Melanotaenia boesemani (assembly GCF_017639745.1). NCBI lineage: Eukaryota > Metazoa > Chordata > Actinopteri > Atheriniformes > Melanotaeniidae > Melanotaenia > Melanotaenia boesemani. Next base: position 23,322,881 of record NC_055698.1, read on the forward strand.
ATAATCATCAGACAACTAAAAACTTGTCTAGATGACAGAAAATAAACATCTAAAATAAATTAACTGACTGGTTTGAATTGCTTTTCTTTTTGTTTTTACTTAGGTGCAATTTTTTACAACTTATTTTAATTTTTTATTATTAGAACAGGCAGGGATAAATCTGGCAGAATTAATACTGATGGATCCTCCTCGTGTACCTCAAGAATACATCAGCAAGAAACAAATTTAACAAAATACTAAAGTGTAAATTGTTAGATCTACTAGTTCTTTAATGATGTGGCATTGATTCTGCTTGTATTGTCAGTTTACATGTTCATGTAATCAGCACTTTTCTCATTTTTCTTTCCTGCTTTGGCTGCAACAGCTGTGTTAGTTTTAAATCTGCTGAGAACACATGATCGTGATTGGTCTTCTGCCATCAACTCTACGTCTTTTAGATGAGCATGTATGCAGTTTTGTAGTATGGCTTAAGAAGACCTCCATGGTTAGGGTTATTTAAACCAGATCCCCAGACACCTGCTTTTCAGGACAGGTCCCAACAATCGCCAATAAACAAGCCACATTTTCTGGAAATATGGTTTTTAACCCTTTTAGAAGTTGGCGCCTCCCTCCTGGTCGGACGCCTGTTGCAGCAGCTCCAGTTCTGCGGGTGCTTTTACTGTTATTTAGTATTTATTTTATCTTTCCTTTGGTTTTTTGCTGTGTTTATTATTTATTGCAACGGAACAGCAATGGTTTTTGTATGCTCCAAGTTCTTCTTTTCACTTTTATTGCTACTCTCGTTACTCCTCGTAACCGAGAGCAACGCTCACAGTGGCAGGCCCATTGTTTACTCTCGCGACCAGCTGTTAGCGCTGAGTAAACCTGTACTGTCGCCGGGGGTCAGGCACGATATCCCGAAGGAGCTACGGAGGAGACGCCGGGGATGCAGAGCTGGAGTGATGGTGAAGGCAAGGAAGTGGAGCTACAAGCCTGCTGTTCCTGCCATCATAATGGGGAATGTGCGCTCTCTGGCGAACAAGATGGACGAGCTGGCGGCGCTGATTAAAACACAGAGGGAGTACCGTGAGTGCAGTTTACTGAGTTTTACGGAGTCGTGGCTGCACTCACATATTCCGGACCACAGCGTTGGTGTACCCGGCTTTGTGACCGTGTGGACAGACAGAGACGTGACAGACAGCGGTAAGAAGAAGGGAGGAGGGATTGTGCTTTATGTGAATGAACGTTGGTGCAATCCCTGACACGTCCGTGTCAAGGAACGTCTCTGCAACCCAAACGTGGAACTGCTGGCTGTTGGGCTACGGCCGTATTACTTGCCAAGAGAGTTTACATCAGCCATTGTGTTAACTGCTTACATTCCCCCATCAGCTGATGCGGAGGCCGCCGCTGACTTCATCAGCTCCTTCGTCTCCCGGTTGCAGACGCAGCAACCAAATGCCTTCATGGTAATCACAGGGGACTTTAATCATGCTAGCATGGACAGAACACTGACTGACTTCACTCAGTATGTGGACTGCTCCACTCAGGACAATAAAACTCTGGACCTACTGTATACAAACGCACAGGGAGCATACAGTGCAACCGCCCTTCCCCCCCTCGGCAGGTCAGATCACAACCTGGTTCTGCTTTCACCAAAGTATGTGCCTATTGTCCAGCGGCAGCCTGTGCCCACAAGGAGAGTGAGGAGGTGGACACAGGAGGTTGAGGAGGCCCTGCAGGACTGCTTTGACTGCACAGACTGGGATGCACTCTGCCTGCCTCATGGGGAGGACATCAACAATATGACGGACAGCATCACGGAATACATCAAATTCTGTGAGGACACTGTCATGTCCTCCAGGACTGTTAGATGCTTCCCAAACAACAAGCCGTGGATCACTAGCGACCTGAAGACCCTACTCAACAAGAAGAAGAGAGCCTTCAGGTCTGGAGACAGGGAGGAGCTGAGGAGGGTGCAGCACCAACTGAGGGACAAGTTGAGGGAGTGTAAGGACTCCTACAAGAGGAAGCTGGAGGCCAAACTCCAGAAGAACAACATGAGGGAGGTGTGGTCGGGAATGAAGGAGATCACAGGATGTGGGGGGAGAGGCAGACTGGCTGATGGTAATATGGAGAGAACTAACGAGCTTAACACCTTTTTCAACAGGTTTAGCTCTCAGACTGCCCCTGTCTCCTCTGCCCCTACCCCAGCCATCCCACACCTCCCCCCTCCTCTTCCAACTGCTCCACTGCCCCCCCCCCCCCCCCCCCCACCCCCCCTACAGTGAGCCCACTGGACTTCAACCCATAACACCTCCCCCCGCCCCAACCCCTTCCCCTGGCTTGACTGTAACAGCCTGGCAGGTGAGGAGACAGCTGGAGAGAGTGAACAGACACAAGGCTGCTGGCCCGGACGGTATCAGCCCCAGGATACTGAGGACCTGTGCCAGCCAGCTGTCTGTAGTTCTCCAGCACCTCTTCAATCTGAGCCTCAGCCTGGAGAAGGTGCCACAACTTTGGAAGACCTCCTGCCTGGTTCCTGTTCCTAAGAAGTCATCTCCATCTGGCCTCAGTGATTACCGTCCAGTTGCCCTTACATCACATGTGATGAAGGTGCTGGAGAGGCTGGTGTTGGCCCACCTGAGGCCGCTGGTGTAACCTTCTCTCGACCCTCTGCAGTTTGCCTACCGGCCACGTGTGGGGGTGGATGATGCTGTCATCTATCTGCTGCAGTGAGCTCACTCGCACCTGGATGGTAGTGGAGACATTGTGAGAGTCACATTCTTTGACTTCTCCAGTGCCTTCAACACCATCCAGCCTTCTTTACTGAGTGGGAAGCTGCGGCTGATGGGTGTCTGCGGGTCCTCTGTCTCCTGGATCGCTGATTACCTGACAGACAGGCCGCAGTTTGTCCGGCTGGGCGGTGTCCTGTCTGATGTGGTGACGAGTGATGTAGGAGCCCCGCAGGGCACTGTGCTCTCTCCATTCCTGTTCACCTTATACACCACAGACTTTCAGTACAACTCAGAGTCATGTCACCTTCAGAAATATTCTGACGACTCTGCAGTTGTTGGATGTATAAGTGGTGGACGGGAGGAGGAGTACAGGGGGCTGGTGGACGGATTTGTGGAGTGGGCGGGTAAGAATCACCTGCTGCTTAATGTGGACAAGACCAAAGAGATGGTGTTAGACTTCAGGAAGAAGGGATCAGCTCCACAACCCCTCTGCATCCTGGGTAGTGATGTGGACACGGTTGAGGAATATAAATACCTGGGAGTGACTATCGATAACAGACTGAGTTGGAAGACCAACAGCACAGCTGTGTACAAGAAGGCCTGCAGCAGACTCTACTTCCTGAGGAAGCTGCGGTCATTCAACGTGTGCAGCAAGATGCTGGAAATCTTTTACCAGTCTGTTGTGGCCGGTGCCCTGTTTTCATCTGTGGTCTGCTGGGGGGGCAGCATTGCAGCCAGTGACACCAACAGACTGAACAAACTGATCAGGAAGGCTGGCTCTGTCATTGGCTGCAGACAGGACACTTTAGAAGCAGTGGTGGAGAGGAGGACACTGAACAAACTGTTATCTATCTTGGATAACCCGGACCACCCTCTCCACCCTGTGCTGGACAGACAGCGGAGCTCCTTTTCCAAAAGGCTCAGACAGCTTCGCTGTCTCAAGGACCGCTTTAGGAAATCTTTCCTGCCACACGCAATAAGACTGTTTAACTCATCATCATGGTCTCAGAGATAACAATATGAGTGACTGTTGTAACTGGTGGATTTTTGCACTGACTGGATCAACCTTGCACAGTTAAACTCCCCATCTTCACTACTAATCATTGCACTGGACTATATTATTTGCTGGCTATTCTCACTCTTACTGTGTATAGCTAAATATCTCCTTGTATAAGTCTTGTAAATATTGAAATTTTTATACTGTTTTTTATTTTTTTGCTACCTTAAGAAGCACAACTGCTAAATGACTGTACCGCTGCAACACCTAAATTTCCCAGCTTGGGATGAATAAAGTACTTCTATCTATCTAGACACCTGGGACACTTTTCTTCTTTTATTCTAGGATGAGCTGTTATTTAGGCATGTAGTCCATTTACATTGCACTAATTTTAACTTCCCCTGTATGTGATATTGCAGGCTGGGTAAAAACTCAAATGCTGGAAATGAGTTTGGATCTAAATTCTAATAATATATTTGCTTTAAAATTGTAGCTCAAAGGTTAAACGGTGTTAAAGTAAGACTGTGCTCATGCACTTTGTCCCTTCTTGAACCTTTCACAAGGGAGATATAATAAGAAATATTGAATTGTCTATGATGTCGTTTCAGTGGTGAAAGTTGCAACCACTGAATAAACAATCAGAAACCAAAACCAACAAACGTCCCAGACCTTCATACATGTTGTGGCAAACCTTTACTTCGACTTCAATATTTATTTACTTTGCTTAAATTTTCTGCTGGCACTTTAATGCCACTCTTAAAACTTAGTGTATAGATTGAAACTGTGAAACTTCTATCAGAAAACACACTTATTATAAATGTCACTGAGGGCAGTGATGTAAACCATCTGTAAACAGACTTTTTTTTTTCAGCAGATAGCTGAAGGAGTTAGCTCCCTTGGTTTGATATATTTGATCAATTAATAAGCAGCTGTGGGACTATAGCCCCTGCAGAGGCCATCCATTATACATCGCTGAACATTGCCATCATTTGTAGCTATACAGTATAATGTACTGATCAGCCAATTCATAAATAAATTAAAACAACTATAATGTCCAGGAAGATCCGCGAGTCTACTAAAGACAAAAATCCTCTGATCCTCCTCCTCTGTGTGATTGCATCTCACTTCACTGCTGCAGTCAATATGTGAATCAATAAATGCAGCCTTTTATTTTAAACTTTATATTTACACAATTGAATGGAAAAAAAAAAATTCTGAGTCCAATCAAGCCCACTAGAAGCAGGCCAGATTTTAGGATGAGTCACATTAAATACTGGTTTTCAGTTCAAATAGAGAAATTTTAAACCATTTCTAGCATTTGTGACATCTCTAAAGTCTCCAAAAAACAAAAAACAAAACAAAAGGAAAAAAAAACACAAAAAAAAAAACTGATGTTGCTGTTGCTACAGAATCACCTGGTTGTGTATTTTGCATCGTAGGTTTACATGTGTGTATATATAGGTATATATATTCACAGACATGCTCTATTGTATTTTTCTACTGTATTTTTCTTACACTCTTACATATGTTCTTTTCTTTAAATTATTCTTTGTATTTGTGCACCGTAGGATGGAGAGACACGTCCTTTTCAATTCCTGTGTATGCACTCACATACTACAGTTAACAATTAATAAGCCTGAATCTTAAATCTTCATCCTAAAATTAAATCTTCTAACTACTGCAGTCTTTTCCAGGAGTAGAATCTTTTCTTATAACCCATGGAGCTCAAATTGTGAATGAGAGGTTTAGTATCGTGAGATATAATTCTCTGCTGTGGCATTGATTGACCACTGCACAGTCCAGTCCTTAAATTAATCTGCAATCTTTGGATGGAATAATGTGAATATCCAATTATTAATACAGATTGACAAAAAAAATGTATTTAACTCTTGATTGAAATAAATGTTGTCATATTGCTTAAGCTGATGGAAACAATGCAAAGGGAAAGTGTGACGTGATCATGGCTTATGATGGTCAAAGAAGATGTTTGCGTGACTTTTTTTTGGGCAAGTGTTTACCTACCTATAATTTTTAGCATGTCAGGTTCTAATTTTGTTTCCTGACATCAGCCCGCAGTCAAAATTTAGTTTTGTAAACCAGAGTAAAACTGAATATATGCTGTTTAAGATTAAACCCTTCATAGCCTCTGGGTAATACCCCGCACTCATTGGACAAGGATCCTCTCTTCTTCGAAAGTGAGCAACCTCAGTCGGTGTAAGGCCACATAAAATGATCATGATTCATCTTTGGAGCCAAAGATATTCAGGTATTAGTGAACCTTTAGCAGTAATTATGGAGCCATGTTGTGCAGACGGGAGGATGGCATTGGGATCTTCAAGGCTTTCTTCAATGCGGCCGAGGCAAAGCTCTTCTTTTGCCAGTGTATGACAGGAATTATCAGCATCACTGGAGCATGTCATGGAGCGATTCATACCTTTTATAAATGAATTCCTGTCATAACTGAATAAATTCAAATTCTCTGACCTGCTCTCTCTCTGTCCTGATCAGAAACCTGCTCAGGTTTTTCTTGGAGTTTCATCTCCTTCATTAAAATGCTTCGCCCTCGGGCGGCTGTGTCGCTTCACAAACCTCCTGCATTTGCACAGGTGCTAGATAAGGTAAAGCTCACACACACACACACACGCACACACTCATACACATGCTGTAATCAAGGGAAAGCGAGGTGAGTCAGCTCAGACCCTCTGCAGGGTTTTACAGAAGCATCACCATACACTGATACCTAATTTTTCTCATTTACACTGGTCTCCTCATTTCAGACTCTTATCTGCAGCAGTCCAGCTTCTGGCTACGAGTTGATCCAGAATTAAGTTATTTGTATTGTTCGGACAGTTTGAAAGACACATGTTCTATATTCAAGTGTCAATTAATCAACAGCATCCTCTTGGTTGTAAAATATCCTACAAAGACATGTAAAGTGAAACAAAGCAGTGTGAAACAGTCAATCATAGAATATAATAGAATAGAATAGAACAGAATAGAACAGAAAGCCTTTATAGTCATTATAGAGAGTACAATGAGATTTAATCATAAAACAATTATAAAAACAATCATACAAGAATAAAAATAAATTCAGTTACGGTCATAAAAACTGTAAATCAGAAACGTTTAAAGGTCTTTTTAATGGTCTCTGTGGTCTGTAGAACCATAGATGGTCTAGAAATGAATTCTAGAGATGAGCAGACCACGTGTCTTCTATGGTCGAGGGTTGGGTCGTGGTAATGTGAAGAAGAGATGAGGCTTTCCAGCGGAGGGAGCGTGTTGTGGTTTGGGGGGGTGAGCAGTTCCTTGAGGTAGGGGGATAGCGTTACCATGGATGCACTGGTGGGTGAGAAGACAAATCGTGTACTGTATTGTGCTGGGGATAGGGAGCCAGTGGAGGGAATGTAGAACTGGTGTGATGTGATAATGTTTTGGGTTTTTGTAAGTAGTCTTGCCGCACTGGTCTGAATGGATGGGAGTTTCTGAAGATTTCTGTTAGAGATTCCAAAGAGCCTGGAGGAGATGAAGACTTTTTTAGCGTGAGGCAGGGTAAGTGACGAACAGAGATTTGCAATGTGGGATTCTAGTTTAGTTCATTAGTAAGGCGAATTCAGGCTTAACTCAGAGTTTTCAGGATCACAAAGATGGGTGATTTCTTATTGGAGTATTTATTATATATTTCAGTGTGTTTAGACCAGGGATGTTAAAGGGCGACTATCCAGCAGGTTTTAGATGTACCCCTGCTCCCACACACCTGATTCAGATTAAATGGATCCAACAGCTTGTTGTCAGGGTCTGCACAATGAATCATTCTGGCTGTGTAGGTGGGATATCAAAATGCAAAATAATAGGGAATACCCCATAAGATGACGTATACACAGCCCAGAGGGGCGGATGTAGGATTGAGGAAGACACAGACTGAATATACATTTACATACAACCTGATAAACACTTCAGAAGATGAAACACATCAGACAAAATCAAGAAATCACTCTGGAAGTAAAATTATCGGCAATTCAGTAAGACATGAGGCAGGGGATTTTCTAAACATAAAATAGGAAACTCAGCTACATGAAAAAAACAAGATCATGAAACTGCCATGTAGGCACTTTCATACTATCAGAAATTCAGGGGTTTCAAATGAGTGCTGATAATAAGCCAGATGGTCTCTTTCCTCTTTAGTCTGTCGGCTGCGGTGGTCATGATTTCCAATAGGAATTTCATATTTAATTTCCTCTGACCAGAGCCGTTTTACACCTTGCCTCAGACCATGTAAAATGAGCTGGTCCAGAAATTATGGGGACATTTCTGTTTGCATGATAGAGCTTGACCTTGCATTTTTGGATATAATGATGAACAGACAATGATTACTGGAAGAGCTTCTGAGTTCATTCCAGTAATTTCCATAACAGAATCTATATTTATATATATATATATATGTATAGAAAGCTTATCTTTACAAGTATTATAAGTGATTAATATGGGTTGCTTTTGTTTATTGTGTCTAATTACTGTGTGTGTATGTTGTATAATTGTGAGAATTGCTTGAATTATGTACCACAACTCCACCGGTTAACCAACAGGTTTTCTTAAAATAATAATTAAAAATAAAGTCTTTCAAATATTGGACATAGATCTAGTATCCGTTTTGCACATACTGTAGTTTATTTGTGTTGATTTGAAGTTAAAAAGAAGCTTCTGCATGGTTAATAGACAAAATACAATTTCCTTTTTTTGTTATAATTCCACCACTGCAGCCCAGCAAATAAGTATTTCAGGAATTATCTGTGTAAAGAAAATTGGATTAATTTCTACCCACAAAATAACAACCACATAGAGAGAGGAATCATACAAAATGTTAGACCTGCTAATTCTTTTAGCCTCTGCCCCTGTCACTGATTCTGAGCCCATCATCTAGAACTGTTATACACAGAAACTTACAGCTCAGCCTACAAACATGTACATTTCCAGGACTTTAAGACATTTCAGACCACTTCATTAAACAAGGGCTGAAACATGAAAATAAAGGTATATTTTAACTTGATACAGATATACATTTCCACTTCATTTCACTGTTAACTATTTGTGGTTTTGCCAATAAAGGATTTTGGCACACTACTATTTTCAGCTCTGGTTGCTATGGGAACTCTTGGATTGGTACTGAAGTTACTGAATGGTGATTGTTTGTGCATTTGTTTTGTATTTTGTGATCTCTCTCTATGTTTCTCTCTCTCTCTCTCTCTCACACACACACACACACACACATACACACACATGCACACACACACATTTGACTATCAGAGTATGATAATTGATGTGGTAGATTCCAATTACCAAACTTAACCCTTTAAGGCCTGACCCATAAAAAAATGGTAAGAAAAGTCAAATTTTTAATATGAGGTCTTTATTTGGCCCTTTAACAAAATGTAACAAAAAATTAAATAATGTTTGGGGGATATTTACCATTTATTACCATGTGAGATGTCAAAATTATTATAGTGTAATCTCCTACTTCCTTTTTCTATCAGGGGACAGAAGGCAAGTATCAGATTGAGCAAAGTAAACCCAAAAAAAGTTGTAAAATGTCTGGGAAACTATGTGTAACAAATATGGTTCCCGGTACGGTAACGGCAGGTATCGCCACCCCACCGAAAAAAAAGAGAACTTTTAAAGTTTATTTTTAGGTAAATTGACCAGAATATAATTTTTAAATCAAATGAGAAATTGTGGGTCCACTGAAATTATAGTTATAGTTCTTTTTCTAATAGGGACCATGTTTTACTACAGGAACCAGGTCAAATACAAGGTGGAAGCTGAATGGCAAAACTAGCCACAAAAGACATTAAAACAACTACTAAAAAGTTCAGTGTAAATATAAAACAGATGTTCCAGTTTAGTGGTAAAAATTTCCAGCAAAACTCTGCTATTTACCAAGTAATACTGATAAAAATGATGTGCAGCAAACCTAAACTCCAGGGGGCCATTTGTCAATTTCCCTGTTTTCAGGGTTCCAGTTGAGTCATTTGATGTTGCTTAAATCTTGCAGCCTTACCAAGAACTCATATCTCCCTCTTTGTTAGCAGCAGCATGCTGTAATTTGTCATCCACCCATCGACCATCTGTCAGCCTTCATGTATGATGACTCACACATGCAGATTATGGAAAATACAGACTAATATTAGCTCTCCACATGACTGAGATAACGTGAAGCAGCTTAATGTCCAAATGCAATTTCAGTCCCAAAATGAAACTTCTGCTTTTTTCTTTCCCTCCACACTGGTTCTTTCTACACTTCAAACGAGCAGAAATAACTGTCTTTTAAATAAAAACATGGCAATATAGAAGTAAAATATTAAATCTTCAGCTGTACAACACTTAAAGTTACAAGAAACAGTATGTAAATAACATAAAACACATAAAAAAAAAACCCTAACCCTATGAAAATGAAAACTCAACAAATATGAGAAAAAAGTCAAAAGCAAAAACATGATGAACACAGTAGAGGAAAGAGATAGAAAATCTAAACAGCAAACAACAGCATCAAAAACAACAGAAAACCATACAAGCAATCAATTTTGGTCCAACAGAAAGTTTTATTTATCTACAAAACAAGAGTGCAGCCTCATAACAGGAGCTCAGACGGAAGGCGGGAATAAAAATCTACACTTCAGTTTTTACTTAACAACTTCCAACTATTTAGAAAAAGGAAAAGAGCTCTGTTCACACACAAATATACTCACAACCTGCACATCACTTACACTGTAAAAAAGAGCAGATCAAAACAACTGATAGCTTATTGTATCGCACAGTTATGCAAGCAAATAAGTCAGAACCACTGAAATACCTTTTTATATTTAAACAATGTTGCTTCACTTTTTGTCCAGCCATGTTTAATGATTCTCAAAGCTTAGATTTGACACTGAACCACTTTGCTGTGAATATCATGCACAATAAAACCAAAACTGCCAATTTTTACACTATTATCGAACAACATTACATTTGGTTGCGTCAGATCTAAAATTGATAGTTTTTGTTTGTAAAAAAAATTTTTTAATTGAAAACAATTTTGTAATGACAGATATAGGCAAGTTTAAAATCATTTCTTGCCCATAAGGTTTCAAATTTTAATAATTCTTCTTGTAAAAGTATGTCATTTGTGAGCATTCACTAATAATTCATTTTCTTTCAAGATTTCAGTAAACAAGATTAATTTATACTTTTTTCTAAAAAAGCATTCCTAAGGAATTTCTGCATGATGTGTTTAAAAATGCAAATATCTTGAGTGAACATGGTTTTCAAGCAAATAGATTTCAGTGTTTTTACTGTTTTATTTGATTTTACATCATATTTTGTTTGCTTTTTCTTTAAAAAAAAAAACATAAATGCTCACACATCCGTCAAGTAGCTACTTCACATCTTTATCAAAACTAGAAACTTTGATAAAATACAGTGTTGAAACTCACAAACATTGCAGACGTTTCAAGCATCCATTCGCAGATTTTTTTTTGTTGCAACTTGGAAAAATCCTCACCTGTGTCAGCAGATAGACACTACACAAAGAAGGACAAACAATTTGTACAAAATCTCCAAAACATAGAGTGGAAATTTACATCAGTTTTCACTTGTTTGTGTGACACTATTTCATAGCCACAATACACAATAAACCAGAGAAAACAGTTCATCAGTTGATTATATATATTTAAAAAAATATGAAACAAGATTTCACAGTTTCAAGGCAGAAACATTTTCAGGACGACACAGTACTAAAAGGAAAAATCCACCATACAACCCAATTAAAACATATTTGGCATATTTTTAATGATATCTTCTTCACTTTGTTAAAATTTGTATTTTATTATTTCCCAGTATGTGAAAATACTTTCAGCATAATTTTGAAAAAAGAAAATGTTTCTTTCATGTTTTTGGTTGTGTGTCTTTCTTGTCATGTGCCTGCAGCACTCTACAGTTTTGTCCTGTTCCAGTTGTTTTGCTCTATTTTATGCAACCTTAATAATAATAAAAAAAGTTCAGATGCTTTATAAAAAGTAGTTTTAGGCTTAGAGTTTGTCAAAATCCAAATGAGCTAACATCACCATGAAACGGTAAAATGTGTTGGTTTCAACATTTGATGTTGTTTTTGTTGTATTGGGAATAAAATATAAATTCATTAGATGTGAAAATCATTGCATTCTGTTTTTATTTACATTTCACAAAGTGTTGCAACTTTGGTGGAATTTGGGGTTTTAGTAATTTTAGTCATTTCTGTCTATTTCTAATTGTTTTGGCTCCCAGACTCACTGTCAGTTACAGGCTGAATTAAGTTGAGTTACGGTCGGGGTTTGACCTTCACATTCAAACGTACCACTGTCCTTGTCCTTGTATTAATGCAGTAGGGGGGAAACAAGATATAGACTGGTTCCGTGATGCTGTGGACTGGGATGGAAAAACATCCAGCACATTCTGCAGCTAATTATTTTCTCTGTGGGAGTTCATTACAAATGTAAATGTAGCTCAAATCAATGCACAATGCAACATTATCTTAGAATTACTTCAATGGTGTTTTGGTTAAATGAGGCTGCGGTTAGAAAATCAGGTTGTTAATGGAACAGAGCAACAGTCTATAAATGCCTTAAGTGACCATGAGTTCATATTTATATCATGAGTTGACACAAGCCCTGAATTTTTTTCCCAGTGTCATGTAAACATACTGCTTGACATTTTAGACTTGTGGGCCTGTGCCGACCCAAGCCACTGTTCCACTGATCCATCTGTGTCTGGGTGGATTTTTCCTTCAGGTATAGTGTGAAAAACAAACACAGCATCTTCAGGGCAACGTTTATCTATGAAGCTGTGGCCCTTTCCCAAGTTTAACATGAACACACACATCATAGAAACAAACAGCCACCAGAAATAGAAATCCAGTACCGGACTCCCTTAAAGGGTAAAATACAGCAGCGAAAGCGCTGCTTTACTTCATAATCCTATGTAAACAGACTCAGTGTAAGGCAAGGAGGAAGAGGAGGATAAGCAGTCAGAGGAATAACATGAGGATGAGGAGGAAGAGAGATGAAGCAATGGAAGGAAGGCAGGATGGTGAAGAGGAAGAGCAGGATGCAGATGGTTAAAAGGCAGACAGAAGAATTAAAGGGCTCAGATACAAACTTCTTTTATAGGACTTGAATCACAAAAATGGCCCTGCAGCCAGAAATGGAGCAGAACATTTTCTAACCATCTGTTAGTTTAGAGGAAGGAAGTTTCTTCCTAAACAGTCTTTCATTAAATAAAAAAAAAAAAAAAAAAAAAAAAAGTTTTTATTTTCATAATTTTTTTTCCATTTGCTTTGCTTTTGTTGCCATATTTACCTATAATATTTAGTCAAATATCTTATTTCTAATCTATTGTTTTAAGTATTGTTTTTTTTTTATCTTTATTTATTTTATGAACAAAAAAAAAAAAAAACACTCATCCTGTATTTAATGTATGATTTGAGGTTTCACTGATTTACCAGTTGATGCATATGAAATATTTCCAATAAAAACATAGTTATAAAATATGTTATGGATTAATATGTCAATATGGATGTTTTGTATTTAACTGTTTAGTGTTTGTAGTCTTCGTTGCATCTCTGCTCATTTAGTCTTGAGTCAGTTTATATATATATATATTGCGTTTGAGTGTTTTTCACCCATTTTCATTGATTTCTGCTGCTCATTGTATGACACGTGATTATATGTTTTAGACTAAACCAGAGATTTTATTTTATTTTGCTGGATGTTTTATGAGCCCTTTTTATTTCAGGATTCTTTGAACTTTTATCAGTGAATAGACATCAGATGCAAAATAGTTATTTGGCTAATTCTGGTATATTTACATGTTGATGTTTATCCGTGTTTACTGTCCATTTTAAATAAACCTGTAAATAAATACATTTTGTATATTATTTAAACTGGACTGTGAAATTTATTAATCTCGGTTAAAATTTGTTTAATGTCTCTTAACTTTGAGTCCCTATTCAGTATGTCTCTGTATTCATCTGTCTAGCTGCTTTGGTTCTTTTTTGCCTCTTTGTAGTTATTTCAGGCTTCTTGTGACTATTTTGTGTCTCATTGACATTGTTTTATTATTAATTTAATCTGTATTGTAATTTTATGGTTGTGTGTTTTAGTGTGAGTGTTATGAGAGTTTAGCTTTTTAATCTCTTTATAGTCACCTGCAACTCTCAAAGGTCCTTCTGAGCCTCTTTGTAGCCATTTAATCTTTTGTATGAAAATGTCTTTATTTTAAACTACAACGTGTAATTTGCTATGTTAGATTAAATATGACTGGATCATACCTGAATGGTTTTTCTCTGTTGGCTGTTATTTTTGTCTGGTTTTCTTCTCTTATTGAAAAATGAAAACTGCTTTTTGTATCTCTACAAGGACTTCTGAATGTTTATTTGCATACAGTTAGGCTGCGACTCAGTTATGAAGGCTTAAATAATGCCTCACTTTCTCTTTTGTGTCTGTTTTCTTGCTGCTCTCTTTGTATTTAGACAACATTTTGTGTTTCTCATAGATTTAAAAAGACACATGGGAATTTCATATTCAGTTGGATCCACTGAGCTCATATACTTCTGTCTCGTTTTCATCTGTCTCCTTTTGGTCTTTATGCAGGTAATGACTGAAGTCTTTACTGTCACCCTGGGTAAACATGCTCCATTATTACACAGTAAAGTCACTTAGATGTGGGGCTAATTTACCCATCAAGGCTCAGATTAACTCATCTCCTTCTGGTGATTACCAGATTGTCAATTTAAACTGCAACCAGCACTGAATATTTGCAATTCAGGGAATACAAAGGTTTGAGACCTGGCTTTTTCTGCCAAATTGGGGGTGGGGGGGGGGGGGGGGGTGGTGGGGGGGGGAGCAATAAAAAAAAAAAAAAAAGAGAGAGAAAAAGATTAGGAAGAATAAGCTTCAATCAAAGCATCCAAGATGTGATTTAAACTCTAATGGCTGCATGGACTTTGCCCTGCACATTGCCCATCATATACAGTACAAATGTGAATTGAGATCCATATTCTTATAGAATGGAGTTTATATAAACTCCCATGTTATGCCATTGACATCCGCAGATAAACACAAGGATGATTTTTGCATCTGGAGGCTCATTTATGCTCTACGTTAAAGAAGGATACAGAGTTCTCCATCTGCTCCTGCATCCTTTATATGTGTAATTTAGTCCGTTTCCAGGGCTCTTGAGATACAGTACCACTGGAAATCACAGAGGCAAAGTTGCACAATATTGCTGACATAATATTGCTGACATGCAACCAGCGAAAGGAACAAGAAGAAAAAGAAGCTGCAATGAATTTAATGGCTGAACAGTCTGTTGTGCTGCCTCATTTTATGTCTGTTTCTGAGAGAGTACATTGTCATGACCTTATCAACTGTTGTCATGTTTGTTGTTCTCTGAAACTGATGTCAGAACTCATGAGGGCAGTATGAAGACAGTGACGTTTGAAAAAGACATACATTAATATGTACCTAAAGGGAGCATAAATGAGCCTTGAGTCTGACAGATGAAGCCAATGCAGGAATTTCCTTAACTTGCACTCTATTTAATGACCAGCAGGGGTTAATCCTTTCAGCAGACTAGAGTATGCTTTATGGCAGTGACTCCCAAACATTATGTGCTACAACCCGTAAAAATTGAGGCTCCCCTCATTTAAGAGAAAGACTCTGTCCCAACACTGCTTAAACATAAGATTATGTCTCTACATTGTAGATTTATAAACTTCTCTGTGACTAATTAGGTCACCTCAAGACTCTGTCTGGTAAAACTTTAGAAAAAAGAACAAAATAGTAAAGGTTTCCATGTCCCTGCAATTAATATCTGTATGGATGTAAACGTCCTCACGGTGAAACAGTACATACAACACAGGTGTGTGCAGTCGTAAAGCACATTACTGGAACTTAATAAAAAGGCCCCCACACTGATTTTCTCATCCTGCAGCTGCTGACAGCCGACTAATGAGTTTCAGTTCTTTTAAAGGAGGATGAGTGTGAGAGAAAGTGAAGAGATAAGACAGTGAGACAATTCAGAGAGAATTATTTTCTTCCTTTATCACACTTTTACCTCTTTATGAGCTTTAGCAACACAAATGTATTTCACCTGTCAAAGCGAGCAGAGATTAAAAAACAACTGAGGAGAGGTAAGGGTGGGGGGATGAAAGATGAAGTGAGTAAAGGTATGAAGGGACAATATAGAGACAGATGTAGGGGACAGGAGAAGAAAGGAAGGTCTTTATTGTTTCTTGGTTTTAGTTTGGCAGTGAATTGCTGGGGGTGTTTTTGTGTTTGCACGCAGCATATCCATTGCATCAGGACTTGTGGTGTACAAAACATGCATGAAAGCAGATGCAGCGTCGACTTTATCCTTCTATGTTTGTGGGTGTGTTCTGTTAGGGAAATAAATCTGGAATATATGCTTGTACTTCTATCTTGGTGAGCAAAGACACTTTAAAGTGAGCAAGTTGTTTAAAATGATTTATGCAAAAGGGGGACTTTTAAAATTGCTCGGATATTTTGTAGATGAATAACATCCAAGAAAAGCAAGACCAGTTTGAAAATGATGGCATTTTTGCAGCGAAAATGTTCTTCCAGAGACTGGAGAATGAGGAAAGCTGAAATAAATCCTGATTTTGCTATAATAAATTTCTGTTTGGAAAGAACGTTTTTCTTTGCCATAATTATTATGGAAATTATGACATGAATATTTATATATTATATTATTTTCAGCAGTTGGAGGCTATTTGTGTAAACAAAAATTTAATTATACAATTAAACCCTTTGTTTCCCTACTATATTGTTTGAGAAAACATTTTTCAGTAACCTGTATCTTATCAAGATATTATAGAAAAGCCTGCATAATTATCTTTACCACTTGGTTTATGTAATGTTAAATGTTTGTAATATTTCATTAGAAATTTAAATAACACTCAAAGCATTTGTTGAAAACAACATTAATCCTTGTTACTGCTGTGAGGACACAAAAAAAAGTCTTCAAAGTTGTTCATAGTGTGTAAAGGTTAAGCATGCCAGTAATGAAACTCAGAGGCGTAAAAGTAGAAATGAGTGTGTGCAAACAAGTAAACTTTTACATTCGTAGCATAATACTTAAGGATTTTTACTTAATCTCACACAGGCACATTTTCCTGAGGTCACCTGCAGAGCTGCGTTCAAAAGCAAGAAAATCCAAGGATTTGGGAGACAAAAAGCCAATAATATTCCAGTCAGTGACAATTTATTATTAAATAATTAGCTCCACATGTGAATGGAACTTCCAGGAAATTTTGAATAAAATTTTGATGAAGTTGAGTTTTTGTCTGAATTCAAAATGTGAGATGAGAGTTGAGGTGGGGTAGAGGCGGGAAAACACAACAACTGTTTAACGGGAATTTAAAGCCCTACCTCAGGCTGACTTTAGCATATCCATACTTTTGAGTATATAAAAAAATAGTTTGGACAGATTTTTTTTAACTTAATAAAGTACAGTATAAGTAAAGAGCTCTTCACTTTCTTTCATCAACTTTGCTTCAAAATAGTAGAAAAATAAACCCAGTAAAGGTTGTATCGTAAAGGTGGTAAATGTGTGAATAAAAGAAGTAAGATGCATGATTCTTATACATTATTTTGCCTAATTTTCTAATTAGAAAACATGTTTCATTTTTCACACTTTATTTTTAGTTTTAAAGTAACTAAGCTGTCTTAGTTTTGTCACTGACAAAGAAGGAAAATGATTATTTAAACTTTTGAGCCAATTTTGGAGAATAGGCTCAATTCTGGTTTTATGGCTCTAAATTTAAAGTTCGGTTTTCCAACAAGAAGAACCAACAAAAAATAAATCCTGAACTTTGAAGATATGCCTCCAATCCAAAGTGTTAGAGTGTTTTGAAGATGCACTGGAATGATGGCAGCGAGACAGTAATTCACAAAATGTGCAGACAAGCTCATATGCTATGTCCTTTTTTAAACAATGACTCAGCACATAATAAAAGAAAAACAACAACAACAACAAAGAAATACCGAGGTGATTAACAGCCATGTAGAAACTTGGCAATTTGAGGCATTTAGTTAATGAGAATCAAGAGGACATGGGTTTACCTCAATAGATGGAACATTTATTGAGGAAAACTCCTCATTTTGGGGCTAAAGAGTTCCTGATGTGAAACAAACAAACAAACAAAAAAAAAAAACAAACGAAAAAAAAAAAAAAAACACTTTTTTTTCTTTTGTATTTTATTCTATTCTATTCTACAGTCATTATTTATTTATTTATTTTCATCTCTGATCTTTGGGGGATCCTTGTCTGAAGTCAGAGGAAGCCCCAGATCTTTTATATTTCCAGAAATGGTGGGGAAACAAAAGCTTGTTTAAAAGAAAAAAGAAGAAGAAGAAGAAAAAAAGAAAAAATCCAAAGTTCAGTTGATGAGATTTCAGCCTCCTTTCCACCTCATCCTGCTGCGTTCAATCAGCAGAGACTTTGACAATGAAAGGACAAAAGAGGTCTTCCTCTGCTTGAAAGAGGAAATATAATATGGAAATCACCATCCTTTTTAATTTCCATCAGTTCTTTTCTTTAGACAGAGGATCAGTCACCTTCCCTGCAGTGAGGAACATTCTGGAGGAGATAGAAAAACCTAACAGATTTAGTCCATCTGAGGAGGACAGAGGAATTTATCCACCAAGCTGCAGAGAAATAGTGGCAGTTGTGGGGTTAAAAAACAAGATTTAGAACCCCCAAATAGTTTTGGACTGATTCTATATTGGTTGCAAAATGACATTAAGCTCAATTGTTTTGTTTTCAGCCAGAAATGACTTTAGAAAACAAAGGGAAAAATATCAGTTTATTGGATTGGTGTTTATCTTTGTTATCCTCTTGTTCTTGTCTCCTTCTACACAGGAAGTTTCGGCTTTTAAACTTCCCTGAAGGATAAGCCCATAGACTGGTTTTTCATTTCCCCCTGATTCTTCATTCTGACTTCAAACCTTTCCTCTGCACTGGGGGGGTTCTCAGCTTACAGGTTTGACAAGAGACCTCCGACCATGAAGAGGCCCATTACAGCAGAATATCTGCAGATTGCCTGAGGGAGCCTGCTGCAAGAGAAAGAAAATAAAACAACAAAAAACCACATCAAGGCAGTTCTGCTGTGCTTAGAAACATGCATTAGAATTTAAATGTTCATTAAAATCATACTGAGATAAAAGCTGCTCTGATCCAAGTATGAATTTCCACCTAAGAAAATGAAAGAAAGTCACCAGATTTTATTTCAAGAAGATTATATATTTTATCTCTTTTAAGTCCGTGGCTGTCCTCTACTTTCACTCCACCCTTCTTTAGTAGGACGTTTTTG